>NC_073380.1:41762622-42077615 GCF_028641065.1 Leucoraja erinaceus | reverse complement strand
CATACCTGAACTGAAGAAAAGTAAAGTAGCTTGCCTTAATGACTAATGTCCAGTGACTCTGTCATTGATAATCGTAAGGTGCTTTGAGAGACTGGTAATGGCAAACATTGTCGGCCTCCCATCCAGCCTTGATCCTCTGCAGTTTGCTTATCGCCACAACAGGTCCAAGGCGGACACCATCTCCTTGACCCTAAGCCCATCTCTGGAACACCTAGACAACAAAGACTCCTATTTATTGACAGTAGCTCTACCTTCAACAACATAAACCTATCTGAACTCATGTCTAAACTGTGGGACCAAGGAATGAGCTCTCCCCTCTGCCACTAGATCCTCGATTTTCTGCCACTCAAACCTCATTCAGTGCTGACGGGTGACAATACCTAATTTAAAATAACTGTTACCACCGGTGCCCCACAAGGATGCGTTCTCAGTCTCCAACTATACTCCCTTTAAACTCATGACTTTATGGCCACATTCAGCTCTAAATTCACCCACAAGTTTGCAGACTACATCACTGTGATGGGCTGAATCATGAACCATGACTAGATAGAATACAGGAAGAAGATAGAGAATTTAGTGACATGATGTCAAGACAATAACCTCTCCCTCAATGTCAGAAAGATTAAGGAGCTAGTTATTGAGTTAATAGACAATAGACAATAGGTGCAGCAGTAGGCCATTTGGCCCTTCGAGCCAGCACCACCATTTAATGTGATCATGGTTGATCATCCCTAATCAGTACCCCGTTCCTGCCTTCTCCCCATATCCTCGGACTTTGCTATCTTTAAGAGCCATATCTAGCTCTCGCTTGAAAGTATCCAGAGAAAGGGCCTCCACCGCTCTTTGAGGCAGAGAATTCCATAGACTCACAACTCTCTGCGTGAAGAAGTGTTTCCTTGTCTCCGTTCTAAATGGCTTGCCCCTTATTCTTAAACTGTGGCCCCAGGTTCTGGACTCCCCCAACATCGCGAACATGTTTTCTGCCTCTAGCGTGTCTAGAGTGGTGAATCTCTGGAATTCTCTGCCACAGGAGGTAGTTGAGGCCAGTTCATTGGCTATATTTAAGAGGGAGTTAGATGTGGCCCTTGTGGCTAAAGGGATCAGGTGGTATGGAGAGAAAGCAGGTACAGGATACTGAGTTGGATGATCAGCCATGATCATATCATGGTTCAATGGCGGTGCAGGCTCGATGGGCCGGATGGCCTACTACTGCACCTATTTTCTATGTTTCTATGTTTCTAAAACAATTAATAATCTTATATGTTTCTCAGCATATGACAATCCCGCCATCCCGGGAATTAACCTTGTAAACCTACGCTTCACTCCCTCAATAGCAATAATGTCCTTCCTCAAATTTGGGGACCAAAACTGCTCACAATACGCCAGGTATGGTCTCATTAGGGCCCTATACAACTGCAGAAGGACCGCTTTGCTCCTATACTCAACTCCTCTTGTTATGAAGGCCAACATGCCATTCACTTTCTTCATGCCTGCTGTACCTGCATGCTTACTTTCATTGACTGATGAACAAGGTCCCCCAGATTCCATTGTACTTCCCCTTTTCCCAACTTGACACCATTTAGATAATAATCTGCCTTCCTGTTTTTGCTACCAAAGTGGATAACCTCACATTTATCCACATTAAACTGCAACTGTCGTGCATCTGCCCACTCACCCAACCTGTCCAAGTCACCCTGCATTCTCAAAGCATCCACCTCACAATTCACACTGCCTCCCAGCTTTGTTTCATCTACAAATTTGCTAATGTTACTTTGATACCTTCATTTAATTCATTGATGTATATTGTAAATAGCTGTGGTCCAAGCATCGAGCATTGCAGTACCCCACTAGTCACCGCCTGCCATTCTGGAAGGGACCCGTTAATCCCTACTCGTTGTTTCCTGTCTGCCAACCACCTGCAAATGGTCCAAAACACCACAGCGAGACTCCTGACGGGCACCCGAAAAATGGGACCACATCACCCTGATTCTGGCCTCTCTCCACTGACTCCCTGTGCGGTTCCGAATGAATTACGTTTTCAAAGCCCTTAATGGGCTTGCCCCCACCTACATCAAAAGTCTGCTTACGCACCACACCACCTCCAGGTCCCTCAGATCGGCCGACTTGGGGTTACTGACCATCCCACAGTCCAAGCATAAGCTCATATCGATTACCTACGATAGCATTACAACCTACTACGACCTACCTCTAATAAACCTACGAGTAAAAAAAATATATATTTTTTCCATGGCGACCCTTTTCTCCTTGCGGGCATTTTTCAGCTTGCTAAAAAAAAATGCCACGACTTGACTGAGGCCTCGAGCATGCGGGGACTACTCTCGAGCATGAAGGAGAGTTACAAAAACCTCCTAGGACCTCGTTTCGACCATGCAGCGAGTTTGAGTCGAGCGTAAACTCTTCTAAACTCGCGAATTAGGTCCCCACAGTGGAATAGGCCCATTAATTTTTTCCTCTTTAGGCAGCAAGATGGAGTGCATGCCCCAATCAGCATCAATGGTGGGGATATCAAAATGGTTGAGAGCTTCAAATTCCTTAGGATTAATATTACCAACAACCTGGCAAGGATCAATCATAAAGTCTGAAGGGTCTCGGCCCGAAATGTCAGCCATGCTTTTGTGACTATCTTCGATTTTAGCCAGTAGGTTAAACATACACATAATGATGTGACCATCAATATGCCATATCAATGCCTTCCTATTTCTGAGGAGACTGTGGCTATTCGACACATCTCCAATTTCTCTTACAAACTTCTACAGATGCGCCATAGCAAACATACAGCCAGACTTCATCTACACTTCATGCTCTCTTGGAAAAGCAGACAATGTAATTAAAGACCTTTCCCAGGCTGATCATTCCTCCTCCTCCCTGCTCCCCTCTGGCAGAAGGTTAAAGGCTTGCACCGCCAGACTCAGGAACAGCTGCTTTCCCTCCATTATTCAGCTGCTGCATGTTCCTTACATTCGCTACTGTTTGATTTCGCTCATTGAGGTCATTAGACTTTGACTACAATGCTGAAAACTATATTCTGCACTCTGTATCTTCCCCATGTGCGCCATTTATTGTACTTGACTGAACTGATTGTATCAATGCATGACATATCTGATCTGTTTGAATAGCACACAATACAAAGCTTTTCACCGTACCTTTGGTACATGTGATGATAATAAACCTAATGCCATTGAGTGAAAAATCTTTCATTCTACTATTGATAATGTATCAATAGACAATGATCTTGAAGATGACAATCGTCAAATATTAGAGGTGTTCAGGCAGATATTGAAGTAATGCTCAGAAAAAGAATGTGTGAATTTGCACAGAATGAAGTAGTTTATCCTCAGAAACATTAATGGGATTGTAGCCAGTCAAGGAAATTGGAAGTATTATGAATGCAAGTAAATCTGAACCTATTCAACGTTGCAGATCCAATAAGATCAATGAAGATATCTTTACACGTGAAATGAGCAATTAGTGTATATTGATTGTTGTGAGAAGGGCACTGATTACTTGATACTCAGTCATTTGAAATGGATTTCAATGAGACATGGTGAATTCTGTGCTGCAACAGAATATACAATCCAAGAGCTGTGATCTATTACTCTCATATGGTTTCCAGTTAAGTTCCGATAATGCTCCTCATGTTTGTTCATTTGTATTTGAGCACTTGGAGAAATAAGATATTGACCAGAAACTTAATTTACCATACATGGCCGTCCGAAGGGGGGGGAGGTGTTGCGATGGGTGCAGTCCACTTTTTTTTCCAGAGTAAAAAAAAATCCAGAGGAAAAAAAAAATTGGAGCGCAATCAGTGTTTCCACTTTGAAGGAAATTACCCAAAATTCGGGAAATTCTGGTTCCGGCCCGCGGGATGATTTGGGGGAAAAAAAAATTGCGACCATCCTTGCATAGTTGGGGGAAGCCGGTGAAGCAGTAGCGATGCAAAATGACGGCGTCTCCCCGCGCGTGCGCAGTGGGCCCGGGTGGGATCACCTCACCATCATTTTGACTGCACAAAATCATACATCGCCTCGACGCCTTGGGCCTATTCTAGGTGAGTGGGGCTCTGGAATGATATTGCATTGTGGGAGGGGGCGTCAAACTACCCGCGGAGGGTCCTATCCGGCCCATGGGATGATTTAGAAAAAAAACGAGTGCCCATTTCCCCGGGCCTGGGGCTAAGGTGTCTGCCCGCTCGGTCCATCGCCTCCATCCGTGGTGTCGTTGCCTCGTCGCCGGTCAGCCTGTCATCCAGTTGTTCCCAAAGTCTGCATTTATCCCACAGTCAATGTTACTAAAACAGATGATGAGGCCTTTGTGCAGTACTATTAGCGGGATCCATTATTAGTCTGTGTCCACAAATGGGGGTGTCGGGGAAGTGGGGGATGGGGGGTTGGTGAATGGGAGAAGGGAGGGCAAGGGGGGAAGGGGATGTGAGAGGATGGGGGGGGGGTGGAGTAGGGGTAGAAGTGTGGAGAGGGGAGAAGGAAAGCTGGGGGGTGGAGGGGAGGGAAGAAGGGTTGGGGGGGTGAGTGGAGATGGAGGGATGGGACGGGAGGAGGGAAGAATGGGTGGAGGGGAGGGGGGTGCGCAGTCTACATGAAACCATCCCTGTGAAAAGTTAGAGATGGTGATTGGATCTGGAAGCAGACCAATACACCTGTAAATAAAACTGGACAGACATCTTTTCATTTGCACAATTGATTTTAATGTATTCAATTTAAGATATTAATGTTTAAAATCCATGCATTTAAGGAAGAATATTTTAAAGCCCATCTGTGGTCCTTAACCCTAACCGGGCATCACCCGCAGGACAGCATACGTCAGCGTGTGACAGGGCGCACGATACGATGAGACACCCAGATGTAGTCCCTGGGTTTTGAACATTCCAAAATCCAGGGTCGACAGGGAGTCACCGCGCGTCACTACATGCGTCACCACGCATCGCACCACATCACGACCCAACCACAATGCGACAACCTCTTTTCAGGCTGTCACCGAAAATGTCGGCCAAGTGGGACAGGCCATTCACGCTGTGAAACTTGAGGCCAAGGCTTTTGAAGGCAGCGTTGGCGGCAAACTTCTCCCTGGCCAGGTTCTCGATCACCTCGGGCTCGAAGAAACTGTTCAAGTCCAAGCAGGTTTGGGAGAAGCGGCAGCTGAGGTCGGAGTGCAAGCGCCGTAATCCGCCTTCACCATCCCGCCGCTTGAGCGGCTCCTTGGGGCGACCTTCTGCTGCTTCTTGTGGCACTGCTGGCGTGGTTACATGTGCACCCTGGGGTGCTGCTGGCGAGGCTGCTGTTTCTCCCTGGAGTGCTGCTGGTGTGGTTACTTGTGAACCCTGGGGTGCTGCAGCCACTGTACCCTCTGCTAATTCTCCCCCTTCCGACGTTGCTGCTCTCGTTGCCGGCCCCTGCTGTTTGTCGCCCCGGCCACTAGAGCCAGGCAGGAGCTGCCGGACTAGGCTGCCACCGCCCTTGAAACTGCGGGTGCTGCTGGTGGCCACTGCTCCCGCATGCTCGCACTTCTGCCGGTACATGACCAGCGAGTTGGGCCTGAGCTGCCTCTTGGAGCTGGAGCGACGCACAATGTCAGGCGGGATCCCCCATTGCCCACTCTGCTGGGGGCTGCCGGAGGACAGGTAAGTCTTCGTGTTGCTGCTGGCCCCGCTGCCACTGCTGCTGCCTTCCTCAGAGGCAGAGCTAGCCAAACCATTGGACATCACCTTGCACCCCCTCGCCGTCTGGCTCTTCAAGTACTTGGCCTTGTGGTCAGCCAGTCTCTCCACGGCATTATGCCGACCCCGCCTGTCCGCCTCCATTTGACTGCGGAGGTAGTCGGAACCTTTGGTCAGAAGCCTGAGCGGCAGAGAGATGCTTGCCTCGGGTCGCATGCTTGCAGTGGACGCGATCTCGCTCGGCATCTTACTATGATCCAGCCAACGAGGACAAAAACACATTTTCACATCAGCGAAGAAGCAAAGACCAGGATTTTCAGGAGCAATGACAGGCTGCCTGCAATCACCTTAATCCACATTCACTATAACTGTGCCCATAACTTTGACAAAGTCGTGACTAGTTTTACGCCGTTACATTCTTGGAAAATGGAACTGGAAAACATGACTTATGGCTAAATGGCAATATATGGCAGCCTGCCACGAGTGTCCGTCGCCTGCATCACTACACCAGGACTTCCATGAGCAATGACAGGCTGTTTGCGCTCGCCTTTATGCACATTCACTATGATTTTGCCCATGACTTGGACAAAGTGGTGACTAGTTTGCACAGTTACATTCTCGGAAAATGGAACTGGAAAATGTGATTTATGGATAAATGGCAATATATGCTGGTCTGCCAAGAGTGTTGCCAAGTCTGTGATGGGAACCCTGAACAGTCTGATAATCTCCTCACACTTTGCGAGCCCAAACAGGGGCACTGCAAGAAGAGGTAAAAGTCGGCCGCCTACATCAGTGTACTGCGGAACGACACATGCTTTGACAGCATTAACAAACTGAGGACTGCCATGCTAGATAAAGTGGTATGAGGTGCTATATTCATGGAACCAGGGATGGCATATTGGCTAAGGCTAACGAATGCCCTTGCATTAGTAGAAGTAGTGGTAAATGCCAATATACATTCAGGAGCACCTGAATGATTTTGCAGCATCATGCTGAGTGACAGTGAACTAAGAACTCATTCCAGTCATGCTAGTCAGCATGGCTCAACAATAGTAACATTGGGTGATTTTAAAAAAATTGTACTTACCATACTACTCACCTTTATGTACATTTACCAGGAGCACTTGAATGATTATGCAGCATCATGCCAGCATGTTTGATTGTTTGGTAAGCTAACACTCCACTGCGGCAAGCCTCAACGACTTCCGCCCAGTTGCACTTACTCCCATCATCACCTAGTGCTTTGAGAGGCTGGTCCTGGCACACCCCAAAGGCTGCCTACCTCTACATTGGATCCCTATCAGTTTGCCTACCGCAAGAACAGGAGTACGGAGGATGCCATCTCAACGGCACTTCACTCCGCCCTCTCCCACCTCGACAACAGAGACACTTACGTAAGAATGTTGTTCATCGATTACAGCTCAGCATTCAACACCATTATACCCTCTAAACTGATCACCAAACTCGGTAACCTGGGCATCAACCCATCCCTCTGCAACTGGATACTGGACTTTCTAACCAACAGACCCCAGTCTGTTAGGTTAGACAAGCACACCTCTTCAACCCTCACCCTGAACACCGGCATTCCACAGGGCTGTGTGCTGAGCCGCCTCCTCTACTCCCTCTTCACCTACGACTGCACACCTGTACATGGTACTAACACCACCATCAAGTATGCAGATGATACAACGGTGATTGGCCTCATCAGCAACAACGATGAGTCAGCCTATAGGGAGGAGGTCGAGCTCCTAGCAGCATGGTGCGCTGACAACAACCTGGCCCTTAACTCCAAGAAGACCAAGGAGCTCATTGTAGACTTCAGGAAGTCTAGGGGCGGCACGCACACCCCCATCCACATCAACGGGATGGAGGTGGAACGTGTTTCTAGCTTCAGGTTCCTGGGGGTCAACGTCTCCGATGACCTGTCTTGGACCCACAATACCTCAACTCTGGTCAAGAATGCTCACCAGCGTCTTTTCTTCCTGAGGAGACTGAAGAAGGTCCATCTGTCTCCTCAGATCCTGGTGAAGTTCTACCATCGAGAGCATCCTTATCAACTGTATCACAGTATGGTATGGCAACTGCTCTGTCTCCGACCGGAAAGCACTGCAGAGGGTGGTGGAAGTTGCCCAACGCATTACCGGTTTCTCGCTCCCCTCCATTGAGTCTGTCCAAAGCAAGCGTTGTCTGCGAAGAGCGCTCAGCATCGCCAAGGACTGCTCTCACCCTAACCATGGACTGTTTACCCTCCTACCATCCGGGAGGCGCTACAGGTCTCTCCGTTGTCGGACCAGCAGGTCCAGGAACAGTTTCTTCCCGGCGGCTGTCACTCTACTCAACAATGTACCTCGGTGACTGCCAATCACCCCCCCCCCCCCCCCCCCCCCCACGGACACTCCTCCCACAGAAAAAAACTATGATTGTATGCATGTAAATAGTTTTATTTATTGAAATTGTATTCTATGTCGCTCTTCCAGGGAGATGCTAACTGCATTTTGTTGTCTCTGTAGTGTACACTGATAATGACAATTAAAGTTGAATCTGAATCTCTATATGATGAATTGTGATATGTTATGTTATTATATATTTTGATATGTTATGAAATCAATATCAAGAATTATAAATTCACGTTTCAAAAATGGTTTCACATTTCAGTAGTACTGATTTTCAATATTCCATACTGATATTTGGGAATACCAAAAGTTGCATGCAAAATACTGATTTTCAAAAATCCAGTTTCTGTGTAGTATGTTCTATTGTATTTATGTGAGAAATACGGATTTCCCCAACAAAATATTGATTTTCAGCCATCAAAATATGTAAATGCTTGGTGAAATTTGGCAGCTCTGCAATTATTTACAATCACATTATGTTTGAGAATTCAAAATGTGATTTGTGATCTTGTTGATGAATCATCATGGAACTAGAATTTGTTATAATAGTATGACAGTAAAATAAGTTAGTTTGAAAGCAGTCATAGTAATATAAATGCACCATTTTGTTTGACTTCAATTTTCATGATAGAAATTGAAGTCGAACTAAATGTTGTATTCACATCACTATTTCATGTTGAAATTAATGTGATGTGAAGTTGTTAGGTCAGGATGACCATTAAAGGTGCACTGCACACACTAACACAGTCTAACAGTAACAGGCAATTAAAAACAACACATGAATCATTTTCTAAAAAACGGTTTTCTTTACTGCAAAAACTTACAGTATTCTATTTGCAGTTTTTGCATTCTCCTTTATAACATTTTACATAACATTTTACAACAGTACAACTTGATTATTAAAACAAGGACAACTTCAATTCTTGATTTAAAAAAAATCTATACAACAAGGACCCCCATCATTCCATTCCACCCACTCATTACTCTTGATTCAACCAAAATTATTTCTGAAATATTGGTCATAAATTTGTTACAAAAATGCTCCAAAATAAGGCTCATAATGCACCAGAGAGCATCTAAAACTTCAGAGCCCCTTAAGCGGGCCCTGGACCCCAGCCGCAAGGGGCTTCGCTGTCATGATAATAACTGCTCGCACATTATTTCACATAACATTTTTGTAATCCTGTCATGCCACCCTCCTTTTTGAAAAGCTTCGTACAGGCCTGCCATATCATCCATAGAAACATAAAAACATAGAAACTAGTTGCAGGAGGACGCCATTCAGCCCTTCGAGCCAGCACCGCCATTCATTGTAATCATGGCTGATCGTCCCCTATCAATAACCTGTGCCTGTCTTCTCCCCATATCCCTTGACTCCACTAGCCCCTAGAGCTCTATCTAACTCTCTCTTAAATCCATCCAGTGACTTGGCGTCCGCTGCCCTCTGTGGCAGGGAATTCCATAGTCTCCACTGGTGGTGTAGCAAGATCAGTGAAAATTGTCAAAGCAGCATTGAACAATTGGCACAAGTGTGCTGCAATCCAACAGTGATTACCAAACCAACATTATTACCAAACCCATAGCTTAGCTGGATGATGGTGTGTTCTATAACAGGAAATATGCTAGTTATTAATCTGCAGGTGTTTCAGTATTCGTTGACCACAGTTCAGATAAATCTTCATGGAATGGAAGCAGTTAAGGCAGGAATTTAAGTTATAATTGATTGTAATCATGTGTTGTCTTTGCCTGTTGTAATCCTGTATTGACGTTGACAGGTTAGCATGCAACAAAAACTTTTCACTACCTTGGTACATGTGACAATGAACTGAATTAAACAGAACAAACAGAATTGAACTGTAGTCATGGAGAAAAAAAGTATTGAACAACATGATAGTCTTTACCATCAGGTCAAATAAATTACCTTTGAATCCGCGATGGAGTAAATGTATGCTGTACAAAGAAATGTTTTGTGATAGTCCAGAGATACAATCCAGTGTAAACTACTTAAAAGTAAACTACTTAATTACTGCATGAAATATTCAGGCAAATGTCAAAATGGTATGTGATTGTGAGCTGAAACATGGAAATTGCCGCAGAAATGATGCACAATTCTTTAGAAGTTAATCAAGAAGTGGGAATAACTCAAGCCAAGAAATGGATCCGATGACAACCACACAAGCTCCTTTTTGAGAACATCAAAGTTAAAGACCATAAAGGTTAAACCCATGAATATGTGAATCACTCTTTTGTTTCATAAAGAAGAAAGCAATGTGTAAATATGTGATCTGTCTAAGGAGTGGAATAAGCAAGAAGCATGTATTTTAGCAACCCTCCTCTTGGTGACTCATATATTCCTGGCATTGTGTGCCAATTGAATAAGAATCTACATTACAGTTCTCTTTGCAATGGCTGTTCATCAGCATGTGCAGCAAAGTGCATTAATGCTTAAATCTCTGTTGTTATGGCAGTTTCCAAAAAAAAAATAACATACTGATTGCATTTTTCCATTAAAGTGTATATTAGAAAGGTAAATGCATCGACAATTCACCATATTGGTAAAATACTTTATTTATAATAGGAGATATGATATTTGGCCAAAATGTTGGTCATGGCATTGATTATTTTGAATGTCATTCATTTAGATTTGTCACCCATACTAAACATCATTCATTTGAACTGGAACAAAATTGAAAATAACATCCATTTGGCAGAAATGATTGGCAGTAAATCTGAACTATATTGAACCTCATGGAGAAGTTGATTTAATGCAAATAATCAGGAACGTCAACTATTATTAGTCACTGCTGTTGCCTGACAACAGCAATAATGCCAACCCCTAATAATGGAACTGGGAACTTAACATTGCACTACACATACAAATTTGTCACTTCAACGATGCCAGGCACTTTGTGTGTTCAATTTCCCTGCACCTGTAGTTCAATAATTATTCCAATATTTTTGTAGATGAGGCTTGATCTGTTAATGCAATGGGGTCATTCCAAATAATTGAATGACAAGCACACAAAGCGGAAGGCATGTCGGATTGGAGCCATTATCCGTAAAATAGGCATAGGGCACTTGGAAGGAAAGTAACCTTTGCCGCATTGTACATTGTGTAATGCGTTACAATTGTGCCTGATGTGAGTGCTGAGATGGAAGCATTTGACATGAGCCTCATTGCACACTGGCTAGTGTAGTTTAGTTCAAGCACATGTGATTTCCAACATATGTAGGAAGTGAAGGCAGTTTTACAAAGATTAATTTTGGTTCATTTTAACATTTTTTCATTGTCACAGCAAAATTTAACATGGTAATTGATCCATTTTTATATTCACACATTTCCATGAAGCATTTGACCAAATTTTCACCTTGTGCAATTATTTGTAATATTGCCACAGCTCATGTGAACTGGGTCTGTGCTGCTAATTTATCTACTTCTCGAGTTAGATTAATGTAAATTGCCATGGAGATATGGCTATGCTGAAGCAGGCTAGTATTGGTAGTGATGAGACGGTGGTTTGGGGTCTTGCTCTGGGTTCACTGTTTTTCATTACCGAGCATCAAGCACTGGAAGGTGCTCGTTCTGTTGGAGGAGATTGTTAGTATTGAATCCAAAACTGGGAGCATGAACCATCCAGGCTAAAGCTGGAAATACTTAAATGTGATGTTCATAAGATCTCAAGTTCACATTTATTGTCACTTAACCAATTAAGGTACAGAGAAATTTGAGTTACCATACAGCCTTAATAAATGAAAAGAACACAATACACACATAAAATAAAATTAACGTAAACATCCACCACAGTGGAATCAACATTCCTTACAATGATGGAAGGCAATAAATTTCAGTCATCTTCCTCTTTGTTCACCTGTGGTAGTCAGGGCCTTTGAACGGGGCCATTGCCGACGGTCCACTGTTCAAATGGCAAAGGACAAAATACATTTATTTGTCACATACACCAATTGGTGCAGTGAAATTTCAGTTACCATGCAGCACACAAATAAGATAAACACAACACTATAGAATTTAACATAGAACATAAAAACACCCCCATAGTGGAATCAACGTTTCCCACTGTGAGGGAAGGCAACAAAGTTCAGTCCTCTTCCTCTTGTTCACCCGTGGCCGGGGCCTATTGAGGCCTCCGTAGTCGCTGCAACGGCGGCCCAATGTTTCAGGCCCTCGAATGGAAGAACACTCTCAGTGGCTTGGAGTTTTCAAATCGGCCGCTTCCCACCGGAGACCGCGGCTCCCGAAGTTCACAGGCCGACCTGGGTGGAGATTCAATGCTGGCGACCCCGGCAAGGTCCCATGCTCTGCGATGAAAGAGTTAGCGCAGCCGCAGCTGGAAGCTCTGCAGACCACAACTCCACAGAGTTAAGGTCGGCAGTGCAGCACTCTGGAGCTCCAACACGGCCATCCCCGTAAGGCATCGCCCGCTGCGCGATGGAATCCAATGCCTTTCCGTTGCTGAAGCTCTGGCCGGCCTCCGGTAGGAAAGGCCGCGCCAATCTAGATGCTAGACCGCGAAGGGGGTCGAAGATGCAGCTCGGAGGAAGGACACATCCTCGACCAAGTAGTGACTGAGAAAAACAGATTCCCCCTTCCTCTCCCCACACCCCACCCCCCACATAAAAAAGACTCGAGTCGGGATGATCGAAATTCCAGCGTCGGGACGGATTGGAACACTCCTCATCATGGAGTTCCCAAGTCGGCCGCTTCTTACCGGAGACCGCAGCTTCATGGTGTTAAAAGTCTACAGTTCTTCTGGCAATCCTCGGCAAAGGATCGCAGCTCCATGATGTTAAAGTCCATGCCCCGCCTGCAGCTTGTGGCTCCAGGCTGGTTTCCAGAAAAAGGCCGCACCAATCCAGTTGTTAGGCGGGGGGGGGGGGGGGGGGGGGGGGGGGGGGGGGGGGTGCGGAGATGAGACATTGAGAAAGTTGCATCTCCGTCGAGGTAAGTGACTGCAAAAAAGTTTCCACCTATCCCCCCACCCCGCCAAACCCCACAAAAACTAACCAAGAAACAGTGAAACACACTTTTAAAGGAGGTCTTTGTAACTCTACTTCATGCTCGAGAGTGGTCTCCGCATAGTCAAGGCCTCAGCTAGGTCGCGGCGGTTTTTTCAATATGATAAAAATTGCCCGCGAGTAAAAAATGGTTGCCATGGAGAAAATAGATACATTTTTAACTCATAGGTTTAGTCGTAGTAGGTCGTAGTAGGTCGGCATATAATCGAGGGTAATCGAGGGTAGTCATGGATATTCATCATAGTCGAAGGGAGGTCAAAGGAGATGGAAGGAGGTCGTCTTCACTCTCCATATTCGGTGTCCAATTTTCCTGAAGTTAGTCGTAGCTAGTCATAGCTGGTTTTCAACATAGTCGAAGGAGGTGGAAGGAGGTCTTCTACATAGTCGAAGGAGGTCTTCAACAAATCATTTTTTCAAACTCTTCTAAACACGCTAATTAGGTTGCCCAAATGGGACAGTCCCTTAATCATGCAGAAGCAGCCAAGGTTTAAACTGATATTCTGCAATAGAGCGAGCATCTTATCCCAATCGATTCGCACCATTCAGCTGAAGATTTTGGTTTTAATGTTAAATCCAGGATTTTGTACCATTATTCCTTGCCACATAATCCCTTCACTTGAATCACTAAAATACATATCATTTGAGATCATAGTATTTAAATAATTGTATTGTTATTTATGTCTACCCTTTGATAAAATCAAATCTGTTAAGCATTGATTTTTATATAAACAACTAGACTAAGTGGGACACGTTGGGTCCCAGTCACACTGGAGGCCTGGTCCCCAACGCAATCCATTCCCCAACGAAATATTCCACCACTCACCCATTCCCCCAACGCAACTCGTTCCCCCAACTGCACTGACAGGAACTGATTGAGAAACAATTTTTCATTTCTTCTGCGTATGTTACTCAGTGAAAATACCATTAAAGTAAATACTGAATACTGAATACTGAATAGAGAATACAGAATATTCCACCACAAACTCACAGCCCCTAACTGCGCAGACGTGGCTCATTTCCCCTCATCCTCGAGGGAAGTGGTGTGTGTGGCGAGGGGGATGTGCGGTGGGAGTGGAGGTGTAGGAGGGCGAAGAGGGTGGTATGGGGGAGTGGTGTGTTGGGGTGTGCGGGAGAGGGTGGGGTGGGTGGGGGGGGGGGGGAGGTGTGTATGTGGGCGGGAGGGGTGTGGGGGGAGAAGGGATGTGAGAAGGGGAGGGGTTGTGGGGGCGGGGGGGGTGGGGGGGTGGGTGTGTGTGGGGAGGGTTATGTGGGGGTGTGCGTGTGGACAGGGGTGTGTGGGGGATGGGTGTGTGTGGGGAGGGCGGGTGTGTGTGGGGGGGGGGGGGTGTGTGGGGGGAGGTGGGTGTGTGGGGTCAGGAGTGTGTGGGCGGGGGTGCGTGTGGGCGGGGGGGGGGGGGTGTGTGGGCCGTGGGAGGTGTATGGGCAGTGGGTTGTGTGTGGGGTGGTGTGTTCGGGGGGGCTGTGTGTGGCCGGGGGTTGGTGGGCAGGGGGCTTGTGGGGGGAGGGGTGTGTGGGCAGCAGGGAGATGTGGGGGGAGAGGGGTGTGTGGGAGTGGGTGAGTGAGCTCAGAGAAAAAGACGGGAAAGAGCCATGGGGGGAGAGCAGAGCATCATGGGGGGCGAGGGGGACCAGAGGGGTAGTGGCTGGAATTGGCGGTGCGATGGGGACTCACAGCGGGCGCTAGTCGCTGGATGTTCTCCTCTGCCGGGATCAAAGTCATCGCTTTCTGTTTGGCGACATGAGTGACATCTCCGACTCTGGGCTGGCTGGGTCTCTGAGTATGGGTTGGGCTGGGTCTCCCACGCTGGGCTGGGTCGGGTCTCCAACGCGGGGTTGCTGCTTGGGGCTGGGCTGCTACTTGGGGTGGGGCTGCTGTTTGGGGCGGGGCTGCTTGGGGCTGGGCTGCTTCGGGTCCCTCCGAAAGTCCGGTTGGAAACCTCTGCTGGCCACCCTCAGCTCCAGTAAAGACGCGATGGCGCAGGAAAGGGTGGACCATCCTGGGGAGTGACAGGGGAAGAAACTAATCCACGCAGCGCCAACAGGCAAGAGAAGAGATCGATCTGCGCATGCACAGTTTTAAAGATTTTTAAAGCTCGCTAACTTTTATGACATTCACTAATCGGAACAAAACTTTGCGCACTCACCGCACAGTAGAACGGTAAGTGAAATGGCAAATAATCGTAGCTCTATCGCAAACCGTTTTTGTGCAAATAGAAAGACCGCCAAAACAGAAGATAACAAGATCAGAGTTTTAGAGATAGATAGATAGATAGATAGATAGATAGATAGATAGATAGATAGATAGATAGACAGATAGATAGATAGATAGACAGACAGATAGATAGATAGATAGATAGATAGATAGATAGATAGATAGATAGATAGATAGATAGATAGATAGATAGATAGATAGATAGATAGATAGATAGATAGATAGATAATCTCTAAAGTAAAGAAAGAATGCACACATTAGTGAATAGGGGGTTGAGGTAGCTAGGAAGCACAACCAGATATTTGTCTCGAGGCTTGCTCCTGGGCAGTGGCACTGAACACATTCCTGAGTTAGCTCTACCTTTGACTGAAGCAGGAAGAGTGTCAAAAGTTGAGACGACAGGACCTGGCACTGAATATAGTTTAGTTTAGTGATACAGCATGGAAACGGGCCCTTCACCACATTGATTCCCCTGTTCTATGTTATCCTACTTTCTCATCCACTCCCTACGCACTAGCAGCAATTTAGAGATCAATTAACCTACATGTTGGGATGTGGGAGGAAACCCGTGCAGTCACCGGGAGAATGTGCGGACAATATCCAAGGTCAGGATCATAGAAACATAGAAAAATAGGTGCAGGAGTAGTCCATTCGGCCCTTCAAGCTAGCACTGCCATTCAATATGATCATGGCTGATCATCTAGAATCAGTACCCTGTTCCTGCTTTCCCCCATATCCCTTGATTCCTTTAGCCCTAAGAGCTAGATCTCTCTCTTGAAAACATCCAGTGAATTGGCCTTCACTGCCTTCTGTGGCAGAGAATTCTACAGATTCACAACTCTCTGGGTGAAGAGGTTTTTCCTCATCTCAGTCCTAAATGGCCTACCCCTTATTTGTAATAAGATCGAACCCAGGTCTCTGTCACTGTGAGGCGGCAGTTTTGCCAACTGCAGCACTGTACCGCCCGGAGTCTATCAGGAGGCTGTGATCCCTGCCACCTCGTGTGCTTCTGAGACCTGGACGGCCTGTAGCAGGTAGCTCACGGCACCTGAAAAATTCCACAAACCCTGCCCCTGCAAAATCTTCCAAATTCACTGGAAGGACAAGCGAATCAATGTCAGTGTTCTTTATCAATACAAGGGTGAAAATGGATAAGATTGTGCATAATTCTGCACAAAGTATAAAGTGAACCAAAATCAGCCTACTGAATTTATTTGCTGCATTATTGGTGTGAATGAGGTTAACAGAATCATCTAGCTGTCAAAAAAAGTACACTGAAACTTGCACTAAATCATTATATTACAAGCTAATAAATTTGTTGGAAAAAAATGATGCATTTGTAGCAGAAGACACTTGATATAAATGAGTGTAATAATTGAGTTTTGGCATTTCAAATCTGCATGTGGTGTTTTCTATAGCTACTAAATAGTATAGATCAAAAGGACCAACTAGACAGCTAAATTTACAATAGTGTGGGATTAAATATGGGTTTACAATGTAATGCTGGCATTTGAGTTATCATTACAATCTCCAGGAATTGGATCTATTTTCAATAAAGGAATACAATTGTAGACAGATTTGACAAAAGGAAAACAATTTGTGTAGACACTCCAGTTCAGGTGACCACCATGTTATTTTTATGGGGGGAGGGAGGACGCCATTCCATTTTGAGAAAATTATCTGTATTGTGATTTTCCGTAGCATGAAAATATGTCATGTTGTAAAAAAGTGTTCATTTTAATCTTTTTGACCATGAGTGCAAAATTCATGCCATATCTCAGATTTTTGGCAGAATTTGTGAATTACTTAAGGGTGAATTTCCATTACTCAAGTGGCCATAACGCAAGGGTTGTCTGTAGGACACGATAGCTTTCAAAGATTGGTTTCAGTCTGCATTTATGCTGTTGCTCCAGGATTTATCTTGAGTTGAACATTGGGGAAAGTTTAAGAAATTTCTAATAATCCCACTTGCCATTTGGAGCAGCAAGACTCGTGCCTGTTTTTTTCTCATTTCTTCTGGCCACGTATTGACCAGCAACACAATTTAGTGTGTGCAGTGCTTCTGTCATTTAATATAGTATGAGATGATAAACAAATAATTTATCCAAGGGGCTGTCCCACTGCGGCGACCTAATTAGGGAGTTTATAAGAGTTTAGGAGAGTTTGAAAAAGTGTCATGTTGAAGACCTGCTTCGACTATGTGGAAGACCTCCTTCGACCTCCTTCGACTATGTTGAAGACTAGCTTCGACTAGCTTCGGGAAAATTGGACACTGAATATTGGAGAATGAAGACCTCCTTCGATCTCCTTCAACCTCCCTTCGACTACCCTCGATTACCTACAAATAACATGCTGACCTACTACGACCTACCTTGACTAAACCTACGAGTAAAAAAAATATTTAATTTTTCCATGGCGACCTTTTTTTATTACTCATGGGCATTTTTCAGCATGTTGAAAAATACGCAGCTACCTAGCTGAGGCCTCGAGCACGCAGGGACTACTCTCGAGCATGAAGGAGAGTTACAAAGACCTCCTAGGACCTCGTGTTGACCATGCTGCGAGTATGAGTCGAGGGTAAACTCTTCTGAACTCGTGGATTAGGTCGCCACAGTGGGTCAGCCCCTTTATTGGTCTCCCATTGTAAGATCCAATTACTTATTAAATGATCAAGTAGGAACTACAGATGCTGGAAAATCAAAGGTAGACAAAAGTGCTGGAGAAACTCAGCGGGTGCAGCAGCATCTATGGAGCAAAGGAAGAGTCTGAAGAAGGGTTTCGGCCCGAAACACTACCTAATTTCTTCGCTCCATAGATGCTGCCGCACCCGCTGAGTTTCTCCAGCAATTTTGTCTACCTATTAAATGATTCTCAGCTACAGAAATGTGGTCAACAACAGCAGTTTATTATGATAAAACACATGATAATTTGCCGGCATTATATTGGAAAATGTCATTGGGTTGTTTTGTAGCAGTTCGGATTTGTGGAATCACTCCCCTTGGTGAAGGGGAAAAGATTTAATAGGAATCTGAGGGGAAACTTTTTCACACTAATGGTAATGGGTGTATTGAATAAGCTGCCAGAGGAGGTAGTTGAGGGAGGGACTATCCCAACTTTTATGAAACTGTTAGACATGTACATGGATAGGACAAGCTTGGAGGGAAATGGACCAAACGCTGGCAGGTGGGACTAGTGTAGCTGGGCCAAAGTTGGGCCAAAGTGCTGTTTCCAGACTGTATCACTCTTTGACTCCATGACTCCACCAAAATGATAAAGTCATTCCGGTGAGTTGTGTTGTAGTCAACAAGCTTCCTATTCTTGTTTTGGGCTTTGACAATTTTCTGCCTCACTCATGCTTATTATTGTATCCAGCAATCCATGCTGATTATCATTGTGAGAATAGTCTTGGATTGTGTGTGGAGAAAGCAGGTGGAGTGAGCAAGGTATGGGTCGGTGATGACTGAGCTCTTTGTGTTCATGCTTCTGAGGCTTGCCAAAACCTTATGGAACCAGAAAAGAAGATAACATTACAAAGCATCGCGAGTGTGTAGCTAGATTTGTGGGGCAATCTTAAATTGGATTGATGCCAAAGGTAATGATGTACAGGGTGATTTTTCTTCCTATTTTGCTGATTGGGCTCAATGATATGAATAATGGCAGGTCCATTATTGCTGTTATGGAATATCTGCATTTAGGACTAACATTTGAGGCCAAGAGCAGGCTTATCTGTGCAATGCATAGGCAAAGAATATCTGTTAATTCATAATGGACACAATAAATCCTCCCTTTAACTGCCAAGTGCAGAGTTAAATATTTACACTCCCCAGGTTTAAGGTAATTAGTGGGAGAAAAAAAAACAGAGATCGAAATGAAGTCAGCATTTAAAAAAAAGTCTATTATAATTTTTTGAATGGTCTGCCTAAACATTATTTGAAAGTAGATTAATAGTTAGTTACATTTATAAATATATAAGAAGGTAGATAAAAATGCTGGAGAAACTCAGCGGGTGAGGCAGCAGAAATATATAAATATATAAATACTTCATGGGTGACTGTAGGAATGGCAAGGACTGTGTACCTTTAAAGAGACAGCTATGCCCTCCTCCTTTGCCATAAGATTATTTGACGATATATAAATATTTTCACTTGAATTAATGCTTTTAGACTTTCGAAATGCTGATAGAATTGAAAGCAATTTCAGATGATTGAGATAAATAAGGAAGTGCTAATCACTGCCCAGTTCATTGCATTATATTGACCATGTGTAACTGGAATCTAGTATTCCACTAGGGAACAAATCTAATGAGTACCACATGTCACATTAGGGTGGCACAGTGGTGTAGCCAATAAAGCCTTTGATTTTCCAGCCCCAGCAACCCCGATTCAACCCTGACATCTAGCTCTCCCTGTTTGCATGTTCTCCCTGTGACTGTGTGTGTGTTTCCACTGGGTGCTCCCACATCCCAAAGATATGTGGGTTGTGCGTGGTTGAATACGTGCATGGATGTTGATGGGAAGGAGGGAAGAATAAAAATGGGTTTAGTGCATGATTAGGTGAAATGGGATCTAAAAGTTGATTTGATGGATCAAAGGCCCTATTTCCAATTGTAGGGAGGACCTGCAAATGCTGGATTACACCAAAGGCACAAAATGCTGGAGTAACTCAACGGGTCAGACAGCATCCATTGAGAAAAGGAATAGGTGTTATTTTGGGTCGAGACCCTTCTTCAGACTGAGAATCAGGGGAAAGGGAAATGAGCGCTATAGATGGTGATGTAGAGAGATATAGAACAAATGAATGAAAGCTATGCAAAAAAGTAATGATGATAAAGGAAACAGGCCATTGTTAGCTGTGGCCCAGGTGCGAATGAGTAGAAACAACGAGGCTCAACAAGATGATTTCAGACTGAAGAAGGTCTCGACCGGAATTGCCACCTATTCCTTTTCACCAGAGATGCTGCCTTACCCAGGCCCGTACGAAGCTTTTCAAAAAGGGGGGTGGCATGACAGGATTACAAAAAATATAATGTGAAATAGTGTGCGCGCTGCGCACATCACGAGCGTGAAACGTGAAGTCCATCTGATAACCAGCTGACGATTGTCCAAAGAGCGGGGGGCTTTCCTCTTATAGCTGGTGATTTCTTGCATGCCCTTCCAAATTGAAGAAGAGTCACTAGCTGAGAACTTGCTCCTCAACTTTTCAGAGTTCCTTCCCTTGGCAGCTCCGATTCCTCTTCTCAGCTCTTTATCGATTAGGCTATCTTTTAACTCTTTAACGATTAGGCTATCGGCTTGACACATATTTTCCCCCAGCACTCACCCCCGACCTCAAAATGGAAATGTTACATCTGTATATAATTATCCCATTAAAATGTATATTTATGTCACAAACTATGGAATTCATATTTTTCATTATTGTTATCAAGGAAAAGAAAGCAGTTCCAATTGTTTGATATTATTTGATATTGTTTAAAATTATTCATATGGAGAAAATATAATTGCTCTAAAATCTACCTTACTTTTGCAATCTCACAAAAGATAATCCCCCTTCCCCTCTTCCCTCCCTCATCTCTCTCTGCCCTCTCTTCCCCTCTTTCTCTCCCCCTCCCACATCCCCCCCCTCTTTCTGGCAGGGGGGGATGAAGATGAAGGTGGCGTGGGGCCACGGGGGTGGCGTGGGGTGGCGTGGGCCCAGCGGTGGCTTGGGCCCAGCGGGGGTGGAGTGGGCCCAGCGGTGGTGGTGGGCCCAGCAGGGGTGGTGTGGGCCCAGCGGGGGTTGCTGGGGCCCATCAGGGGTGGCTTGGGCCCAGCGGGGGTGGCTTGGGCCCAGCGGGGGTGGCTTGGGCCCAACGGGGGTGGCTTGGGCCCTGCGGGGGTGGGCTTGGGCCCAGCGGGGGTGGCGTGGGCCCACCAGGGGTGGCGTGGGCCCACCAGGGGTGGCGTGAGCCCAGCGGGGAGTAGCGTGAACCCAGCATGGGTCAGCAAGGGGTGGCGTAGGCCCAGTGGGGCTGGCGTGGGCCCAGGTGGGGTGGTGTGGTCCCAGCGGGGGTGGCGTGGGCCCAGTGGGGGTGGCGTGGGCCCAGCAAGGGTGGCGTGGGCCCAGCGGGGGTGGCGTGGGCCCAGTGGGGGTCAACGGGGGGTGGCGTGGGCCCAGCGGGGGTCAGCGGGGGTGGCGTAAAGCCCAGCGGGGGTGGCGTGGGCCCAGCAGGGCTCAACAGGGGTGGTGTGGGCCCAGCGGCGGTCAGCCGGGGTGGCGTTAAGCCCAGCGGGGGTGGCGTGGGCCCAGCGGGCGTGGCGTATGGGGAGATGACTTGGGCCCCAGCGGCGGGGGAAGGTAAGGGGAGCGGGGCCCGCTGCAGCGGCGTCTGGTGTTCGGGTTACAGCCGCTGGGTTCTGATTCAGCCACTCCCGGCCGGCGACGGGAGGATGGTGGGAGTGGGTGAGTGAGCTCAGAGAAAAGACGGGAAAGAGCCATGGGGGAGAGGAGAGCATCATGGGGGGCGAGGGGGACCAGAGGGGTAGTGGCTGGAATTTGCGGTGCGATGGGGACTCACAGCGGGCGCTAGTCGCTGGATGTTCTCCTCTGCCGGGATCAAAGTCTCCGCTTTCCGTTTGGCGACATGAGTGACATCTCCGACTCTGGGCTGGCTGGGTCTCTGAGTATGGGTTTGGGCTGGGTCTCCCACGCTGGGCTGGGTCGGGTCTCCAACGCGGGGTTGCTGCTTGGGGCTGGGCTGCTACTTGGGGTGGGGCTGCTGTTTGGGGCGGGGCTGCTTGGGGCTGGGCTGCTTCGGGTCCCTCCGAAAGTCCGGTTGGAAACCTCTGCTGGCCACCCTCAGCTCCAGTAAAGACGCGATGGCGCAGGAAAGGGTGGACCATCCTGGGGAGTGACAGGGGAAGAAACTAATCCACGCAGCGCCAACAGGCAAGAGAAGAGATCGATCTGCGCATGCACAGTTTTAAAGATTTTTAAAGCTCGCTAACTTTTATGACATTCACTAATCGGAACAAAACTTTGCGCACTCACCGCACAGTAGAACGGTAAGTGAAATGGCAAATAATCGTAGCTCTATCGCAAACCGTTTTTGTGCAAATAGAAAGACCGCCAAAACAGAAGATAACAAGATCAGAGTTTTAGTGATAGATAGATAGATAGATAGATAGATAGATAGATAGATAGATAGATAGATAGATAGATAGATAGATAGATAGATAGATAGATAGATAGATAGATAGATAGATAGATAGATAGATAGATAGATAATCTCTAAAGTAAAGAAAGAATGCACACATTAGTGAATAGGGGGTTGAGGTAGCTAGGAAGCACAACCAGATATTTGTCTCGAGGCTTGTTCCTGGGCAGTGGCACTGAACACATTCCTGAGTTAGCTCTACCTTTGACTGAAGCAGGAAGAGTGTCAAAAGTTGAGATGACAGGACCTGGCACTGAATATAGTTTAGTTTAGTGATACAGCATGGAAACGGGCCCTTCACCACATTGATTCCCCTGTTCTATGTTATCCTACTTTCTCATCCACTCCCTACGCACTAGCAGCAATTTAGAGATCAATTAACCTACATGTTGGGATGTGGGAGGAAACCCGTGCTGTCACCGGGAGAATGTGCGGACAATATCCAAGGTCAGGATCATAGAAACATAGAAAAATAGGTGCAGGAGTAGTCCATTCGGCCCTTCAAGCTAGCACTGCCATTCAATATGATCATGGCTGATCATCTAGAATCAGTACCCTGTTCCTGCTTTCCCCCATATCCCTTGATTCCTTTAGCCCTAAGAGCTAGATCTCTCTCTTGAAAACATCCAGTGAATTGGCCTTCACTGCCTTCTGTGGCAGAGAATTCTACAGATTCACAACTCTCTGGGTGAAGAGGTTTTTCCTCATCTCAGTCCTAAATGGCCTACCCCTTATTTGTAATAAGATCGAACCCAGGTCTCTGTCACTGTGAGGCGGCAGTTTTGCCAACTGCAGCACTGTACCGCCCGGAGTCTATCAGGAGGCTGTGATCCCTGCCATCTCGTGTGCTTCTGAGACCTGGACGGCCTGTAGCAGGTAGCTCACGGCACCTGAAAAATTCCACAAACCCTGCCCCTGCAAAATCTTCCAAATTCACTGGAAGGACAAGCGAATCAATGTCAGTGTTCTTTATCAATACAAGGGTGAAAATGGATAAGATTGTGCATAATTCTGCACAAAGTATAAAGTGAACCAAAATCAGCCTACTGAATTTATTTGCTGCATTATTGGTGTGAATGAGGTTAACAGAATCATCTAGCTGTCAAAAAAAGTACACTGAAACTTGCACTAAATCATTATATTACAAGCTAATAAATTTGTTGGAAAAAAATGATGCATTTGTAGCAGAAGACACTTGATATAAATGAGTGTAATAATTGAGTTTTGGCATTTCAAATCTGCATGTGGTGTTTTCTATAGCTACTAAATAGTATAGATCAAAAGGACCAACTAGACAGCTAAATTTACAATAGTGTGGGATTAAATATGGGTTTACAATGTAATGCTGGCATTTGAGTTATCATTACAATCTCCAGGAATTGGATCTATTTTCAATAAAGGAATACAATTGTAGACAGATTTGACAAAAGGAAAACAATTTGTGTAGACACTCCAGTTCAGATGACCACCATGTTATTTTTATGGGGGGAGGGAGGACGCCATTCCATTTTGAGAAAATTATCTGTATTGTGATTTTCCGTAGCATGAAAATATGTCATGTTGTAAAAAAGTGTTCATTTTAATCTTTTTGACCATGAGTGCAAAATTCATGCCATATCTCAGATTTTTGGCAGAATTTGTGAATTACTTAAGGGTGAATTTCCATTACTCAAGTGGCCATAACGCAAGGGTTGTCTGTAGGACACGATAGCTTTCAAAGATTGGTTTCAGTCTGCATTTATGCTGTTGCTCCAGGATTTATCTTGAGTTGAACATTGGGGAAAGTTTAAGAAATTTCTAATAATCCCACTTGCCATTTGGAGCAGCAAGACTCGTGCCTGTTTTTTTCTCATTTCTTCTGGCCACGTATTGACCAGCAACACAATTTAGTGTGTGCAGTGCTTCTGTCATTTAATATAGTATGAGATGATAAACAAATAATTTATCCAAGGGGCTGTCCCACTGCGGCGACCTAATTAGGGAGTTTATAAGAGTTTAGGAGAGTTTGAAAAAGTGTCATGTTGAAGACCTGCTTCGACTATGTGGAAGACCTCCTTCGACCTCCTTCGACTATGTTGAAGACTAGCTTCGACTAGCTTCGGGAAAATTGGACACTGAATATTGGAGAATGAAGACCTCCTTCGATCTCCTTCAACCTCCCTTCGACTACCCTCGATTACCTACAAATAACATGCTGACCTACTACGACCTACCTTGACTAAACCTACGAGTAAAAAAAATATTTAATTTTTCCATGGCGACCTTTTTTTATTACTCATGGGCATTTTTCAGCATGTTGAAAAATATGCAGCTACCTAGCTGAGGCCTCGAGCACGCAGGGACTACTCTCGAGCATGAAGGAGAGTTACAAAGACCTCCTAGGACCTCGTGTTGACCATGCTGCGAGTATGAGTCGAGGGTAAACTCTTCTGAACTCGTGGATTAGGTCGCCACAGTGGGTCAGCCCCTTTATTGGTCTCCCATTGTAAGATCCAATTACTTATTAAATGATCAAGTAGGAACTACAGATGCTGGAAAATCAAAGGTAGACAAAAGTGCTGGAGAAACTCAGCGGGTGCAGCAGCATCTATGGAGCAAAGGAAGAGTCTGAAGAAGGGTTTCGGCCCGAAACACTACCTAATTTCTTCGCTCCATAGATGCTGCCGCACCCGCTGAGTTTCTCCAGCAATTTTGTCTACCTATTAAATGATTCTCAGCTACAGAAATGTGGTCAACAACAGCAGTTTATTATGATAAAACACATGATAATTTGCCGGCATTATATTGGAAAATGTCATTGGGTTGTTTGTAGCAGTTCGGATTTGTGGAATCACTCCCCTTGGTGAAGGGGAAAAGATTTAATAGGAATCTGAGGGGAAACTTTTTCACACTAATGGTAATGGGTGTATTGAATAAGCTGCCAGAGGAGGTAGTTGAGGGAGGGACTATCCCAACTTTTATGAAACTGTTAGACATGTACATGGATAGGACAAGCTTGGAGGGAAATGGACCAAACGCTGGCAGGTGGGACTAGTGTAGCTGGGCCAAAGTTGGGCCAAAGTGCTGTTTCCAGACTGTATCACTCTTTGACTCCATGACTCCACCAAAATGATAAAGTCATTCCGGTGAGTTGTGTTGTAGTCAACAAGCTTCCTATTCTTGTTTTGGGCTTTGACAATTTTCTGCCTCACTCATGCTTATTATTGTATCCAGCAATCCATGCTGATTATCATTGTGAGAATAGTCTTGGATTGTGTGTGGAGAAAGCAGGTGGAGTGAGCAAGGTATGGGTCGGTGATGACTGAGCTCTTTGTGTTCATGCTTCTGAGGCTTGCCAAAACCTTATGGAACCAGAAAAGAAGATAACATTACAAAGCATCGCGAGTGTGTAGCTAGATTTGTGGGGCAATCTTAAATTGGATTGATGCCAAAGGTAATGATGTACAGGGTGATTTTTCTTCCTATTTTGCTGATTGGGCTCAATGATATGAATAATGGCAGGTCCATTATTGCTGTTATGGAATATCTGCATTTAGGACTAACATTTGAGGCCAAGAGCAGGCTTATCTGTGCAATGCATAGGCAAAGAATATCTGTTAATTCATAATGGACACAATAAATCCTCCCTTTAACTGCCAAGTGCAGAGTTAAATATTTACACTCCCCAGGTTTAAGGTAATTAGTGGGAGAAAAAAAAACAGAGATCGAAATGAAGTCAGCATTTAAAAAAAAGTCTATTATAATTTTTTGAATGGTCTGCCTAAACATTATTTGAAAGTAGATTAATAGTTAGTTACATTTATAAATATATAAGAAGGTAGATAAAAATGCTGGAGAAACTCAGCGGGTGAGGCAGCAGAAATATATAAATATATAAATACTTCATGGGTGACTGTAGGAATGGCAAGGACTGTGTACCTTTAAAGAGACAGCTATGCCCTCCTCCTTTGCCATAAGATTATTTGACGATATATAAATATTTTCACTTGAATTAATGCTTTTAGACTTTCGAAATGCTGATAGAATTGAAAGCAATTTCAGATGATTGAGATAAATAAGGAAGTGCTAATCACTGCCCAGTTCATTGCATTATATTGACCATGTGTAACTGGAATCTAGTATTCCACTAGGGAACAAATCTAATGAGTACCACATGTCACATTAGGGTGGCACAGTGGTGTAGCCAATAAAGCCTTTGATTTTCCAGCCCCAGCAACCCCGATTCAACCCTGACATCTAGCTCTCCCTGTTTGCATGTTCTCCCTGTGACTGTGTGTGTGTTTCCACTGGGTGCTCCCACATCCCAAAGATATGTGGGTTGTGCGTGGTTGAATACGTGCATGGATGTTGATGGGAAGGAGGGAAGAATAAAAATGGGTTTAGTGCATGATTAGGTGAAATGGGATCTAAAAGTTGATTTGATGGATCAAAGGCCCTATTTCCAATTGTAGGGAGGACCTGCAAATGCTGGATTACACCAAAGGCACAAAATGCTGGAGTAACTCAACGGGTCAGACAGCATCCATTGAGAAAAGGAATAGGTGTTATTTTGGGTCGAGACCCTTCTTCAGACTGAGAATCAGGGGAAAGGGAAATGAGCGCTATAGATGGTGATGTAGAGAGATATAGAACAAATGAATGAAAGCTATGCAAAAAAGTAATGATGATAAAGGAAACAGGCCATTGTTAGCTGTGGCCCAGGTGCGAATGAGTAGAAACAACGAGGCTCAACAAGATGATTTCAGACTGAAGAAGGTCTCGACCGGAATTGCCACCTATTCCTTTTCACCAGAGATGCTGCCTTACCCAGGCCCGTACGAAGCTTTTCAAAAAGGGGGGTGGCATGACAGGATTACAAAAAAATATAATGTGAAATAGTGTGCGCGCTGCGCACATCACGAGCGTGAAACGTGAAGTCCATCTGATAACCAGCTGACGATTGTCCAAAGAGCGGGGGGCTTTCCTCTTATAGCTGGTGATTTCTTGCATGCCCTTCCAAATTGAAGAAGAGTCACTAGCTGAGAACTTGCTCCTCAACTTTTCAGAGTTCCTTCCCTTGGCAGCTCCGATTCCTCTTCTCAGCTCTTTATCGATTAGGCTATCTTTTAACTCTTTAACGATTAGGCTATCGGCTTGACGCATATTTGTCCCCCCCCCCCACACCCAATCTTGAAATGGAAATGTTACATCTGTATATAATTATCCCATTAAAATGTATATTTATGTCACAAACTATGGAATTCATATTTTTCCGAATTATTGTTTTTAAGGAAAAGAAAGCAGTTCCAATTGTTTGATATTATTTGATATTGTTTAAAATTATTCATATGGAGAAAATATAATTGCTCTAAAATCTACCTTACTTTTGCAATCTCACAAAAGATAATCCCCCTTCCCCTCTTCCCTCCCTCATCTCTCTCTGCCCTCTCTTCCCCCTCTTTCTCTCCCCCTCCCACATCCCCCCCTCTTTCTGGCAGGGGGGATGAAGATGAAGGTGGCATGGGGCCAGTGGGGTGGCGTGGGCCCAGCTTGGGGTCAGCAGCGGTGGCTTGGGCCCAGCGGGGGTGGCATGAGCCCAGCGGGGGTCCAGCAGGGGTGGTGTGGGCCCAGCGGGGGTTGCTTGGGCCCATCAGGGGTGGCTTGGGCCCAGCGGGGGTGGCTTGGGCCCAGCGGGGGTGGGCTTGGGCCCAACGGGGGTGGCTTGGGCCCTGCGGGGGTGGCTTGGGCCCAGCGGGGGTGGCGTGGGGCCCACCAGGGGTGGCGTGGGCCCACCAGGGGTGGCGTGAGCCCAGCGGGGAGTAGCGTGAACCCAGCGTGGGTCAGCAGGGGGTGGCGTAGGCCCAGTGGGGCTGGCGTGGGCCCAGGTGGGGTGGTGTGGTCCCAGCGGGGGTGGCGTGGGCCCAGTGGGGGTGGCTTGTGCCCAGCGGGGGTGGCGTGGGCCCAGTGGGGGTGGCGTGGGCCCAGTGGGGGTCAACGGGGGTGGCGTGGGCCCAGCGGGGGTCAGCGGGGGGTGGCGTAAAGCCCAGCGGGGGGTGGCGTGGGCCCAGCAGGGCTCAACAGGGGTGGTGTGGGCCCAGCGGCGGTCAGCCGGGGTGGCGTTAAGCCCAGCGGGGGTGGCGTGGGCCCAGCGGGCGTGGCGTATGGGGAGATGACTTGGGCCCCAGCGGCGGGGGAAGGTAAGGGGAGCGGGGCCCGCTGCAGCGGCGTCTGGTGTTCGGGTTACAGCCGCTGGGTTCTGATTCAGCCACTCCCGGCCGGCGACGGGAGGATGGTCTTCTGGTTGCTAGGCAACGCATTGGTGAGGCTCCGATGCCGCAGATGGAGACGCTGGACTGGGCAGGCAGACACCGCACCCCCCCCCCCCCCCCCCCCCCCCCCGCCCCTCCCCAGGGCCCGGAGAAATGGGCACTTCCTTATCCCGCGGGTCCGATTTTCTTTCCAAATTTTTTTTTTCCCCCGATTTTTTTTTTGGGGGGGATTTTTTCTTACTCTGGGGAAAAAAGGGGGAGGTGCAGTCGCACCCAAGGCACCCCCACTTCGGACGACCATTTTGCCTGTTGAGTTACTCCAGCATTTTGTGTCTATCTTCAGCCCTATTTTATGCTGCATGCTGCTGTCATTTTACTAAATTGAGATATAAACAAAAACTGTGAGATCCTGTGAATTGGAATCTGTGGCTCTCAAAGGCAACATATGTGAAGAGAGAAACCCTGTGTGGCTCTTCTCTGGTTTCCTCGCACGCTCCAAAAATGTACAGGTTTGTAGGTTAATTGGCTTGGTGTAAGTTGTCCCTAGTGTGTGCTGGATAGTGTTAGTGTGTGGGGACCGCTGGTCGGCGCTGACTCAATGGGCCAAAGAGCTGGTTTCCGTACCGTATTTCTAAACTAAATTAAAACAGAGAGTCATAAGCGCTGACTCTTTTGTTAACTCTATTTAATCTCCTCCACATATACTGACCAACTGAGTTTTTCAGGCATTTTCAAGTTTTGTTTTCATCTTTAAAAGGACTGCTACTCTTCAAATTTTTCTGAAGATTGGAATTTGTTATAAAAATAGTAATTTGATTTAGCTGGATCGTAGACATGAAATTGTGTGATTAACATTTTGCAAGTTAAATTTATTCTGCAATGAAGTAACTGACAAAAGCAAAATATGACTTTTAATTCTAGATGACTTGAATGCTGCCCAGTTATATTAACATGTAGCTCCTGAGGCCATGTGGGGTTAATTATAAATGGAAATTTAAATAAAAGACTGAAAATGCTGGCAATCTAAAGTAAAAACTGAAAACATTGGAGATATTCAGCAGTTCTGGCAGCATCAGTGGACAGAGGAACAGAGTTTCCACTGCAGGTGGAAGATTCTTCATCAGGACTGTGAAGAAGGGAGAACATTAGTATCAAGCTGCAGAGCCCTTCTTTAGTCAGAGGGTGGTGAATCTGGGGAATTATTTGCCACAGTTGGCTGTGGAGGCCAAGTCAACGAATGTTTTTAAGGCAGAGATAGTGTAGATCATTCTTGATTAGTACAGGTGTCAAGGGTTATGGGGAGAAGGTGGGAGAATGGGGTTAGGAGGGAGAGACTTGATGAGCCAAAGGACCTAATTCTGCTCCTATCACTTATGACCTTATGAGTAGGGGCGAGTTGAGTAGCTCACCAGGAATATCTCTGTCAGGATGAGTTAATGGTTTAATAGACACACTGAACTTTTATCTCCTGTTCCGTATGTAGTGGCCATTTTGCTTTATTTTGTGTCATTAATTATGGCATTTGCAATCTCTTGAACAATATAATAATTTGCTAATCTGCCACTACATCAAATTATGTTTACATATTCTGTTGTGCTGCAGCAAGCAAGAATTTAATTGTTCTATCTGGGTTACATGACAATAAAACTCTCAGGTGATGGGCCTGATCTCAGACAACGATGAGAAGGCCTACCAGGAGGAGGTGGCTGGTCTAGCACTCTGGTGCCAGGATAACATCCTCCTCTTGAACATCAAAAAAACGAAGGAGCTGATCATGGACTTTAGGAGGGCACATCATCCAAGGACATACACTCCATTGAGGATAAATGGTGATCCTGTGGATAGGGTGAACTGTTTTAAATATCTGGGAGAGTCCACATCTCCGAGGATATGACATGGGCATCACACGCCTCAGCACTCGTGAGTAAGGCAAGGCAGTGCCTTTACCTCCTCAGGCAATTGAGGAAATTCAGAGTGTCTCCGAGGATCCTCCAGTGCTTCTACGCAGTGGTGGTGGAAAGCATCTTGTCCGGGAACATTACCATCTGGTTTGGGAATTGCTCTGCCAAGGACAAGAAGGCTCTGCAGAGAGTAGTGCGTTCAGCTGAACGCACTATAGGAACTCCACTTGCCCCCCTGCAGGAACTATACATCAGGAGGTGCAACTCCAGAGCCAACAATATCATGAGAGACCCCTTCCACCCCTGCAATGGACTGTTCCAGCTGCTACGGTCAGGCAAACGCCTCCGTTGCCATGCGGGGAGAATGGAGAGGTTGAGAAGGAGTTTCTTCCCAGAGGCCATTCGGACTGTAAACGCCTATCTTACCAGGGACTAACTCTACTGAACGTTTTTCCTTCTATTATTTATTATGTAAAAGAATATGTGTGTTATGATTGTGTTTATAGTTTGTTTGGTTGTTTGTCTTTTGCACAAAAGTCCGCGAGCATTACCACTTTCATTTCACTGCACATCTCGTATGTGTATGTGACAAATAAACTTGACTTGACTTGACTTGACTTGTCTTGTCTTGTCATGGTTGTTCTGGGGTAAAATCTGATGTGTAAACTTTCCCCATTGACTTTCCAAAGCAAAGCGCTTCACACTTGGCCTATTAATTCCATCTGCCATTTTGCCGACCATATCTGTAACTGATCTATCTCCTGCTGTATCCTTTGACAGTCTTCCTCTCAAAGTGCCGGATGAATGCAGCAGAAAGAAGGATCCTGACTCAAAACATTCCCTACCCAATCAAATGCAACTATGACATTATGCCTGATTAGTAATGTAACTCCTCCACCTCTTTTAACTTCGTCTGTTATTTTTTGTTTGAAACATTGTAACCTTGGAATGTGAGATGCTAGTCCTGCCCCTCTTATAATTAACTCTCTGCATTAGCCACAATATCAGAGTTCCATGCATTCATCCAGGCCCTAAGATCATCTGCTTTTCCCATACTACTCCTTCCTTGTTTTGAAGTAAACATACTTCAGCCCATTGGTCTCACTGTGTTCATTAACTTGTCCCTGCCTGCCCTTCCTAACTATCACCTTCTCATCACTCCCTCCACTTGCTGACCTACTGCTGGGGTTCCTACCGCTCTTCCAATCCAATTTAAACCCTCTGGGGTAGCATTAAGGGCCTGTCCCATGAGCATGTGACCTAACGTGGTCGCTTGAGCCGTACGGCCTCGCGGGGCCGGTCCCACTTCGATCACTGGAGCCATATGGAGTTGTGCGTAGCTGGTCCCGACATCGCATGGGGCTCTGAAAAACTGACACTGTCCAAAACTTCTGCGCGGCGACAGCCTGCCAGCCCGAAGCCGCATTGAAGCCGTACGCACCGCCTCAATGGGCGTGCGCAGCATCTCGACGCCGTACACTGCGTCTTGATGGCGTAGCCTTCGTTCGAACTTCACGTCAACTCGTATGGGATCACTCGACCTCCACGCGGCCCCCGCGTCCGGTTTGGTCATGCTCGCCGCATGCAGTCGCATGCTGGTGGGACAGGCCCTGTACGGGGATCACTCAACCTCAGCGCGGCCCCCACTTCCAGTTTGGTTGCTCTTGCCGCATGCAGTCGCATACTCGTGGGACAGGCCCTTTTTTAGCAAACCACCCTGTGAGGATATTGGTTTTCTTCCAGTTCGGGTGCAACCCATCCCTCTTGCATAGGCCCAACACACCCCGGAAGAGAGCTCAATAATCTATATATATATATGTATGAAGCCCTCCCTTTTACTCCAGCTCCTTAAACTTGTCACTGTTTCTGCACCCCCTCTTCTCGGTCAAGGTTTTCAACAAAGTCTTTACTTTGACCTACCAGCTCTACTTCGACCTCCAAGTAGCCGCTCTTAAAAGGCCACTTCAAAATGGTCATTACTCTGCTAGAGCCTGGCTCCCTTTTACTTGCTACAAAGTCTTTCAGACCTGAAAATAACACTTTTCAACCAGAAATATTAAATGTAATACAAAATATAAATGTTCACAATGGCATAATTGCTTCCTGAACAATAAATGGGTGTCAGACTATTGGCACATTAGTGTGAAGTTTCTACTTATTATGCCTCAGGCACTGTTTTAACTAAATTACTTGATTATAAAAAGTTTTGTTTCGCTGCACTGAACACATCTTAATGATCTAATTTGAAATCGCTTTCAACGCATCATGGAGTAATTTGCCTCAAATTAATTTATGACATGTTACAGTTCATACACGAAGCCACTTTCCCCCTGGACTTAAAGTGAAGGATCTGTTTAATCAAGCATAAGACAAAACTGAGGTGGGCTTCTTACTATCCTTCATAAATATTTTCATTGATGCGCATGATTGAGTTCCCTTGGGAACAACCTCTAGTCCGAAAAATAAGCCGTCACAACAACTCTACTTTTCCGCCCCTAAACTAACTTCTTATCTTCTCTGTCATTGTGTTTTTTATTCAATATGCTTTGTTTTTGCCGACAAGCCTATTACGTGACGCTTAAGCAAATGCCTTTTTTTTAATTTGCACGTGCCAAATCAAGCAGATTTCCTTCTCCAACTTACATCTCAATAAATGTAAAATGGCTCTATCAACTCTAGGCTGGGTTCCACTAATTAATCCAGAAGCAAACATGACAGCAACCAATAATAGAGGTTATTATTTCTAAATTCTATCCCACCCTTGATTAAGCTGACCACCTACACTTTTGGACGTCCTTGCACCCATGGGTATAAGAGTTACAATTCTTCAATCTTCAACATTAAGAATGCTTCTTCAACACTACACAACGCTAACCTCAACCGTGAACTATGGACTGGCCTTAATTGCACCACAGACCGGAATTTCGTGCACTGATAGAAACATAGAAATTAGGTGCAGGAGTAGGCCATTCGGCCCTTCAAGCCTGCACCGCCATTCAATATGATCATGGCTGATCTTCCAACTCAGTATCCTGTACCTACCTTCTCTCCATACCCCCTGATCCCTTTAGCCACAAGGGCCACATCTAACACCCTCTTACATATAGCCATTGATCTGGCCTCAACTACCTTCTGTGGCAGAGAATTCCAGAGATTCACCACTCTCTGTGTGAAAAATATTTTTCTCATCTCGGTCCTAAAAGGTTTCCCCCTTATCCTTAAACTGTGACCCCTTGTTCTGGACTTTCCCAACATCGGGAACAATCTTCCTGCATCTAGCCTGTCCAACCCCTTAAGAATTTTGTAAGTTTCTATAAGATCCCCCCTCAATCTTCTAAATTCTAGCAAGTAAAAGCCGAGTCTATCCAGTCTTTCTTCATATGAAAGTCGTGCCATCCCAGGAATCCGTCTGGTGAACCTTCTCTGTACTCCCTCTATGACAAGAATGGTTTTCCTCAGATTAGGAGACCAAAACTGTATGCAATACTCCAGGTGTGGTCTCACCAAGACCCTGTACAACTGCAGTAGAACCTCCCTGCTCCTATACTCAAAACCTTTTATTAACACACCATTCGCTTTCTTCACAACCTGCTACACCTGCATGCCTACTTTCAAAGACTGGTGTACCATGATACCCAGGTATCATTGCATCTCACCTTTTCCTAATCGGCTACCATTCAGATAATAGTCTACTTTCCTGTTTTTGGCGACAAAGTGTTTAACCTCACATGTATCCACACTATACTGCATCTGCCATGCATTTGCCCACTTACCCAGCCTATCCAAGTCACCTTGTAGCCTCCTAGCATCCTCCTCACAGCTAACGCTGCCCCCCAGCTTTGTGTCATCCGCAAACTTGGAGCTGTTGCATTCAATTCCCTCGTCCAAATCATTAATATATATTGTAAATAGCTGGGGTCCCAGCACTGAGTCTTGCGGTACCCCACTAGTCACTGCCTGCCATTGTGTAAAGGACTTGTTTACTCCTACTCTTTGCTTCCTGTCTGCCAGCCAGTTCTCTATCCACATCAATACTGAACCCCCAATACCGTTTGCTTTAAGTTTGCATACTAATCTCTTATGTGGGACCTTGTCGAAAGCCTTCTGAAAGTCCAGATATAACACATCCACTGGTTCTCCCTTATCCACTCTACTAGTTGCATCCTCGAAAAATTCTATAAGATTCGTCAGGCATGATTTACCTTTCATAAATCCATGCTGACTTTGTCCAGTGATTTCATCACTTTCCAAATGTGCTGCTATCCCATCTTTAATAACTAGCATTTTCCCCGCTACCGATGTTAGACTAACTGGTCTGTAATTCCCCATTTTTCTCTCCCTACCTTTTTAAAAAGTGGGGTTACATTAGCTACCCTCCAATCCTCAGGAACTACTCCAGAATTTAAAGAGTTTTGAAAAATGATCACTAATGCATCCACTATTTCTGCGGCTACTTCCTTAAGTACTCTGGGATGCAGCCTATCTGGCCCTGGGGATTTATCGGCCTTTGTTCCATTCAATTTACCTAACACCACTTACCGGCTAACCTGGACTTCACTCAGTTCCTCCATCTCATTTGACCCCCGGTCCCCTGCTATTTACGGCAGATTATTTATGTCTTCCTTAGTGAAGACAGAACCAAAGTAGTTATTCAATTGGTCTGCCATGTCTTTGTTCCCCATGATCAATTCACCTGTTTCTCTCACATTAGGGTTATTAATTTATTGAATATTTGTTGATTATATATTACCTATGTGTATTGTGCTTACAGGCCGTTACATTGGAGCAAGTAAGGATGTTACTGTTGGATTGTCTGTACAGATGACAATTAAACACTCCTGACTTTTATTATTACCTCACAATTAATGTTAGTCACAAAGCCACATGATACATGTATCGTGTAGTTTGTGTTTTTTATGACTTGGGAAATTAATTTCCCCCCTGGGATAAATACATTTCTATCGTTTTGTATTGTTTTACTGTTTCATTTTACTTTCTATTGACCTCAATATCCAAGGAGCTATGTGTGGTTTGGTCCCTCTTTCCCATAGTGCCTAACTTATACCCAAACTATCTTTACTTTAAAGATCACCTGCTATTCACCTGTGAACACATACGGAAGTATTCAGACCCCTTCACTTTTTCTACATTTTGTTACATTCTAGCCTTATTCTAAAATGGATTAAATTATTTTTTTTTATCATCAATCTACACACAATACTCCATAATACGAAAGCGGAAACTGGTGTTTAGAAATTTTTGCAAAGTAATTAAAAATAAATAACTGAAATATCACTTTTACACAAGTATTCAGACCGTTTTACATAAGTATTCAGACCCTTTTCTCAGTACTTTGTTGAGGCACCTTTGGCAGCGATTACAGCCTCAAGTCTTCTTGGGTATGACGCTACAAGCTTGGCACACCTGTATTTGGGTAATTTTTCCCATTCTTCTCTGCAGATCCTCTCAAGCTCTGTCAGTTTGGATGGGGAGCGTCGATGCACAGCTATTTTCAGATCTGAAACAGAGGTGTTTGATCGGGCTCTGGCTGGGCAACTCAAGGATATTCACAGACTTGTCACAAAGCCACTCCTGCGTTGTTGTGGCTGTGTGCTTAGGGTCGTTGTCATGTTTGAAGGTGAACCTCGCCCCAGTCTAAGGTCCAAAACTCTCTGGAGCAAGTTTTCATCAAGGATCTCTCTGTACTTTGCTCCATTCATCTTTCCCTCGATCCTGACTACTATCCCAGTTCCTGCCACTGAAAAACATCCCCACAGCATGATGCTGCCACCACCATGCTTCACCATAGGTATTGGCAAGGTGATGAGCAGTGCCTGGTTTCCTCCAGACGTGACACTTGGCATTCAGACCAAAGAGTTTCATCAGACCAGAGAATCTTATTTAGGTGCCTTTTGGCAAACTCTATGCGGGCTGTCATGTGCGTTTTACTGAGGAGTGGCTTCTGTCTGGCCACTCTACCATAAAGGCCTGATTGGTGGAGTACTGCGCATATAGTTGTCCTTCTGGAAGGTTCTCCCATCTCCACAGAGCAACCCTGGAGCTCTGTCAGAATGACCATCAGGTTCTTGGTCACCTCCTGACCAAGGCCTTTCTCCCTCAATTGCTCAGTTTAGCTGTGCGGCCAGCTCCTTGACGAGTCCTGGTGGTATCAAAGTTCTTCCATTTAAGAATAACAGAGGCCACTGTGCTCTTTAGGACCTACAATACTGCAGAAATTGATTTATACCCTTTCCCAGATCTATGTCGCAACACAATCCTGTCTCGGAGGTCTACGGACAATCACTTCATCTTCATGGCTTGGTTTTTACTCTGACATGCACTGTCAACTGTGGGACCTTATATAACCAGGCGTGTGCCTTTCTAAATCATGTACAATCAATTTAATTTACCACTGGTAGACACCAATCAAGTTATAGAAACATCTCAAGGATAATCAATGGAAACGGGATGCACCTAAGCTCAATTTTGAATGTCATAGCACAAGGTCTGAATACTTATGTAAATGTGATATTTCAGTTATTTATTTTTAATTACTTTGCAAAAATGTTTAAACAGCTGTTTTCGCTTCTTCATTCTGGGGTATCGTGTGTAGATTGATGATAAAAAAAAAGAATTTAATCCATTAAAAAAAATGCTGTAACGTAACAAAATGTGGAAAAAGTGAAGGGGTCTGAATACTTTGTGGTTGCACGGTAACTCGACTGTTCTGCAGTTATCCATGCTGGGTGTCTTCCTTGCATGTTGCTTAGACCTAAAATTGGAAGATAATTCACATCACTGCAATTTTCAACCATTGCTATCAGCTTCTTCCACAGGAGATATTCTATAACATTTGGTCTATTGTCCATGCTTGCTATTAGGAGGCAGCTAATGCCATGCTCGCTGCAGCAAACAATGTCATAATTTCCCATGTTCTTTTGAAAACAGCAGGCCAAGGACTTGGGGTAGGATACCACACTGAGTTTAAGACTTTGATCAAACATATTGATGGAGGTCACTCTGCTGATGTGGTTAATAGTAATGATTTTGTCAATTTGCTGCAGCCAGATTTATTTGGCAATAGCTCATTGAAGAGCATTAAACAATCTCTGCAGCCCTCCATTAACACATATCTGGTCTCTCTCCTCACACAAAAATAAAAATTGGGTAGCGGTAGAATAGCTACCTAACAGCACCAGAGACTGGGGTTTGATCCTGACCATGGGGGTTGTCTATGCAGATTATATACATTCTCCCTGTGACTCTATGGGGTTTGCTCTGAGTACTCTGGTATTCCCCCACATTCAAAAGGCATGCAGGTTTGTAAGTTAATAAACTTCCGTTAATTGTCTCTAGTGGGTAGGATAGAACTCGTGTATGAGTGATCGCGGATACTGACTGAAGGGCCTGTTTCCATACTATATCTCTAAACTAGAGGCAAACAGATATCATGCCACTGAACAATGCAAGTTCTCAGCTTCCACATACACACAGATACAAAAATGTTTACAACTTTATGGATCACACAAAGCCCATGTTACTCATCATCCCCACACAAGCTTTTAAAGACTGTCTTAACTGTTGTCTTAATTGTATATGATCCAACTGAAGCCCCGGGAGTTGTGTGTTTGCTGCAGGTCAGTCAGGGGCCCTTGTTTACCCTGCTACTGTTCAACTGCTGGAGGGGAAGACAGTCAGGATGGTATGGAGTGGTGGCATTAAGCATTGGCTTATAACCAGCAGTGTCATTGGATTAAAGATGGGCACAAAGTGCTGGGGTAACTCAGTGTATCCGGCAGCTAGAAAAACGATAATCCTTCCATGCAATTGGAGACATAACATGTTCATTCCTCAAATCCACTGGCATCATTATGATTGAATTACAATTGAAATTGTATCAGATTGAAAGTAGAGGGTGGGTGGAGGGGAGAGAAGATGTAGAGTTAGAGATAAGAAAATACCCAGACCAATCGGGGCCAGCCACAAATGACCTTAGGCAGGATGTTACCTGGTTGAATAGAATTTGAATAGAATTTATTTGCCACACAACCAGGGTCGGTGGAATTTGGGTTGTCAGCAGCGGTACAATAATAAAGAACACACAACCACAATAGAAATTTAACACAAACATCCACCACAGCATTCATCACTGTGGTGGAAGGCACAGAACTTGGCCAGTCCTCCATTTTCCCTCGTGGTCGGGACCTCCACCCTCCGCAGCCGTTGCTGCGGGCGTCCAGATGGTAAGGGACAAAGTCAAAGTCAAGGTAAGTCCAGGATCGGCTCTTCCCCACCGGAGACCGTGGCTTCAGGCTGGTGTAGGCCGCAGGCCGGCAATCGAAGATTTAAAGTTCCCGCCGCGCCGCAGCCAGAAGCACCGCCGACTGCAGGGCCGATGGTCGAAGCTCCCCTACAGGGGTGATGGTAAGTCCATGCCGCACCCACGGTAGTAGTTGGCCGCGGGCCGGCCGTGATGGCTTCTTCTTCCCCCGGGTCCCCCACAAGGGATCCCCGGCTGCGGACGCCACGCCATCTGGAGCTCTGCAGACTGCCGGCTTCAGGCTGCCGGCTTCCGCGGGCCAGCGAAACGGAGCGCTCCCCTCCAGCGAGCCCCAGCGAGGGCTCGCCCGCTCCAAGCCGAGAGTCCACGCTGCGCCCGCCGCTGAAGCCCCCGGGCGCGTCTCCAGAAAAGGCCGCGCCGATCCTCGTTGTTAGGCCACGGGGGAGGCGACCTGGAAAAAGTTGCCTCTCCGTGGAGGAGGCGACCGAAGCGGTTTCTCCCTAACCCCCCACACCACCCCTCACACAAGACACACCAAGGAACATTAAAACAAACTTTAAAACATACTTTAAAACATACTAAAAATTGAAAAGACTAACGCGCTGCTGACAGGTGCAGCCACTGCAGCGCCACCTACGAATTGGTCCATTGTTGGCCTGGGAAGGTGTGATCTCGAGAGAAACAACGTGGAGAACTGTGGAATGGGTAAAACGACTAGGGAAGGGGGAGGCAGAGGAGTATGAGATGAAGTTATGTGTAATTATTAGAGAATTTATTGTTCATACCGCTGCGTTGTAAGCCACCCAAGCAAAACTAAAAGTACAGTGTATGAGGTGCAGGAGACCGGGCCCTTGGTGGGTGCTGGAGGTCAGTCGAGAATGCACCATCGAGAACAAGGAGCAACCCGGCGTGGGGAGGGGCTGCCGAGAACAAAGATGGCCCCAGTGTGCGGGGGCTGCTGAGAACAAACAGGGACCCGGCATAGGGGAGAGGCACTCAGAACTAAGAAGGCTCATTGGGGACTACATTGAACACTTTGTAACCTTGTCAGCACCCAATGCAGTATGTGACGGCTCTTTACATACTTTGTGTATAGTATGCAAAACAGTGACATGTCACATGTGATAAATGAATGAATGAATGAATGAATGAATGTTTATTGGTCTAGTATTCACATACAAGGAATTTGCCTTGATGCTCCGTCCGCAAGTGACAACATGACATACAGTGACAGTTAGGAATGATACATAAAACATTAAACATTAATAATAAAACATCATTGCTTAAACATGTGAATTAAATAAAATACCAGAGCAAAAGGAGGCAACAGATTTTTGGTTATTGAGTAGAGCTCAATAATCAAATAAAGTTGTTTTTATGTCTGGCTGTGGCAGGTTTGATAGTCCGGATTCGCCTTCCAGAGGGAAGTAATTCAAAGAGTTTGTGGCCAGGGTGATAGGGGTCAGAGATGATCTTACCCACTCACTTCCTGGCCCTTGCAATGTACAGTTTGTCAATGGAGGGAAGGTTGCAGCCAATAACTTTATCAGCTGATCGGCCGATACGCTAGTCTCCGGATGTTGTGCTTGGTAGCTGAGCCAAACCAGACCATGACGGAGAAGGTGAGGACAGACTCTACGATGGCCGTATAGAATTGTATCATCATTGCCTGTGGCAGATTGTGCCACAGGAAGTACATACTCTATTTTGCCTTTTCGACTGTGGAGTCGATGGTGGCCCCCCACTTAAGGGTCCTCGGAGATGATGGTTCCCAGGAACCTAAAATACTCCACAGATGTGACTGTGGTGTTGTTGATGGTGAGTGGTGTGAGGGGAGGGGAAGCTCTCCTAAATGCTTCTATCAATTCCACTGTCTTAAGAGCATTGAGCTTCAGGTTGCAATGATGGCACCGTAGGACGCCAGCTGTGTCACCAGGATGGCAGTTGTGATAAAGAATCAATCAATTAATCAATCAAGTATCACTGGATTGCCAAATTACGTTTATGGAAAAGCAGGATGTATAAAGAGTCTGCTAAATGTGGCCCTCTCCCTTGCTGTCAGCATTGTTAAACTGAAAGCTGAAAACGTTGGGAATACTTGGCAGAGTCAGTGTTTTTTTTTTAACTTTAAGACTCTTTGTCACCTCAAGTAGTTGGCTTAGTAGGTGGACTGAATGGTGGATTCCTGTTGAGTTGCACTGTGAATTTGTGATCCTGTCAGCATCACAGTAAAAGGGAAGCAGCGGTAGAAAAATTAGAAGAGGTAAAACTGTGGAGGCAAAAAAATTGCTTGATACTCAAAACAATGAAGAAAGGCTTGTGAAGATAGAAAATGTAAAGATGCGTGACTGATGCCAGTAGATTCGAGGAAGATATGAGCTATTCCTCTAATTGAATAAAAGGATTAATCCACCAAGTGCTGACTAACTGGATCGAAATTGATAATGTGGAAACTGCGACATTAATTCACGACAAGATTAATCAGCAATCTGATAAAATATTAACAAATGAAAGGAAGCATAGCTTTTCGGTTTGCTGAACAGATTGTCTTTGAGTAATTTGACTGAATTCTTCGAAGTTTTCATGATAGGAGTGAGGCATTTGAGAAAGTTGTGACTGGACATTCAAGTGTATGTCTGTCAGATGAAACTTTTGGATGCCTAAATAAATCTGAAATATGAAAGGGTAAAGGAAAAACAGATGGAGGAGGGAAACACTGGCATTCTGGTTGAACAGGGGATGACTTATAACATATAACATTTAACATATAACAATTACAGCACGGAAACAGGCCATCTCGGCCCTACAAGTCCGTGCCAAACAACTTTTTTTCCCTTAGTCCCACCTGCCTGCACTCATACCATAACCCTCCATTCCCTTCTCATCCATATGCCTATCCAATTTATTTTTAAATGATACCAACAAACCTGCCTCCACCTCTTCAATTGGAAGCTCATTCCACACCGCTACCACTCTCTGAGTAAAGAAGTTCCCCCTCATGTTACCCCTAAATTTCTGTCCCTTAATTCTGAAGTCATGTCCTCTTGTTTGAATCTTCCCTATTCTCAAAGAGAAAAACTGGTCCACATCAACTCTGTCTATCCCTCTCATCATTTTAAAGACCTCTATCAAGTCCCCCCCTTAACCTTCTGCACTCCAGAGAATAAAGACCTAACTTATTCAACCTTTCTCTGTAACTTAGTTGTTGAAACCCAGGCAACATTCTAGTAAATCTCCTCTGTACTCTCTCTATTTTGTTGACATCTTTCCTATAATTGGGCGATCAAAATTGTACACCATACTCCAGATTTGGTCTCACCAATGCCTTGTACAATTGTAACATTACATCCCAGCTTCTATACTCAATGCTCTGATTTATAAAGGCTAGCATACCAAAAGCATTCTTTACCACCCTATTTATATGAGACTCCACCTTCAAGGAACTATGCACGGTTATTCCCAGATCCCTCTGTTCAACTGTATTCTTCAATACCCTACCATTTACCATGTACGTCCTATTTTGATTTGTCCTGCCAAGGTGTAGCACCTCACATTTATCAGAATTAAACTCCATCTGCCATCTTTCAGCCCGTTCTTCCAAATGGCCTAAATCACTCTGTAGACTTTGGAAATCCTCTTCATTATCCACAACACCCCCTATCTTGGTATCATCTGCATACTTCCTAATCCAATTTACCACACCTTCATCCAGATCATTGATGTACATGACAAACAACAAAGGACCCAACACAGATCCCTGAGGCACCCCACTAGTCACCTGCCTCCAACCCGACAAACAACCATCCACCATTACCCTCTGGCTTCTCCCATTCAGCCACTGTTGAATCCATCTTGCTATTCCTGCATTTATACCCAACAATTGAACCTTCTTAACCAACCTTCCATGAGCAACGTTGTCAAAGGCCTTACTAAAGTCCATATAGAAAACATCCACTGCTTTACCCTTGTCAATTTCCCTAGTAACCTCTTCAAAAAATTCAAGAAGGTTAGTCAAACATGACCTTCCAGGCACAAATCCATGCTGACTGTTCCTAATCAAACCCTTTTTATCCAATGCTTATATATATATTATCTCTAAGTATCTTTTCCATTAATTTGCCCACCACTGGTCAAATTAACAGGTCTATAATTGCTAGGTTTACTCTTAGAACCCTTTTTAAACAATGGAACAACATACGCTGTACGCCAATCCTTGGGGACTATTCCCGTTTCTAATGACATTTGAAATATTTCTGTCATAGCCCCGGCTATTTCGACACTAACTTCCCTCAATGTCCTAGGGAATATCCTGTCCGGACCTGGAGACTTATTCACTTTTATATTTTTCAAAAGCGTCAGTACTTCTTTTACTTTGAAACTCATAGTATCCATAGCTACTCTACTAGTTTCCCTCACCTCACATAATTCAATATCCTTCTCCTTGGTGAATACCGAAGAAAAGAAATTGTTCAATATCTCCCCCATCTCTTTTGGCTCTGCAGATAGCTGTCCACTCTGTCTCTGCAATGGACCAATTTTATCCCTCGTTATACTTTTGCTATTAATATAGCTGTAGAAACCCTTTGGATTTACTTTCACGTTACTTGTCAAAGCAACCTCATATCTTCTTTTAGCTTTTCTAATTTCTTTCTTAAGATTCTTTTTACATTCCTTATACTCCTCAAGCACCTCATTTACTTCATGCTGCCTATAATTATTGTAGATCTCCCTCTTTTTCCGAACAAGATGTCCAATTTCCCTTGAAAACCAGGGCTCTTTCCAATTTTTACTGTTTCCTTTCAACCGAACAGGAACATAAAGAATCTGTACTCTTAAAATTTCCCCTTTAAATGTCCTCCATTTCTCTTCTACATCCTTCCAATAAAACAAAACGTCCCAGTTCACTCCTTTTAATTCATTTCGCATCTCATCAAAGTTAGCCTTTCTCCAAACAAAAATCTCAACCCTAGGTCCAGTTCTGACCCTCTCCATAATTATATTGAAACTAATGGTATTGTGATCACTGGACCCGGTGCTCCCCAATGCATACCTCCGCCACCTGTCCCATCCCATTTCCTAACAGGAGGTCCAGCACTGCCCCTCCTCTAGTAGGTACCTCTATGTATTGCTGCAAAAAACTATCCTGCACACATTTTACAAACTCCAAACCATCCAGCCCATTTACAGAATGTATTTCCCAGTCTATGTGTGGAAAGTTGAAATCTCCCACAATCACTACCTTGTGCTTATTACTAATATCTGCTATCTCCTTACATATTTGCTCTTCCAATTCTCGTTCCCCATTTGGCGGTCTATAATACACCCCTATAGGTGTTGCTACACCTTTCCCATTTCTCAGTTCCACCCAAATAGCCTCCCTAGACGAGCCCTCTAATCTATCCTGCCAAAGCACTGCTGTAATATCTTCCCTGAATAGCAATGCAACACCTCCACCTCTTGCCCCTCCAATTCTATCACACCTGGAATATTTAGTTTCCAATCACAGCCCTCCTGCAACCATGTTTCACTGATCGCCACAACATCATACTTCCAGGTGTCAATCCAGGCTCTAAGCTCATCCACCTTTCTTACAATGCTCCTAGCATTAAAATATGCACATTTAAGAAACCCCCTGCCTCTTATTCTCTGTTTATTTCCTTTTTTTTATTTCTCCTCTTGTGTCTGAGTGCTTCCCTTTTCTGCTTCCTGCCTCCCATTCTGTCTACTAGCTTTCTCTATTTGAGTCCCTCGCCCCAACCATTCTAGTTTAAAGTCTCCCCAGTAGCTTTTGCAAATTTCCCCGCCAGGATATTGGTCCCCCTCGGGTTCAATTGCAACCCATCCTTTCTGTACAGGTCCTACCTTCCCCAAAAGAAGACCCAATGATCCAGAAACTTGAATCCCTGCCCTCTGCACCAGTCTTTCAGCCACGCATTTATCCTCCACCTCGCTCCATTCCTACTCTCACTGTCGCGTGGCACAGGCAGTAATCCTGAGATTGTTACCTTTTTGGTCCTTTTCCTTAACTCTCCTACCAACTCCCTAAATCCTCCCTTCAGGACCTCTTCCCTTTTTTTTAACCTATGTCATTGGTACCTATATGTACCACGACCTCAGACTCCTCTCCCTCTGATTTCAGGATATCTTGGACGCGTTGAGACACGTCCGAGACCTTGGCACCAGGGAGGCAGACCACCATCCTGGTCTCCCGACTGCGTCCACAGAATCGCCTATCCGACCCCCTAACAATAGAGTCCCCAATTACTATTGCCCTCTTCTTTTTGTCCCTACCTTTCGGAGCAACAGGGCCGGTCTCTGTGCTGGAGGCCCGTCCGCTGTCGCTACCCCCGAGCAGGCTGTCACCCCCATCCATACTCAAACAGGAGTACTTATTTGCAAGGTTTACCGACATTGGAGTACTCACTCGTCCCTGCCTCTGCCCCTTGCCCTTCCTTAGCGTGACCCACATGTCTCTCTATCGTGGTTTTGGAGTGACCACCTCCCTATAACTCCCCTCTATGACCTCCTCACTCTCCCTGACCAGACAGAGGTCATCGAGCTGCTGCTCCAGGATCCTAATACGGTCCCTTAGGAGCTCCATCTCTCTGCACCTGGTGCAGATGTGGACGTCTGGAGGGCCATCCGACACCATGACCTCCCACATCTGACATCCCGAACAGTACACTGCTCTGGCTGTCATTCTCCCGCCTTACCCTGGATCCGATACAAGTATAATACAATAGAAACTGCTGGGAGAAATCAGCAGGTATCTGACTCGCAACAGCTGCTCCCTCTTGACCTTTAAACTGCACCTTTATTATATAAACAACAAGCACTATACCTTTACTAAAGCACTGTACCCTTAGCTCACTGTACCTTTACTAAAGCACTGTACCTTTAGTCCACTGTACCCTTGGCTCACTGTACCTTTACTAAAGCACTGTACCATTAGTCCACTGTACCCTTGGCTCACTGTACCTTTACTAAAGCACTGTACCTTTAGTCCACTGTACCCTTGACTCACTGTACCTTTACTAAAGCATTGTACCTTTAACCAGAAAGCAGAAATGCTAACCTGAGGTTGCACCCAATCAGCTGCTTCCTCTAGTCTGCTTCCACCAATCAGCGGCTACCACCAGAACCCTCCCTATGAAGTGTGGAATGCTACAGATTTCGGTAAGCCCTGACCCTCCTCCACTCGCTCCCACGGTTCCCGGGCCTCTGTAAAAGCAAGCCCCACGCTCTATTTATATACTCACAGCCCTGACCCTCCTCCACTCGCTCCAATGGTTCCCGGGCCTCTGTGAAAGCAAGCCCCGCGCTCGATTTATATACTCACAGCCCTGACACTCCTCCACTCGCTCCAACGGTTCCCTGCTGTTAATCTGCCATAATTTAAGAACAGCAGGCAATTGAATGTCAGCAGGTGTGAAAACCATGTTACTAGTTTGTATCTCATGTACATTATCCCACATGATGCTCAATTCAAGGTGCAGAACTTGAGACATAAGCCAATTTTAAAAAAATGCATTTCAAGCCTTGTTTTATTTTCTCACAGCTCATGTCCTGACAATCTACGCATTAACCTTCAAATGTCAAGAAGAAATAAACCTGGAGCCAGCTGTGTTGATATATAATCCATTCATTGTTAGTGATATCAACCTCTATTTAGTGCAGACTAAAAGTGGTCTCTTTTAACACAGGTTCCCATCATGTGTTAAGTGTATCTTCTATCAATGTTTTTCACTGGATGGGCTTATTCTGGACATTGCGTGCCATAATCATGATCTGGTTTGGCTCAGCCACCAAGCATGGCATCCAGAGATTGCAGAGCATCGTTCGATCTGCCGAGAACGTTATTGGCTGCAACCTTCCACCCATTGACGAACTGTACACTGCAAGGGCCAGGAAAAGAGCGGGCAAGATCATCTCTGACCCGTCTCACTCTGGCCACAATCTCTCTGAAGCACTTCCCTCTGGAAAGTGACTCCGGACTGTCAAAGCTGCCACAGCCTGACATAAATGCAGCTTTTTTTCCACAAACAGTAGCTCTACTCAACAACCAAAAGTCTGTAGCCTCCTGGGTTACACAAAAAAGCTGGAGAAACTCAGCGGGTGCAGCAGCATCTATGGAGCGAAGGAAATAGGCAACGTTTCGGGTCGAAACCCTTCTTCAGACCCTTCTTCGGGCCGAAACCCTTTTTCCTTCGCTCCATAGATGCTGCTGCACCCCCTGAGTTTCTCCAGCTTTTTTGTGTAACCTTCGATTCTCCAGCATCTGCAGTTCCCTCTTAAACTCTGTAGCCTCCTTTTGCTTTGGCATTTTATTTAATTCTTCACGTGTTTAAATTATAATGTTTTATTCTTAATTGTTTACTGTATATCATGTTGTTACTTGCAAGCAAAGCACCAATGTAAATTTCTTGTATGTATACATACTTGGCTAATAAAATGTATTCAATTCAATTAAATTATTATATATTGTAAATAACTGGGGTCCCAGCCTTGCGGCACCCCACTAGTCACTGCCTGCCATTCTAGAAAGGACCCGTTAATTCCTACTCTTTGCTTTGTGTCTGCCAATCAGTTCTCTAACCATGTCAATACCCTACCCCCAATGCCATGTGCTCTAATTTTGCACAATGATCTCTTGTGTGGGACCTTGTCAAAGGCTTTTTGAAAGTGAAGATACACCACATCTTACGAAGCAAGTTGAGTGGAACATTGACATTGTGGGTTCCCTTCTGAAGTGTTCAAGATGGGGGAACTGTGGAGATAACAAGAACTGGTTAATTTGGAAGATATGGTTGTCTAATCCCATTTACCATACTGAGACACAGCAATATAAATTAACCATAAAAATATATAAATAGGTTGAGTTTGACAGTTGTTATTGGACATTCAAGTATGTATCTGCCATTTTAAACTTTGGGATGCCAAAATAATTCAGAAGTATGAAAGGGTAAAGAGAAGACAGATGAAGGATGCAAACATTGGCATTCTGGTTGAACAGAGGATGACTTAATCTGCCTGGATTTGACAGCAGCAGGCATTTCAATGGCAGCTGGTGTGAAAAGCATGTTACAAGTTTGTATCTCATGAGCATCATCCCACACGATGCTCAATTCAAGGTGCAGAACTCGAAGCATGAGCCAATAGGAAAAAAAATGTGTTTCAAGCCTTGTTTTATTTTCTAACAGCTCATCTCCTGAAGATCTATGCACAGTGCAGTTTTAACCTTCAAATGTCAAAAATAAATAAACCACGAGCAAGTATGTTGACATATAATCCATTAATTGTTAAGTGATATCCACCTCTATTTAGTGCAGTCTAAAAGTGGTCTCTTTAAACATACAATTTCAGATTATGTTTTGAGTGTACCTTCGATCAATGTATTCAGTAGATGGTCTTACTCTGCCTTTGCATGCAATAATGCTGTACTGAAAAGGATATATCCAACATCACAAGTACTCCATTTCTCAAATTAATTTCCACTATGAAGGCACAAAGGGGCAATTCTGAATGCTCTGAGCTCAGGATCAGTCCTTCACAGTGTGGAAGCAGCAAATGCAGATTTGCTTGTTAGTTTCCTACATCCATTCAAAGGTATCAAAGGTCATTTATTATCACGTACCAATTAAGGTACAGTGATGTGTGGATTGCCATAGAGCCATATGAAAAAAGAAGCATACAACTACATAAAAGTTACCATAAACATCCACCACAGTGGATTCCTCACTGTGATGGAAGGCAAAAAAGTCCATTCTTCTTCCTCTTTATTCACCCACGGTCAGGGCAGTCGAACCATCCGTCGGTGCGATCAAAGCTGCCGCACCTAGCGGTCGAACTTAGGCCGCTATGCGGATGGAGATACAATACGGAAAAAAATCGTATCTCTCTCGCGATAAGAGATTAGAAAAAGTATCTCCCAGCACTCCCACATAAAACAAGCTAAAGAACACAAAAAACATACATTTAACACATGCTATTAAAACACAAAGAAGGAAAGGACAGATAGACTGTTGGTGAGACAGCCATTGATGGTACCACCCAGTGGTCAATGTACAAATGGAGGAAGGTCTCGTTCCTCCACACTGGGTTAGAAATTCAGCTCCGGATGCAATTGCACAAATTGTGCTTGATGTCACTTTCTTCCTCGCAAGGCCAAATTTATTCAAAAAGTCTAGGAAGGAACTGCAGATGCTGGTTTATACCGAAGATAGACACAAAAAGCTGGAATAACTCAGCCGGTCAGGCGTCATCTCTGGAGAAAAATAATATGTGGCTTTTCCGGACTGTGATGTATTTATCCGAGTTTGATCAGGAAATTTAACTAATTTTCATTTCTAGGGCTTGAAAGCAGTTCCTTGAAGTATGCTGTATATTAGCTGAGAATTTGGTATACAACAAGGAAGAAGGGTCTCAAAGCTAAAAGTCAACTATTTTTCTCCAGAGATGCAGTCTGACCCATTGTTATCCCAGCTTTGTGTCATTTTTCTAAAAATCACTTGAAAATTTTAATTATTTTTCAATTGATTTTTCAAGTGTCTAGACTTCCATTTGTTGCAAAATACAATGTTTACTCCCTTAGAATGACTGTAAAAATCACACTCCATTTTTCATTGTTTCATTAAATTCATTGATATACCCTGATCAAATTACTCACAAAATAATTGGAAACGTGTTCCTTGCCAGGAAAGACAAGTCGTGTTGGACTGGAGGCTCACTGTAATATTTATGCATTGTTCATCCATTCCAATACTCTGTTGCAAATGAGGCTCAAGATGTCATGCATCATGTACTTTGGAACCAGCCTTGCATATTTTTGAGCACAAAAATCTTTTCTACTAACTTATCTACCAACTTTAGAGACGTTGGAGATACAGAATCAGGCCCTTCGGCCCACTGAGTCTGCGCAGACCAGCGATCCCCATACATTAGCACTATGCTACACACTAATGACAGTTTAAAATTTGGATGGAGAGGAGCAGGAGCAGTTGTGGGGGCTTTGAACGGGACTTGCAGCATGATGGTTTGTATTAAGGTGTAAATATGAACTCCATAATGACCCACTGATAGATTGCCCCATGTACTGAAATCCCTGAACCTTCACTTGGTCAGTCAAATTTTCTTTAAACTGCATTCCCTGTCACTCACAATGACCTTCTTCAGCATAAACCTCTACTACTGTTGGGCCATAAACTGACATCATGGTGCATGTATAGCTGCCTCCTTGACTAACGTGGAGGATGTGGTACATCATATGTAAATAATGTGGTGATGCTGAAGAAGGATCTCAAGCCAAAACATGACCTACCCATGTTCTCCAGAAATACTGCCTGACCTGCTGAATTACTCCAGTACTTTGGGTTTTCCCCAGGTCATAAGGAATAGTGGAATTAGCCCATTTGGCCCAACAAGCCTATTCCACCATTCATTCATGGCTGATCGACCACTCCCGCCTAACCCCATTCTCCTGCCTTCTCCCCATAACCTCTGACACCTGTACTAATCAAGTATCTATCTATTGTTGCCTTAAAAATCCACTGATGGCCTCCACATCCTCTGTGGCAAAGAATTCCACAGGTTCACCACCCTCTGACAAAATAATTGTCCCCTCATCTCCTTCCTAAAAGAACATCCTTTAATTTTGAGGCTATGACATCGAGTTCTAGACTTTCCCACTAATGGAAACATCCTCTCCACATTCACTCTATCCAAGCCTTTCACTATTCTGTATGTTTCAATGAGGTCCCCCCTCATTCTTCTAAACTCCAGTGAGTACAGGCCCAGTGGTGACAAACGCTCATCATAGGTTAACCTACTCATTCCTGGGATCATTCTTGTAAACCTCCTCTGGACCCTCTCCACAGCCAGCACATCCTCCCTTAGATATGGTGCCCAAAATTACTCACAATATTCCAAATGTGGCCCTACCAGCGCCTTATAGAGCATTGAGTGCTCCGGTTTCCTCCCACACTAAAGTTGTGCAGATTAGTAGGTTAATTGGCTTCTGTAAATTGCCCCTAATGTGTAGGTTGCAAAAATGGGATAACATGGAATTAGTGAGAGGGTGATTGATAGTCGGTGTGGACTTGATGGGCCAATGTATCTATTTCCACGCTGCATCTCTAAGATCAATTGAGAGGACAATGAGATTTAAATTTTGTGTTTACACATAAAACCTCTTGTAAAATCTAGGACTGAAAATGTTGCAGAAACATCATCCCCTAGATCGAGCTGCATTGTTGTCCAGAAATCAGACATGTTCATTTGTCCCCAGATAATATGATATGAGATCCTATATCCCCAAAGACAATTGTGTTAATTTTATTGCATATGTTATTGTTCAAGTCAGTTATAATCAGTTCTAATCTGTTGGGATTTTTATTTTAAGCAGAATTGTGAAGTGAGACTATTAAAAATCCACTTCAAGCCAACTATTACGCTCCTGAGCTTGCTGTGCTGATAAATATCCTGCAGATTTGATATGTTAAATGGTATCTTGTTAGCTTCGAGAAGGAGCCTTTTTGAAATGTGCTGTTTAGCTTAATTTGTTTTCATCACTTAAAATACAAATCACTATTATAGTGGTTATATTGAATGTTCCACCCAGTGAGATTGTGTATGATCTTTTTATAAGCACATTTGCCATTCTTTTATCTGCCACTTCAATAGCTTAAAGACACTCTGCTATATTTTAATCACAATATGCAAATTTCTTCCCCTTATGAGACTGCACGTTTCTTTTGGGAATGGCTTTTAGTCCCCTGTGTGGTAGGAACAATAATTCATTTTATGCTGACTTGTTCTCATTAGTCATACATGATATGAAAGAGGCTGCAACCTGTAATGTGTTAGCATTTGTTAGTGAAAGGAAGGGTATAGAAAGAGTTGATGTAATTGAAAGATCTTTGGATCAATTGAATGGAGAAATGGCAGCTATGTTGCTCTTTAATGCCTGCTCCAGTTGCTGATAAGATAACACAATGAATAGCTGACCATTTAAAAAATACATGCAAGCAATTCTTTGCAAATTTTACTGTCATTTCAGTGACATGGTAATGATAAATTAGTGTCTTAAACATTTATAGTTTAAAGTAAATGGGATAATATATTACATAGCATGATACACATTTTATTTCATAAAATCATTCGGGAATGGCACACGCCAATGGCATACCTGCCAACTAGTCCGATTTTATCATATTTCTTCTGATTTTTAGCATTAAAAAAAGTGTGAAAAATCAGAACTACGATTTTGAAATGAGGGGAAAAAAACGGGCAATTGCCCGCTGTCTCTAAGGGGGTTGCGTCCAATCACCGCCCTGCTTCACTTAAAATTCCCATCCAATCAGCTGCTGTCTCCAAGGGCATTGTGTCCAATCACATAATGCGCTGGTCACTCAGCGGCCAACACTTTTTCACTGCTGTTTGCACACAGTGCTAGGCAAAGAGATATTTGAGGTAACATTCATTGTAAAGATAGCTGTATGAAGTCATTTATTTAATGAAATATTTATCTTTTGGGGGTCATTTTACTGGTTGTGTGTGGGAGAAAATGGGAGAGAGAGAGGGGAAGAGGGAGAGGGAGAGGGAGAGGGAGGGAGATTGGGGAGAGAGGGAGAGAGAGAAATTCAGCAAAATGGCACCGCGTACAAATACTGATTTCATCAGCAAAATACTGATTTTCAGGTACTAGAATACTGAAATGTTCTGAATATATCGCAATATCAGCAAACTACTAAAAAAATCCTTAAAATCTAGTAGCTAAGGCGAGCTCCTGGACCTCACCCTCACTCCGTCAACCCACGCGCTCAGAGTAAGATTTTTCATTTTCAAATGTTGGCAGGTACGCAATGAATTGCACAGATCATGCGTGTTATGTTAGAGTACTGTGTAGGAAGGAACTGCTGATGCTGGTTTCTGCTTAAGATAGGCACAAAATGCTGGAGTAACTCAGCAGGACAGGTAGCATCTCTGGTGAGAAGGGATGAGTGACTTTTCGGGTCAGGTATGATGAAGGGTCTCGACTCGAAACGCCACCCATTCCTTCTCTCCAGGGATGCTGCCTATCCCACTGAGTTACTGTGAGAGTGCTCCACGAGTACAACAAAGCCATCCACAAATACAACAGGCATATATGAATATTGTTGCATGGTACAACAATATTCCGTGCAGCATGAAGGCATTTACCCTAATTATTGAAATCAAACCAGGTACATCTTGTGTACATCTTAGGACCTTAATACATATTGCATAATTAAGTACAGAGGCCATTATATATGCTCAATGACATCAAACATAATGACACATACTTTTCTTAACCAGACATCTCGCTGTACACCTGGAAGGGATCAACCTTGCTTAGGCACAGTTTTTTAATCTGACCGGTAAATCATCTGTTAGATGACGTCACCGCCCGGCGTGGCGTTGCGTGATGACGTCATCGCCCGATGCTGTGCGACGCCCAAATTCAGTCGGCCTGCCTCCTGCCCAGCTGATTGGTGAGTATGACGCAAATGACGTCACGCGCGGTCTTAGCGTGTACTCAGCGCATACTTAGCGCGAACTCCACTTCCGTTTGGTCGCGCCAAATGCATGCAATCACATGCAAGTGGGACAGGCCCTTTACTACTTTTACCAATTGTTTCTTTCACTGGTCACCACCCCCAATTCCTCATTCATCTCCCCGGCCATGGTATTGTTCAAGCATTCAATTCACATTCTTGAAATTCTCTTTTCCTTTTGTACCTGGATAATTATCCACTTATCCTCATGAACTCTAGTAGCCTCAAAGTCCTACACTGGCTTCCATGCATCCTGCCTTTCTCTAATGTGCCAATTTGACATTTGAAGACCCGACTTACCAATCTGACTTGAGATCGTAACAACTCCGTCCCGATGCCTCTCAACTGCAACTCATGAAATTCCATGATCCACAACCTTTGTGTCTGTTTCCACATTTGAAAGCTTTTCAATAAACAATGCCTTGGGCCTCGAGCCCAACAGAATGCAATGGGAACAAGTACTGCACAAATAAAACAGACACAGAACAATTTCTATGTCTCTGATTCTTTCCTCTCAATCATGCCTCTCACTTGTGTTAAATGATTGCTTCTAATTTTGATGTTATCATTTAATTTAGTAATGGAAGCTTTGATGATGGCTTCAGGGAGTCCATAGTGATAAAATTTATAGATATTCCTTGGTGACATCTGCGAAAATTTCAGCCAGGTTACATGATTTCCATTATGACTAACCATCAACAAACCCAGTTTGATTCCCTCTGATTGACTGGTATTTGCTCTTGCACTGTCACTCTCTCCTTCGTGACAACCGAATAGCTTCACCACAAGTGACAGGCTTGCAGTTAATTGGTTTCTCCCTCCAAACCTTCTTAAATAATGGAATGGAAGCAGCTATTATTCATTCTACAGCATAATTCTTGAAATGCCATGGGCAAAATTCCTTCCTCTGTAGTATAACTGAACAACTGACCTGCTGAATTTTGGTGGTCCAAAGGCTGCTTGCACAATCATTGGTAACTGCTTTCAGGAATGAAACATTTCCACGTCTCTTTTTTTTCACAAATTACTTTTCTGTAATTCATTTTGTGGATGTTCTCCTGACTACTATCATTTTTACTATCTTTATTGTACATCGCACTACTGATGTGGTCAGTAGAATTGACATTTCAGCTTAATCCTTCCAATTTGCATTCGATTTCTAAGCCGAGCATAATAGTATAAAGATCGATTAAATTTGTCAATGGCTCTGTAATACTAATTTGCTCTTTTGGAATGAACTCCAGTATATGTTGCTACATTTTAAAACTACAGCCTTTATCATACCTTTAAAATGTAATTACATTTACTTTTTGCAGTCCTCTATATTTTAACATATTTGAAAACTGGAAGCTCCCCCTCAATATTCTATATTTATTCTGTTTATATTGCTACAGTATTTTTATGCTGGAAGTAACCATAATATTTATTTATTGCTGATTCTTTGTCTGATTTTTGAACTCATGATATCCAAATGAAAGGATTTGCAATGGATTTATTAAAGATAAAACTGAAGATCTTTTGATTCCAACCAGTGCATCAATTTCCCTTTTATATTCATGGTAGAAAAATATCTAAAATATGGATTATTCTTTAGCTACCGGCTTGTCTGACACAAAGCTTTTCTAGTATGAATATTTCAGAATAATATTAACTTGTTCATAAAACGCATTTTTACATTGTCCTTTAACTTTTTGGGAAGAGTAATTCACCCTTAAGAAAATAAATAGCAGGAGAAAGCCATTTAATATCTCCTGCCTATGCTGCCACTTAATAAAGTATGGGTGATTCTTTACACTCAGCACCACTTTCCTGCACTATTCCCATATTTCTTGATCCTTGTCTGAAAATATGCCTAATAATTGAATGTCCGCATATTTGTCTTGGACAAAGAGCATAGAAGATTCATTGTGCACTGGATGAATGTCCTGAATGGCTAAACACATATTTATGGATCCCTATTCTAGACACCACTAAGGGAAACATCAGTTCTGAATCTACCCTGTCAAGGACCTCTGGGATTTTCCATGTTTAAATGAAATCATCTCCCACTTTCAGATGCACACAGATCCTCTTGAAATAAACGTTAACATTGCATTTGTCTTCCTTATTACCAATTCCATGTGCAAATCTGGGAATACTGCACCAACCCTCCCAAGGCCCTTTGCATCTCTCATTTCTGAATCCTCATTTATTCTTTCTACCAAAGTGCATGACTATTTACTTTACTCCATGGTATTCCACTTGCCATTTCATTGCCCACTCTCCTAACCTCTAAGTCCTGTAAGTCCTCCTGCAGATTCCCTGCTTCCTCCACACTCCTCCACCTATATTCTAATCATCCACAAACTTGGGCACAATGCCATCAATGTCACACACATACTAATCACCCCTCTCACACACACTAACCACGATGCTTGATATTATATTAATATTATTCATTTGCTCCCTTTACCCCATCCCCACCCTATCTACTGATGCATAGCTCCTAACTCACAGGCGCGTCTGTGGGAGGAGAAGAGGAGGAGGAGTGGGGAGAGGAGGAGGGGGTAGAGGAGGAGGGGGGAGAGGAGGACGGGGAGAGGAGGAACGGAGCAGGGAGTGGGGAGCGGGCAGCGGGGCGCGCGTCAACCAAAAGACTGCGTGTTCAGTGGCTTCAATCCAGAGCCCGGGGGGGGAGGGGTCGTCACAGGGGAGACTGGTTCCCGTACGCAATACTCCCTTGGTCCCGGCTGGCGGCTCCAGGCTCCAGGCTCCAGGACCCGAGTACGGGGGGAGTGTTCGGGGGGGTGGTGACATCACTCGCAGTGCGTGGAACGTAGCACAGGCCACATGAAGCAGATCCATTGTGACGTAATTCCGTCATCAACCAAAGCAAGACATTATCTTTTATAAGTTCTTTCTGATTTTTGAATATTTTGATTAAATACTCGAGAAATAAAGCATGTAAAGACGATTTCGGAGTCCACGGGATAAATATCTACCAGAATATGTTAAAATGTTACCGTTTAGAGCAGGTGTGATTACACACACACACACACACACACACACACACACACACACACACACACACACACACACACACACACACACACACACACACACACACATCCAAGATCAGAGTTTTATAATTATAGAGATATGATATGATTGAATCAAAATCAAGAAATATAAATTTACATTTCAAAATGGTTTCACAATTCAGTAGTACTGATTTTCAGTATTCCATACTGATATTTTGCAAAATACTGTTTTTCAAAATCCAGTTTCTGTGTAGTACATTTATTGCATTTATGTGAGAAATACCGATTTCCCCAACAAAATACTGATTTTCAGCCATCAAAATACGGAGATGCTCGGTGAAACTTGGCAGCACAGCAATTATTCACAATCACATTGTGTTTGAGAATTCAAAACGCGACTCAACAAAATAGAGAGAGTACAGAGGAGATTTACTAGAATGTTGCCTGCGTTTCAGCAACTAAGTTACAGCAAAAGGTTGAACAAGTTAGGTCTTTATTCTTTGGAGCGCAGAAGGTTAAGGGGGGACTTGATAGAGGTCTTTAAAATGATGAGAGGGATAGACAGAATTGACATGGACAAGCTTTTCCCATTGAGAGTAGGGAAGATTCAAACAAGAGGACATGACTTCAGAATTAAGGGACAGATGTTTAGGGGTAACATGAGGGGGAACTTCTTTACTCAGAGAGTGGTAGCTGTGTGGAATGAGCTTCCAGTGGAAGTGGTGGAGGCAGGTTCGATTTTATCATTTAAAAATAAATTGGATAGGTATATGGATGGGAAAAGAATGGAGGATTATGGTCTGAGTGCAGGTAGATGGGACTAGGGGAAAATAATTATTCTGCACGGACTTGTAGGGCCGAGATTGCCTGTTTCCGTGTTGTAATAGTTATATGGTTATATGGTTATATGATGGTCAGGGAGAGAATGCTAACATTGGTTTGCTGATCCTAACAATGAAACAGGAGGATATTGCAGAGACAGTGTTGGTGGCATTTGTAGTGGTGAATTTTATCACCAATCTCTGCCTCCAATAGATTGTGGCTCCTGATTTCTTGGAAGTAACCTATATTTTTCTGGCTCTCAGCATGAACCTTTATAGTTGGAAAGCTGTTCCTTAAAACAGGGGAAAGTTAGTTGTGCTTCTTGCAGATGTTAAGTTTAAGAACTAAAATAGATACAAAAAGCTGGAGTAACTCAGCAGATTGGACAGCATCTCTGGAGGAAAGGAATAGGTGACATTTTGTGTCGAGACCCGAAACGTCACCTATTCCTTTTCTTCCGAGATGCTGTCCGACCTGCTGAGTCACTCCAGCTTTTTGTGCCTATCTTCGGTTTCAACCAGCATCCGCAGTTACTTCCTACACATTGAGTGTGAGTCCTGTTATTTTGTAAGTTTCAGTGAAACAGTCAAGGATGGCTTTCATCTCTGCCTCAAGTGAGCACAAATGCAATTGGATAGTTATATGGACGGGAAAGGAATGGAGGGTTATGGTCTGTGCAGGTAGATGGGACTAGGGGAGAATAAGTGTTCGGCACGGACTAGAAGGGCCGAGATGGCCTGTTTCCGTGCTGTAATTGTTATATGGTTATATGGTTATATGGTTGTGATCTTGTTGATGAATCATCATGGAACTAGAATTTCTTATAACAGAATGGTATGTTAGCTTTCATTGCAAAAGGATTTGAGTATAGGAGCAGCGAGGTTCTACTGCAGTTGTACAGGGTCTTGGTGAGACCACACCTGGAGTATTGTGTACAGTTTTGGTCTCCAAATCTGAGGAAGGACATTATTGCCATAGAGGGAGTGCAGAGACGGTTCACCAGACTGATCCCTGGGATGTCAGGACTGTCTTATGAAGAAAGACTGGATAGACTTGGTTTATACTCTCTAGAATTTAGGAGATTGAGTGGGGATCTTATAGAAACTTACAAAATTCTTAAGGGGTTGGACAGGCTAGATGCAGGAAGATTGTTCCCGATGTTGGGGAAGTCCAGGACAAGGGGTCACAGCTTAAGGATAAGGGGGAAATCCTTTAAAACCGAGATGAGAAGAACTTTTTTCACACAGAGAGTGGTAAATCTCTGGAACTCTCTGCCACAGGGGGTAGTTGAGGCCAGTTCATTGGCTATATTTAAGAGGGAGTTAGATGTGGCCCTTGTGGCTAAGGGGATCAGGGGGTATGGAGAGAAGGCAGGTACGGGATACTGAGTTGGATGATCAGCCATGATCATATTGAATGACGGTGCAGGCTCGAAGGGCCGAATGGCCTACTCCTGCACCTAATTTCTATGTTTCTATGTTTCTATGACTGTAAAATTAGTTAGTTTGAAAGCGATCCTAGTAATGTAAGGGGTCTGAAGAAGGGTCCCGACCCGAAACATTGCCTATTTCCTTCGCTCCATAGATGCTGCCTCACCCGCTGAGTTTCTCCAGCATTTCTGTCTACCATAGTAATTTAAAAGCACCATTTAGTTTGACTTCAATTTTCATGATAGAAATTGAAGTCGAACTAAATGTTGTATTCACATCACTATTCCATGTTGAAATTGGGGTGATGTGAAGTTGTTAGGTCAGGAGGACCGTTAAAAGTGCACTGCACACACTAACACAGTTTAACAGTAACAGGCAAACAAATCAACACATGAAACATTTTCTAAAAAAAGATTTTCTTTACTGCAAAAACTTACAGTATTTTATTTGCAGTTTTTGCATGCTCCTTTATAACATTTTACATAACATTTTACAACAGTACAACTTGATTATTAAAACAAGGACAACTTCAATTCTTGATTTTAAAAACATCTATACAACAATGTCCCCAATCATCCCATTCCACCCACTCATTACTCTTGATTCAAGCAAAATTATTTCTGAAATATTGGTCATACATTTGGTGCAAAAATGCTCCAAAATAAGGCTCAGAATGCACCAGAGACATCTAAAACCCCAGAGCTGGACCCCAGCCGCGAGGGACTTTGCGTTTCGCACTCATGATTTGTGCTGCGCGCACATTCTTTTACATAAAATGTTTGCAATCCTGTCATGCCACCCCCCTTTTTGAAAAGCTTTGTACGGACCTGAAGATGACTTTACTCTTAAATTCAATCCTCATGCCATTCGCCTTTCTAATTGCTTGGTCAACCTACATATTTACTTTTAACTGGTAATTTGAGTACAAAGACATCCTGGTTGCATAAATATCTGGGTGATCTTGTCAATCTCTCACCATTTAATAATAGGCAGCCTTTTTTCAGTTAAAGTGGCTAATTGCTCAAATGTCCAATTTGTTTTCCATCTGCCAAGCTCCACCTCATTCACAGTCTGTTAATATACCTTGATTTCTCTTTGCATTTTCCTTGCAGCCCAGACTAGTGCCTAGTTTTGCATCATCAGCAAATTTGCTTATGTTTTGCTTGGTCTATTCATCTAAATCATTGATTGTGAATAGTTGGGGTTTCCAGCAACTACCCCACAGCAACTCACTGGTCACAGCCTCCCAACCTGGAAATAATCTGATCTGATCACCAATCTTCTCCAACTCCAATAGTTCATTTTTAAATTGTATTTTATAATCTCTGTTGCGACGCTTTATAAAAGACCTTCTGAAAATTTCACACCCACTGATTTGCGCCCCCCCCCCCCCCCATCAATTTTGCTAGTTGCAAACTTTAACAGTTTTGCAAAACATGATTTATTTTTAAATAAAATTGCATTGATACTGTCCAATGCAACAATTATTTTCCAAGAGTTCAGTTACTAGTTCTTTAATAATGGAATTCATCATTTTCCTTTCACTGATCTTAATCTAGCAGATCATTAATTCCCTGTTTCTCTTTCAAATGGTATAGTTGCACACCACCCCCTCCCCGGGCACTTTCCGTTGCAACCGCAAGAGATGCAACACCTGTCCCTTTACCTCCCCCCTTGACTGCATTCAAAGACCCAAGCAGTCGTTCCAGGTGCGACAGAGGTTCACCTGCATCTCCTCCAACCTCATCTATTGCATCCGCTGCTCTAGATGTCAGCAGATCTATATCGGTGAGACGAAGCGGAGGCTGGGCGATCGTTTCGCCGAACACCTCCGCTCGGTCCGCAAGAACTAACCTGACCTCCCGATGGCTCAGCACTTCAACTCCCCCTCCCATTCCCCATCCGACCTCTCTGTCCTGGGTCTCCTCCATGGCCAGAGCATGCGACACCAGAAATTGGAGGAACAGCACCTCATATTCTGCAGCGGTAGTCTGCATCCTGCGGGCATGAACATTGAATTCTCCCAATTTTGTTAGCCCTTGCTGTCTTCTCCCCTTCCTCAGCCCTTGGGCTCCTCTTCCAGTCTGAAGAAAGGTTTTGGACCGAAACGTTGCCTATTTCCTTCGCTCCATAGATGCTGCTGCACACGCTGAGTTCCTCCAGCATTTCTGTGTACCTTCGATTTTCCAGCATCTGCAGTTACTTCTTAAATGAGTTGCACATGCTACCTTCCAATTTGGGGGAACCATTTTAGACTACATGCTATTTTGGAAAGTGATAACTATTTCCACAACCATCTCTTAGAAAATCTTGGATGCAAATCATAAGATTCTGGGGAGTGATTACGTTTCAGTCCCATTCCTTTCTCTAAAAGTAATTATTTATTCATTGTCATTTCTCTGAGATCATAATTTGCACAATACTTTTATAATTTTCAGGAGTTTTTTTCTGCAGCTTCTGTTAAAATAACATAAAATATTTGTTTAACCCCCCCCCCCCCCCCCCCACATGCCCAGCTTCACCATTCTCGAAAATAATTGCTCCCATGTCATTCTGTCAGGAACTTGCATTAACATGCTAACATTTTCCTTTTTACATATCGAAGAAGTTCTTACAATATATTTTTTATGAGCTTAGAATTTCCTTATCAACATTCTGGCCCCCTTTGCTGAATTTTGAAATACTGTTTTTTCCTCTATTTTTTCCTTTGCTTATTATTTTTTTAAGTTATGATAGTAACAGCTGGACCACCTTTCCCTTATTAGTGCACTATCTATATATTGTTGTCATACCTTCATAATCTTAATGCTTTCAGAATAAATCCTCTCAACTAACAAGCTTTTTTATTATATATTTTGATCTGATGTTAGCTTCATTTACCCAGGGATACAATATAGCATTATTACATACTCTGCATGTAACCAAATGCACACTGTTACCAAAGATTGCCCGTGTAACTAAGATTAATTAAATCCTAGCCATGACGTATATTTCTGACATCGAAATATACATGTTGGAAAACTTCATTTGTAACTATTCTAATGTTAAACAAGCATAAAAAAAGTGTACCTCAAAAGACTAATAAGAATTATATAGAGAATTTCAAAATTATTTGTACAATGTGTGCAACAACTGATCCTATAGCATTTTAATTTGGCATTGATGTAATTATAATTATATAAATATATATAATTGGTATATTGAAATATAATACCATAATGGTAACAGTAGTCTGATTATAGTAATGTATTCACAACTTTTCATTCTGTTTACCCTGAGGGCAAAAAGAAAATAACCTGAAATTATTGAATCTTATAATTTCTGTCTAAATTCAGAAAACCAACTTTCATCCCACCTAATATTACTATTTTTTCCTTGACATTTGCATTGAGTAATGCTTGTAACATTGTCATGTGACCCTACACTCTGCAATTAAAGTAAAAAATAAAGTTCAACAGGCTGACGATTTGAGCACAGTTCTGGGCATAATTAAGATGCCAATAACTAGAAAGATTTTCCAACAAAGGGAAATTAATGATAATTTAAGTTTTGTTGATAGCCTACTATTGGTCTAATGTCACTTGTTACTTTGTGCAATGTGGGCTATACTCGCCCGACTTAGTCTCCTAGCTGTGGTTGAATGTTGGTGTCTCCAATTTAGCTCCAAATGTGTCCACAGTTCCTATTCACTGGTAATTGCTGAATTTTTCTAGTGTGCAGGTGGTAGTGTCTGCACTCAGGCATTTTGTTTCAAAATTCTACTTTGGATTATAAAGTAAGCAATTTTTGAAGCTGACCTGACACCAGAGTGAAATTGTTTTCCTAAGTGTCAAACCTAAGCAGTATAGACAGTTTCCCATAAGGAGCTTTAAGCCCTTGTGTCAGATTGAGACCTGAATCTGTCGTTCCAGATCATTTGCACTAATGCAACGGTTATGTCACTTCACAGCATGTAAACTATAGTTTAAGTGGCTCTGAATTTAATCAGATGCAAGCTGTCACATGAAAGTCTGTTCATACTAACTTACTTTATTTCAGACTTTCGATTTATAAATCATAAAATCATAATTGAACTTAACAGTGTAAGAAATGATCATGAAGAAACATGGATATGTTTACGGTGAGACCATACTTATCCTTTAACTGCTATATGGTTCTATTCCTTTCCCTTCAATAGCCTTGATGAGGTGGAATGAATGTGATGGTGTTAATCCTGACCAAATTTGAGAGGCTAGGACTTTAAAATGGGGGTAAAAGCTTCAAGGCTGCTGGGAGATTTGGTCAATTTGGAATTGCTCTCTGCAGAGCTGAGAAGCTGCTGAGTGGTGCCAGTGCGTCTAGAGCCTAGGTGCAATTTGCAAGAAAAGATAAGAACATCTGCAGACCCTGTCAATTAGGTGCAAATTGCATAGAATCGATTGGATGGCTGCAAACCATACATACACCTTGTAAATAATTGTAAATAATGTTGCAGAGTTCTACTTTGCTGAATGTTGATTGGATGAGGTATTGAGCCTTGTCTGGGTTTCTTGCAGATCTGGGTAAATGTTTCTATGTTTGCTTCCTTGAGAAGTCCGGTTTGAATATAATGTATTGAGCTGCTGTATTATTGGGTTAGGGAAATGTCTGTTATGTATGGGGTTAATCGATATCTGTAATTGGATTATTAAGGGACCACCCCTATGTGTTTCGGCCTCTCAAGGGCCCGGGACCTATAAAAGTCCACTGCCACAAGGTCCAGCATCGATCTTCTGGGAGAGCGTTTGGGACTGCGTGACTTTCTGGAGTGTCTCTGTTTGAGGGAGGGCTAGAGGGATTGATCAGGCAGATACGAGGACCAAACCCGCGGTGGAATAGGTACAGTAGTTGAAATGTAATTGCATTTTTGTTAAAATAAACATTAGTTGTTCAAGTGCTTGATTCAGTGTCTTTACTGAAACTAGACTGGGGGGAAGCTTAGATATGAGCAATTTACAATGGAAGTTTAGAAGTAGGATTTTTACATGATGAGTCACAAGTTATAAATGGATCAGAGCCAGGCAAACACGTTTGGAGAAGCATGGCCTTCGTCCCAGCATCAGATAAGATTGGACACTATTTCTGTAGCTGGTGAGTCTGATAATGGAGTGTTTGCAAAGGACAGAGCCACAGGTATGAATATAATCGGGACAATGGGGAAATCCAGCAGTGAACTTGCAAGTGGTTCCATGTGAAGTCTGGACCCCAATGCTTTCAAACATGGAAACGGGGGCCTTCTTCACATTCACACTTGCAATGCGAATAGTGGCTTTTAGCTAAAGCACCAGTTTTCACTTCACTATAAGCAGAAGTTATCTAGAAGTTTTGATTCTGATAGCATGGATCTGCATTCTGGTGCTCAGAGAGGGGACTGTCAGCTTGTGGCTGGTGGTTTTGGGGTGGAGGGGTGAGGTAGGGCAGAGGTTGTGATGAGAAGTGCGGCCACTCATCACTGAAACCTGAGGCTGAGAGCCGCACAATGACTGGCATGATAAGTGTTGGGACTGGCACCTCCTCCATTTGCTGATGAACTCTCTGTGATCTCTTTCGTCACCCACTGTTGAATTAGATGGAGGCTGCTATCACTCTCTTCCTACAGGCCCACTATCCCTCTTTTCACCACTGAGCTTTTTGCTATAGAGGGATTTCTGAGCTAGGGAGAGCTGTGCAGCTCAACAAAGATTTGATGCAGACTCAAGAAGCTGTAGATGCTAGATTCTTGAGTAAAACACAAAATGCTGGAGTATTCGATGGGTCAGGTAGCATCTGTGGAGGGAACGCATACACAGGTCACAGAAGGGTCCCACCCCAAAACATCCTCTATTCTTTCCTTCCCCAGATGCTGCCTGACTTGCTGAGTTACTCTAGCACTTTGTGTTTTACTCAAGATTACAGGCACTGTTCATTTTGGGATATTTAGAAACAGTCACTGTTTGAACTTGGTTTGTGAGATTACATGTTAATTTGTTTGATTAATGGATTGTTTTTCCTTGACATTGAAATAGATTGTTTCAAAAATTCAATCGAACCTGGTGTCTCTTTTGCCACCTTGCTGAATGGCAATTTCTAGTGATTTACAGGTATCCTTTTAGTGCCACTGCAAGCCAGCTTTATCTTTCGTTGTAAAGTAAATCAAAGAGCATTGATTCGAAGGAGAAACTAAACGCACAGGAGGAGATGGCCACTCTGTGCCGGGACTTGAAGCAGGGAATGCACCTCCACTGCACTGTCAAGTGGGTTTATAAAAGATCTGATGGGTCTCTTCATTCTTCTGAGTATTTTGTAACCATATCTGGAGTTAATCAGGGATTATGTAATTTCACAATATAACCAGGAATAGAAACGGGCAGGTCTACATATAGGAAGTGCGTTGAGTTGTCATTAGTGGCAAGAGAAAAATGAAGTTGACATTCTAAGTTGATAAATGTTAATTTTGTTTCTCCGTCCACATATGCTGCTTGACCTCCTTAGTATTTATAGCAAATTATGTCTTATTTTAGATTTGTATTAATATAAATGGGGATCTAAATGGCCAGAAGCAACAGCAATCAGAGCATCTGTAAAAATCCAGGCATCACAAAACTATTGATAATAAAATGAAGACCTTTGTCATTATTAATGGGGCCACAACATTTATCGAGATTTTGTGCAGATAGACAGGTTCACTGAATGGCCACGGTGGTGCTCTGGTCAAGCCTCAATAGTGCTAATTTCCATAGCTGCCAACCTCCGACATCATTGAAATGGCTTCTCATACTTCTGTTGCCTTTGGGATAGGTACATGGATAAGATAGGTTTAGGCCATGGACCAATTGCGGGCAGATGGGACTAATGTAGATGGGGCATGATGGTCAGCGTGGGCAAGTGGGGTCGAAGGGCCTGTTTCCACGCTGTCTGACAATTACATTATTCCTGATAATGTTTGCCTGGACCAATGCTGGATCTACGAGTGGGAGAGAGGATTGGTCTGAAGAAGGGTCTCGACCTGAAAAGTCACCCATTCCTTCTCTCCAGAGATGATGCCTATCCTGCTGAATTACTCCAGCATTGTGTGTCTATCTTCGAGGGTTAGTGACTGTTGATCAATAATTGGGGGCTGGATTCAGGCATGTAAGCTAAGTTGTTGGGGTCCAGGATGGGGTGGGAGGGGAATGATGGTTGAGGTGTGAAGGGAGTTGTGCAAGCAAGGTCTGGGCTATGTTGCAGGATGGCCATGGTGCTGAATAAGTGCCTAGGAGCAGAGGAAAATGTGGAAATGGAGGCATCCATCATGGACGTCTGTGTGGATTGGCCTTGGAGGATCCAGTGTGGACTTTATGGAGGTTGGGAGAGATTGGTTGGTCAGCTGATTGTTAAAAGGCAAGAGATACGAATGATGTGCAAGATTAAGGATGTGTTTGATTTACAGGTTTCACAAGGCGGTGCTGGCTTGAAGGGACGAATGGCCTACTCCTGCACCTATTGTCCATTGTCTAAGAGTTTTGATCCCCTAAATATCCAAGTAATATTGCTGGACATGTTGGGCGTCACAACTGAAGTAGAAATTGTATCGGGTGTGCAGGGGCATATTGCATTTGAAAGATCATTTTGCATATTTGCTAAATATGTGGTTTTAATTCTCTCGCTAAATTCCTCTATGCCTAGTCACAAAGTATATTAGAAAATATCAACACATTTTGACCCAGATGGTCAATTGTGCAAAATTAGAATAGAAAGTAAAAAACACAATTTCCAAGTCGCGTTGCATTGCCAATTGACCATTCCTGGATACCAGACAGAGACCCATTTTGGAGGCCCCAACCTTCACATCATCCTCTGTCCCATCACCACAAACTTGAGTCTTCATCTAGCTCCAGATTTATGCTGAGGGACCAGCAGTTGGTTGGAGGAGTTCATATCACTCATGCAAGTGGCGTCTTGATCTTCTGTATAGGTGGTAGTTTCTGGTATCTAACCTGTACTCTGGTGCTGGTTTCATAAGGTGGTACAGTGCAAACTTCCAACTTCTGTGGAACTGAATCTGAATGCTAAACTTCTGCCTAGTTAGATCTTGTTTAGTAACTCTGTTTATTTCTGTTAAAGCGTGCAAGGATAAATAAATTATACGTAATATTCATTTTTGGAATTCAGTTAATTTGCTGTATTTGCTTTGCAGCGTGTTCTAGTGCTTTTGTCAAAACAAGGAACTGCAGATGGTGCTTAATACACAAAAGGACACAAAGTGCTGGAGTAGGTCCAACAGGTCAGGCAGCATCTCTGAAGAACTTGGATAGGTGACGTTTTGGGTTGAGACACTTCACTTTTGAGTACTCTTAGCCCTATTTTACCCATCATCATCCCATGCTCTGAAACTCATCCTCTCAACCATGAAATGTAAACCCAAGGATACAAATGCGATTTGAAGTGTCTTCCCCCAACTTGGATAACTCTGGAGGTTTGTGCTGGGAATGAGCTCTGCTTTAAGAATGAGGTTTAGGCAAGGCATTGTGATTGTATTTTGCTGCATAATGCAGGCATAAAAACAAAATGTAGAAAACATTTGTGAGTGTTTTTTGATGAAATCTTTGATGCAGAGTGTTGTGAATGCAGGCCAGCCCATTACACAAGCCATCCTTCTCCCTCCCCCAATGGCTCCACTTATAATTCACACTGCCTCAGGAAAGCAGCCAACGTAATCACGAACCATGCATGCCCCACTCATCTCACTTCTCCCCTCTGCCACCAGGTGGGAAACACAAAAGCTTAAAAGTGCACACACAAGTTTCAAGGGCAGCATCTTTGCCTGACAGACGGAAATCTCCAGGACCGGGCAATGTTTCACCCTCTACCCTCAAGCTCTGTGCCAAACAACTGGCACCTGTCTACACAGCCATTTTCAACCAGTCCCTGCAAACCTGTACCGACCCTGCCTGTTTCAAAGTCTCCACTATTGTTCCCATACCCAAAAAGCCAAGGAATACTGGTCTTAATGTCTACAGACCTGTCGCACTGACGTCTGTAATCATGAACACCCATGAAAGAAGTGCTGGCCTACCGGAAAAATATCACAAACACTCTGCTGGGCCCCCTGCAGTTTGTATATGGGGCAAATAGATCAGTGGATGACGCAGTCAACTTAGGCCTGCACTTCATCCTCCAGCACCTAGACAGGCAGGATTTTGGTTGTGGATTTTAGCTCTGCATTCAACACCATTGTGCCAGAGCTACTACACTCCAAACTCACCCAGTTGACTGTGCCTGAACCCCTCAGTCAGTGGATCATCAACTTCCTGACAGACAGGAAGCAGAATGTGAGGCTGGGAAAGCACATCTCGGAACCGCAAACCCTCAGCATAGGAGCACCACAAGGCTGCATACTCTCCCCTCTCCTTTACTCTCTCTACACCAACAACTGCACCTCCACAAACTCCTCTGTGAAGCTTCTCAAGTTTGCGAATGACACAACCCTGATTGGACTGATCCAGGATGGGGAGGAATCTGCCTACAGACAGGAAGTGACACAGCTGGTGTCCTGGTGCCATCGTAACAACCTGGAGCTCAGTGCTCATAAGGCAGTGGAATTGATCATAGATTTTAGGAGAGCTCCCACTCCCCTCCCCCTACTCACCATCAACAACACCACAGTCACATCTGTGGATTCCTTGGAGCCACCATCTCCAGGGACCTTAAATGGGAGGCTACCATCGACTCCACAGTGAAAAAGCCCAACAGAGGATGTACTTCCCGCGGCAGCTGAGAGAAGGGTTTTAGCCCGAAACGTTGCCTATTCCATTCACTCCATAGATGTTGACGTGGAAAAGCTTTTCCCACTGAGAGACAGAGTTGACGTGGAAAAGCTTTTCCCACTGAGAGACAGAGTTGACGTGGAAAAGCTTTTCCCACTGAGAGTAGGGAAGATTCAAACAAGGGGACATGACATGAGAATTAAGGGACTGAAGTTTAGGGGTAACATGAGGGGAAACTTCTTTACTCAGAGAGTGGTAGCTGTGTGGAATGAGCTTCGAGTGAAGGTGGTGGAGGCAGGTTCGTTTTTATCATTTAAAAATAAATTGGATGGTTATATGGATGGGAAGGGAATGGAGGGTTATGGGCTGAGCGCAGGTATATGGGACTAGGGAAGATTATGTGTTCGGCACGGACTAGAAGGGTCGAGATGGCCTGTTTCCGTGCTGTAATTGTTATATGATTATATGTTATATGGTTATATATATGATATGTTGCCTCACCCATTGAGTTTCTCCAGCATTTTTGTCTGCCTAGAATCTGCCACAGTCAATGATGGTCCAGTTTTATACTGCCATCATAGAGTCTGTCCTCACATTCTCCATCATGGTCTGGTTTGGCTCAGGCACCAAGCATGGCATCCGCATCGTTCGATCAGCCGAGAAGGTTGTTGGCTCCAACCTTCCCCCCCCCCATCGACAAAATGTACACTGCAAGGGCCAGGAAGCGAGCAGGTAGTGAAGCTGACCCCTCTCACCCTGGCCACAAACTCTTTGAAGCACTTCCCTCTGGAAGGCGACTCCGGACTGTCAAAGCCGCTACAGCCTGACATATAAACAACTTTTTTACCACGAGCCGTAGCTCTACTGAACAGACAAAAGTCTGTAGCCTCCTTTTGCTCTGGTATTTTATTTCATTCTTCACATGTTTACATTATAATGTTTTATTTTTAATTGTCTACTGTATATCGTGTTGTTACTTGCGAGCAAAGCACCAAGAGAAATTCCTGTATGTAAACACATTTGGCTAATAAAATTTAATCAATTCAATTCCATTCAATACTGTTATCGGATCCTTGCTTTGGATGAATTTCCCCACCTCCCAATTTATCAAAATATAGTGTTACAGCTACGTAGAGAGAGCAGAATTTTACAGAAATCTGCTGTCTCTCCCTAGCTGTAACACTATATTCTGCACTCTGTTTATTTTTCTCTATAACACTTCCTGATGTACGCATCATGTGTGACATGATCTTCCTGGATAACATGCAAAACAAAGATATTCACTGGATCGTGATATGTGACAATAGTAAACCAATGAGAATACCTATATCAACATCAAATCTCCAGAAGATTTTGTGCTGCTTCAGTCAATGTTCTCTAGCTTGAACTGATCAGCATAATTAGAGGAGAATATATCCTCTGATGTGGCCTTGAAATGGTACCCAATGACACCAGCTATGTCATTTGTGAACATTATGGCATGATAAATCTTTCTGTGCAGAGAAGGACACAGGTTTCCGCAACATCTTTTTCGGATAAATTATGCAAAGCAATTTAATTTTTTAATTACATGACTTTCGATTTGAATGACATTTAAAAAAATAAAATATTTTTTTTCTCTAAAATTAAAAAAAGAATAATAGTTATTCATTTGAACCTATTAGGTTATATTGTCGCTTTCAATTTCAGTTTTCATACTATTTCACGAATAGTACTGTCTTTAATGGTCCTCCTTTCAATGATAGCGAACAACAATTTATTTTTTTAATCTAGTTTCTCAGTAGCTGTAACACTATATTCTGCACTCTGCTTATTTTTCTCTTTTACGCCACCTGATATTCTCATGTATGGTATGATATACCTGGAAAATATGTAAAAAGTTCTCACAGAAAGGCAGTCACAGTGGTGCAGTGGTAGAGTTGCCACTCCATAGCACTTGCAGCTCCTGAGACACGTGCTCGATCGCAACTATGGGAGCTGTCTGTATGGAGTTTGTATGTTCTCCCCGTGATCTGCATGGGTTTTCCCCGAGATCTTCAGTTTCCTCTCACACTCCAAAGACGTACAGATTTGTAGGTTAATTGGCCTGGTAAATGTAAAAATTGCTCCGAGTGGGTGTAGGACAATGCCAATGTGCGGGAATCGCTGGTCGGCACTGACCCGGTGGGCCAAAGGGCTTGTTTCCGCGCTGTATCTCTAAACTAAACTAGAAGTATGATACTTGTCTTTTTAAAAACATATTCTCTGTTTAGTACATCAAATAAAAGGTTGTACAGAATGAGTTGAATGTACAACTCAGTCTGATAACAATCTCAAACCTAACGAGATGTATGTCTGCAATTGTTTCTTCTGCTTAGTCATCCATCAGGAATATTTGCTTGGGTTCTGTAGGTTGTGAGGTGAATGAGGCCAGTGTGGGACCTACAGACACTTGCCACAGATGGTGTACAAGATGATTTACAACGGCCAGGTCAACAGTTTGTGACGTGGTGCATCCTTCCTACTTATTACAGTGGGATCTGGGTGTTGTACTAATGCATGGACTTCTGAACACCATCCCAAATGCTTACCCCCTACTTTGAGCAATCATGGACAAGATTCCTAGGCATTAGTGGGTCTGTTTCTTTTATTAAAGGTGGATTTGAGAACATCTTTGAATCTTTCCCTCTGTCCACTTGGTAATCTCCTGTGACAGAGCCTTGGGATAGTGTATCGGCTTTCAGAGTCTGGAGTTAGGCATATGAACAAAATGACCCATCAAGTATACTTTGTGTGTACTTAGGGCCTTAATGCTGGGGAAGGTGTGACCTGTACAGAAAGGACGGGTTGCACTTGAACCCGAGGGGGACCAATATCCTGGCGGGGAGATTTGCAAAGGCTACTGGGGAGACTTTAAACTTGAATGGTTGGGGGGAGGGACTCAAATAGAGGAAGCTAGTAGACAGAGTGTGAAGCAGGGGAGCACTCGGACCCAAAATCTAGGGGAGAAAGAAGAAAAAGAAACAGAGAATAAGAGGCGGTGGGTTTCTTAAATGTGTATATTTTAATGCTAGGAGCATTGTAAGAATGGTGGATGAGCTTAGAGCCTGGATTGACACCTGGAAGTATGTTGTTGTGGCGATCAGTGAAACATGGTTGCAGGAGGGCTGTGATTGGAAACTAAATATTCCAGGATTTCGTTGCTTCAGGTGTGATAGAATTGGAGGGGCAAGAGGTGGAGGTGTTGCATTGCTTGTCAGGGAAGATATTACAGCAGTGCTTTGGCAGGATAGATTGGAGGGCTCGTCTAGGGAGGCTATTTGGGTGGAACTGAGAAGTGGGAAAGGTGTAGCAACACTATTAGGGGTGTATTATAGACCGCCAAATGGGGATCGAGAATTGGAAGAGCAAATATGCAAGGAGATAGCAGATATTAGTAGTAAGCACAAGGTAGTGATTGTGGGAGATTTCAACTTTCCACACATAGACTGGGAAACACATTGTGTAAATGGGCTAGATGGTTTGGAGTTTGTAAAATATGTGCAGGATAGTTTTTTTGCAGCAATACATAGAGGTACCTACTAGAGAAGGGGCAGTGTTAGACCTCCTGTTAGGAAATGAGACAGGTCAGGTGGCGGAGGTATGCGTTGGGGAGCACTTCGAGTCCAGTGATCACAATACTATTAGTTTCAATATAATTATGGAGAGGGTCAGAACTGGATCTAGGGTTGAGATTTTTGATTGGAGAAAGGCTAACTTTGATGAGATGCAAAATGATTTAAAAGGAGTGAACTGGGACATTTTGTTTTATTGGGAAGGATGTAGAAGAGAAATGGAGGACATTTAAAGGGGAAATGTTAAGAGTACAGAATCTTTATGTCCCTGTTCGGTTGAAAGGAAATAGTAAAAATTGGAAAGAGCCCTGGTTTTCAAGGGAAATTGGACACTTGGTTCGGAAAAAGAGAGAGATCTACAATAATTATAGGCAGCATGGAGTGAATGAGGTGCTTGAGGAGTATAAAGAATGTAAAATGAATCTTAAAGAAATTAGAAAAGCTAAAAGAAGATATGAGGTTGCTTTGGCAAGTAAGGTGAAAGCAAATCCAAAGGGTGTCTACAGCTATATTAATAGCAAAAGGATAACGAGGGATAAAATTGGTCCATTAGAGAGACAGAGTGGACAGCTTTCTGCAGAGCCAAAAGAGATGGGGGAGATATTGAACAATTTCTTTTCTTCGGTATTCACCAAGGAGAAGGATATTGAATTATGTGAAGTAAGGGAAACAAGTAGAGTAGCTATGGATACTATGGGATTCAAAAAAAAAATGAACTGACCGAGGACATTGAGGGAAGTTAGTGTAGAAATAGCAGGGGCTCTGACAGAAAATTTTCAAATGTCATTAGAAACGGGAATAGTGCCCGAGGATTGGCGTACTGCGCATGTTGTTCCATTGTTTAAAAAGGGTTCTAAGAGTAAACCTAGCAATTATCGACCTGGTAGTTTGACTTCAGTGGTGGGAAAATTAATGGAAAAGATACTTAGAGATAATATATATAAGCATCTCAATAAACAGGGTCTGATCAGGAACAGTCAACATGGATTTGTGCCTGGAAGGTCATGTTTGACAAATCTTCTTGAATTTTTGACAAATCTTCTTGAATTTTTTGAAGAGATTACTAGGGAAATTGATGAGGGTAAAGCAGTGGATGTTGTCTGTATGGAAATTAGTAAGGCCTTTGACAAGGTTCCTCATGGAAGGTTGGTTAAGAAGGTTCAATTGTTGGGTATAAATGCAGGAGTAGCAAGATGGATTCAACAGTGGCTGAATGGGAGACGCCAGAGCGTAATGGTGGATGGCTGTTTGTCAGGTTGGAGGCAGGTGACTAGTGGGGTGCCTCAGGGATCTGTGTTGGGTCCATTGTTGTTTGTCATGTACATCAATGATCTGGATGAAGGTGTGGTAAATTGGATTAGTAAGTATGCAGATGATACTAAGATAGGTGGTGTTGTGGATAATAAAGTAGATTTCCAAAGTCTACAGAGAGATTTAGGCCATTTGGAAGAATGGACTGAAAGATGGCAGATGGAGTTTAATACTGATAAGTGGTTAAGTGTGAGGTGCTACATCTTGGCAGGACATATCAAAATAGGACGTACATGGTAAATGGTAGCGAATTGAGGAATGCAGTTGAACAGAGGGATCTAGGAATAACTGTGTATAGTTCCTTGAAGGTTGAATCTCATGTAGATAGGGTGGTAAAGAAAGCTTTTGGTATGCTAGCCTTTATTAATTAGAGCACTGAGTATAGAAGTGGGGATTTAATGCTAAAATTGTACAAGGCCTTGGTGAGACCAATTCTGGAGTATGGTGTACAATTTTGGTCGCCCAATTATAGGAAGGATGTCAACAAAATAGAGAGAGTACAGAGGAGATTTTCAGGAACTAAGCTACAGAGAAAGGTTGAATAAGTTAGGTCTTTATTCTCCAGAGAGCAGAAGGTTAAGGGGGGACTTGATAGAGGTCTTTAAAATGATGAGAGGGATAGACAGACTTGACGTGGACAAGCTTTTCCCATTGAGAGTAGGGAAGTTTCAAACAAGAGGACATGCCTTCAGAATTAAGGGACAGAAGTTTAGGTGTAACATGAGGGGGAATGTTCTTTACTCAGAGAGTGGTAGCTGTGTGGAATGAGCTTCCAGTGGAAGTGGTGGAGGCAGGTTCGATTTTATCATTTAACAATAAATTGGATAGGTATATGGATGGGAAAGGAATGGAGGATTATGGTCTGAGTGCAGGTAGATGGGACTAGGGGAAAATAATTATTCTGCACGGACTTGTAGGGCTGAGATTGCCTGTTTCCGTGTTGTAATTGTTATATGGTTATATGGTTATATGATGGTCAGGGAGAGAATGCTAACATTGGTTTGCTGATCCTAACAATGAAACAGGAGGATATTGCAGAGACAGTGCTGGTGGCATTTGTAGTGGTGAATTTTATCACCAATCTCTGCCTCCAATAGATTGTGGCTCCTGATTTCTTGGAAGTAACCGATATTTTCCTGGCTCTCAGCATGAACCTTTATAGTTGGAAGGCTGTTCCATAAAACAGGGGAAAGTTAGTTGTCCTTCTTGCAGATGTTAAGTTTAACAACTAAAATAGACACAAAATGCTGGAGTAACTCAGCAGATTGGACAGCATATTTGGAGGAAAGGAATAGGTGACATTTTGTGTCGAGACCCGAAACGTCACCTATTCCTTTTCTTCCGAGATGCTGTCCGACTTGCTGAGTTACTCCAGCTTTTTGTGTCTATCTTCAGTTTCAACCAGCATCCGCAGTTACTTCCTACACATTGAGTGTGAGACCTGTTATTTTGTAAATTTCAGTGAAACAGTTAAGGATGGCTTTCATCTCTGCCTCAAGTGAGCACAAATGCAAGTGATGACTGTACACTTCCCGCTCGACTCTCAAGGTTAGGGTGTCCTTGAATCTGGAGTGCAGATATATTTTGAACAGTTTCCCATTAATCCTGTAGATTAGTTCCACTCTAGTAGGAAACATGTTAGCGTTGAAATGCAGTATTGTAGTGAGAACGATTGGGTAAAACTCCTGGGGCAATGACACAGCCTTGCTTAAGACCTATTCTCACTGACATTGAATTTATTGTCCAGGATCTCAGCATGGATGCTAACATGAGACACGTGTAAGAAGGAGCTGAATTTGAAGAAAATCCCTCACAGAAGATGGAGTTAAAGTTTTTTTTAGTTGGGTTATCGAGTCATGCAGCATGGAAACAGGCCCTTTGGCCCCTGCCGCCCAACATGCCCCATCTACACCAATCCCACCTGCCTGCATTTGGCTCACATCCCTATCCTATTCATGTACCTGTCTATATGTTTCTTAAATGTTGTGATAGTACTTGCCTCAACTACCTTCTATGGCAGCTCGATCCATACAACCACTACCCTTTGTGTAAAACAAAAAGTTGCCCCTCAGATTCCTTTGAAACTCTCTCCCCCCCCCTCCCCCCCCCCCCCCCCCCCCCCCCCCCCCCCCCCCCCCCCCCCCCCCCCCCCCCCCCCCCACCCCCCCCCCCCCCCCCCCCCCCCCCCCCCCCACCCCCCCCCCCCCAGCCCCCCCCCCCCCCCCCCCCCACCCCCCACCCCACCCCCCCCCCCCCCCCCCCCCCCACTCCCCTTCACCTTAAACCTATGACCTAGTTCTCAGTTTTCCCTACCCTGGACACAAATAGTGCATCAAATTAGATTCATTCCCCTCCCTTTCCCTTGAAGATGTTGTGTATTCCCAACATTTTTCTTGAAATCAACATAAACTGTGTCTCTAATGAACATAATCCATAATGGTAATTACACGATACATCTTTGACCACTGGGAAAAGACAGTTGTGGAGGTCCCTGACAATGAGTTGCCCAGTGGCAGAGAGCAGGGGAATGGTGTCCTTTCTTGAGGACGGTCACAATTATGACATGTTCCCCTGCCATATCCTGCCATGAGTTCTCCTGCCATATCCTCCTCTTCCCAGATGTGGGAGATGAGGTTGTGGATTTGTGATTGAAGCTCCTCTCTGCTAAGCATTAGAACTTCAGCAAGGATATTGATTCGTTTTGGCAGAGCTTTGATTAGTACAGGTGTCAGAGGTTATGGGGAGAAGACAGGGTAATGGGGTTAAGAGGGAGAGATAGATCAGCCATGATTGAATGGCGGAGTAAACAACAGGCCTAATGGCCTAATTCTACTCCTATCACTTATGACCTCATGACCGTGTGCTCTCAAAGCCTTGGTTATGCGTTGGTGCTTGGATTATTATTTTGGATCTTTTTTTATTGCTAAAAAGTGGCAACAGCTCAGGACTGAATGAGGCTTCTGCAGCCTAAAGTCAAAGGGGCGTATGTCAAGGGCAGTGTTGCACCTGAGGAGGTCTTCAAAGTGTGCCTTCCAGCTGTCTTTCTGTTGGATGGATTCTGATGGATTCACTTCCCTTCTTGGCTCTCCTTTGGGTGGAGCCTTGGCAGTGCTGACAATCCCCTGCATGACATGGCTGACAGCAGGTTGTTTGGGCTCTTGCCCACCATTTGCTAATTAGTTTGCGAGTTGGCCTTCAGGTGGTTGTAAAGCTGTTCAGCTGCACACCTCGAGATGTGCTGTAACTTCCTGGACCACCTTGAGTTTACCACTTAATTAGCTCCTGGATCTCCTGGTCATTCCTATCAAACTGCTCTTGGTTCTTTTTTGGTAAAAAGCCCAAGGGTTTCTTCACAGGTGCCAATTATAAAGGAGTTCATGGCAGTCTGTCTATCATGGAAATGATCTGTCATTGGCTAGGAGTTGGGTACAATCTGGGCAAAGCTACCTTTGCTGGTTCCTTGAAAGCTTCAATGTTTATTTTTTTGTGGCTAAGTTTCTGTAGAGTAGTATAACTTCACACTTCTATTCAATCTCACAAGATGTCCTCTCACAATTTATGGTCTAAATAACTGCTTTAAAATTCATTCCACCCTAATTGTTCCACACAGTTGGAGGGGGGAAAATGTAAACTGAAGATATAGATACGCTGTTCTTGATTCCATCCTGTGGAGCAAAAATGTTAAATATTCCATTCATTTTCAATATACTGATACAGTATAATGTCTCCACAACTTAATTATTGCCATGACTAAAATTAAACATATAATTAAAATTTTTCATGTTGAGAGCTAGAGTGAATGTTAATGTTCTTGTCAATGTTCTTCAGTTGCAAGCCAGATGATATGCATTTTGGGAATTTAGCATTCATTAGATGAACTCTCTCTTTATGTTGAATGTCTTGCCCTCAGCATCTCATCACCCTAACATCACAAGTGATTGTCATTCATCATGTGGAGAAATTCATTTCATTCCTAATGCACGCCCATTTCCTGATTTTGTTTGCTACATCCCTGTAGATAAAAAAATATTTTTTGCATACAAAATGCTGAAAGATGCTTCAAAAGTTTGAAACTGTTTATATTTAGTTTATTTTAGTTTAGAGATACAGTGTGGAAACGGGCCATTCGGCCCACCGAGCCCGCACTGACCAGCGATCCCTACAGACTTACACTATCCTACACACACTAAGGACAATTTACAATTACACCAAGCCAATTAACCTACAAACCTTCACGTCTTTGGAGTGTAGGAGAAAACTGAAGATCTCTGAGAAAACCCACGCAGTCATGGGGAGAACGTACAAACTCCGTACAGACAAGCAGCCATAGTCATGATTGAACCTGGGTCTCTGGCGCTGTAAGGCAGCAACTCTACTGCTGTGCTGTCCTGCTAAGACCTGTCCCATGCAGTATCTTTAACCTAATTCAGATTGGTTGTAAAACCTGTTGGTTGTCTATATCATAGTGAATGCTATGATGGCGACGTGGTTCAGATCAGCTTCCAAATGTGAGGATCACAGCAATATGAAACTGATGTTTTGTTTTGCACAATAATGTATCTAATCATAAAGCGAAGTTGGTCAAGTATACACACTCCCTATTACATCAATAGAAACTGTGGAGAGAGAGAGAGAGAAAGAAAGAGTATAGAAGATGGGAGGTCATGTTGCAGTTGTATAAGACGTTGGTGAGACTGCATTTGGAATATTGTGTTCAGTTCTGGGCACCATGTTACAGGAAAGATATTGTCAAATTTGAAAGGGTTCCGAGAAGATTTATGAAGATTTATGAAGATTTTGCTTGGACTAGAAGGTCTGTGCTATAGGCATAGGTTGAGTAGGCTGGGTCTCTATTCCTTGGAGCGCAGGATGATGAGGGGTGATCTTCAGAGGTGTATAAAATTACGAGAGGAATACATCGGGTAGATGCACAGAATCTCTTGCCCAGAGTGGGGGAATCTAGGACCAGAGGATATTGATACAAGGAGAAAAGGAAAAGATTTATTAAGAATCTGAGGGGTAGCTTTTTCACACAAAGAGTGGAGGGTGTATGGAACAAGTTGCCAGAGGAGGTAGTTGAGGGTTTGACCATCCAACCATTTAAGAAAAAGTTAGACAGGTAAATAGTAGGACAAGTTTGGAGGGATATGGGCCAACATAGACAGGTGGGACTAGTGTGGCTGGGACATGTTGGCCGGTGTGGGCAAGTTGGGCCAAAGGGACTAAAGAGAGAGGGGGAAAGAGTTGGCATTTCGGTTTGACCATTTATCAAAGTTCTGAAAAATTGACATTGAGCTAACTGTTTTCCGTTAAAATACATTATGGTCATTTGAATGCTTTCCACTTTTTGTTTCCATTTCTGATTTCTGCACTTCTTCGTTTTTGTCAAAAAGTATAAGAATAGTTTACTGTTTTCAATAGATAAAAGTCTCACAAGCATACTTTCACCTGAATGTACTGAGATGACAGGAACAATTGATTGCACTTCTGAAAATTGACAGAAATTGTTTTAGAAATAACCAAAACAAAGGATTTTTTCTGCAGATAATGCAAATTGTTTTTACTTTGCAAAAGCCTTCACTTCCTTTTAAACTTTTGCTGGAAATACTTAAACCTTTCAATGTAACAATATGCCTGAAGAAGATGTGTTATTATTATTGCCATGACAATTTGGTCACATTCTTAGTTAAGAGTGCAGTTAATTTAGAATTATTTTATTTTTTTAATTCATGATTTTAATTTTCTATTCTCATATTACAATAAAGACCATTATTCAAAAATATTGCATTGGCTGTAAGATGCTTTGTGAAGCCCTAAACAGGATGTAAAATATGTTATATTAATGTAAGTCATTCTTTAAACTGCTTGGACAATCATAAAATAGCATGGGATTCATTCAGATGATTGTATCTTGTTTTATGTTTCAACGGCAATTTCACCTTGTGCAGTAATCGCTCTCATTTGTTGATTTCATAAAGATTTTGTTTAGTTTAGAGGTACAGTGCGAAAACGGGTCCTTCGGCCCACCGAGTCAATAGACAATAGCTAATAGACAATGGGTGCAGGAGTAGGCCATTCAGCCGTTTGAGCCAGCACCACCATTCAATGTGATCATAGCTGATCATCCCCAATCAGTACCCCATTCCTGCCTTCTCCCCATATCCCCTGACTCTGCTATCGTTAAGAACCCTGTCTAGCTCTCTCTTGAAAGTATCCAGAGAACTGGCCTCCACTGCCCTCTGAGGCAAAGAATTCCACAGACTCACAACTCTCTGTGAGAAAAAGTGTTTTCTCATCTCTTCTAAATGGCTTACCCCTTATTCTTAAACTGTGGCCCCTAGTTCTGGACTCCCCCAACATTAGGAACATGTTTCCTGCTTCTAGCGTGTCCAAACCCTAACAATCTTATATGTTTCAATAAGATTCCCTCTCATCCATCTAAACTCCAGAGTGCACAAGCCCAGCCGCTCCATTCTCTCAGCATATGACAGTTCCGCCATCCCGGGAATTAACCTTGTAAACCTATGCTGCACTCCCTCAATAGCAAGAATGTCCTTCCTCAAATTGGGGGACCAAAACTGCACACAATACTCTAGATGTGGTCTCACTAGGGCCCTGTACAACTGCAGAAGGACCTCTTTGCTCCTATACTCAACTCCTCGTGTTATAAAGGCCAACATGCCTTCTGCCTTCCTGTTTTTGATACCAAAGTGGATAACCTCACATTTATCTACATTAAACTCCATCTGCCATGCAGTCCGCACCGACCAGCGATCACCGCACATTAACACTACCCTTCACACACTTGGGACAATTCTACATTTACACAAAGTCAATTAACCTACAAACCTGTATGTCTTTGAAGTATGGAAGGAAACCGTTGATCTCGGAGAAAACCCACGCAGGTCACAGGGAGAACGTTCAGACAAGCACCTGTAGTTAGGATGAACCCAGGTCTCTGGCATTGTAAGGCAGTAACTCTAACGCTATGCCACTGTGCCGTCCTGACATGGGTATGATTAGCACTTTAAGTGACATTTTAGTAATAGTTTAGAATTCCTCACCTTATGCAATAACCAGTTGGCTCCACTGATTAATTTTGGTTGACTTGACTTTACAATCCAAGTTACTTCAACTGGTTGATATTGTCCGTCCCACCAATAGTTGTTGGTATTATGTTGATAAATACCTTCCACTAATCAAAGTTCCGCGATGCCGAGATATATATATTTCTTTGAATTTAAAAGTCATTAAACTGCTTACATCTTTAGATAGAATTTAGACTCGCTAGAATTTAGAAGATTGAGGGGGGATCTTATAGAAACTTACAAAATTCTTTGAGGTTGGACAGGCTTGATGCAGGAAGATTGTTCCCGATGTTGGGGAAGTCCAGAACAAGGGGTCACAGTTTAAGGATAAGGGGAAAATCTTTTAGGACCGAGATGAGAAAAACATTTTTCACACAGAGAGTGGTGAATCTGGGGAATTCTCTGCCACAAAAGGTAGTTGAGGCCAGTTCATTGGCTATATTTAAGAGGGAGTTAGATGTGGCCCTTGTGGCTAAGGGAATCAGGGGGTATGGAGAGAAGGCAGGTACGGGATACTGAGTTGGATGATCAGCCATGTTCATATTGAATGGCGGTGCAGGCTCGAAGGGCCGAATGGCCTACTCCTGCACCTAATTTCTATGTTTCTATGTTTCTAAAATGGTCCAGATGTTGGGGGAGTCCAGAATCAGGGTCCACAGCTTAAGAATAAGCAGTGGACCATTTAGGACTGAGATGAGGAAACACTTTTTCATCCAGAGAGTTGTGAATCTGTGGAATTCTCTGCCACAGAAGGCAGTTGAGGCGAATTCACTGGATGTTTTCAAGGGCTAATGGAATCACGGGATAAGGGGAGAAAGCAGGAATGGGGTTCTGAATTTGGATGATCAGCCATGATCATATTGAATGGAAGTGCTGGCTGAAATGGCCGACTGGCCTACTCGTGCACCTATTTTCTATTTTTCTATGTGGCGATGTCTTGGTGTTAATTACTGGCTAAAGGGATCAGGGGGTATGGAGAGAAGGCAGGTACAGGATACTGAGTTGGATGATCAGCCATGATCATATTGAATGGCGGTGCAGGCTCGAAGGGCCGAATGGCCTACTCCTGCACCTATTTTCTATGTCTATGTCTATGATACATTTTTGGGTAATTTCCAGTTACTTGTTTGTGCAAGGATTGACTTTTTTAATTTTCCTAGTAAAAAAAAGTTAGAAACAATAAGGCCTATTGACAAATGTTGAAACAAAACATGTAATAAATTCACACTTGTGATCTTGCCTCATCTGTTCTCTTTCTACACGGGTTGCCTGAGCAACTGGATGTTTTTGGCACTAGATTCACAGAATGGTCACAGCATGGAAAGAGGTAATTCACTGAATATTGTCTATTCTGGGTCTATGAGTGTAATTTCCTGAGTAATAATCCCATCCCTCTCCCTGTAGTTCCACAAATGTTTTCTGTTCAGCTGCATAATCTGATAATCTGTTCTCTATTTAACACTATAATTGAATCTGTCTCCACTGTCAATCCTGTCAATTCATTCCAGAATTTATCCATTTGATTGATTGATTAGATTGATTGACTGATGAAAGTTAGAGCATGGAAATAGGGAAATAGGCCCTGCGGTCCACCAGGACCGGACTGACCAACAATTGAATTGAATTGAATTGAATTGAATTCCTTTATTGTCCCAATCACCCATTCTCACTTGTTTTATGTTATCCCACTTCCATATCCACTTATACACCGGAGGAAATTTATGGAGGCCAATTAAGCTAAACCTCGTATGTCTTTGCGATGTGGGATAAAACCACAGCACCCGGAGGAAGCCCACGCAGTTACAGGGAGAACATAAACTGCACACAGACAGCATCCTGAAGTCAGGAATTAACCTGATTATCCGGTGCTGTGAGGTAACAGCTCAACCAGCTGCGCCATTGCATCGCCCATTTGTAGCATAACTTTTTTTCCTACATTAGTTTTGCTTCTTTTTGTCGAGCACCATTCTGTGTCCTCTCATGTTCGATCCCTCAGTCAAAAGGAATATTTATTTCTGTCTCTCTATCATTTATGCTATAAATGCTACTGCTATTAAAATGTAGAAACAAGGAACTGCGGGTGCTGCTTTACAAATAAAGACATAAAGTGCTGGAGTAACTCAGTTGGTCAGGCAGCATCTCCGGAGAACATGAACAGTCAATCTTTCCGACCAATCTGCGGTAAAAATGTTTGCTGCTTTGTTGCACAGATTTCCAGCACTTGATTTATCTTTGCTTTCTATGTCAGCAAATGTTGTGCCATTTTTAACATTAAAAAGTCTGATTGATTTACAGTGAAACATTTTACTGAACTTGTCATGGTAATCTTATTGCACTTTTACTCAAAATTTGATATATTCACCAGGATTATTCTTGTTCTCTTTTATGATCATCTGCAGAGCCATTAATTTTGAAAATGCAGAGGTTTTGAGTAAAAGGTACGATGAAATTATCGTTAGCTGTTCAGCAAAACTTTTAATCTGTAAAATCCATCAAATATAGCTGGCTGTCTTTGTTATTATGGAGCAACATGCCAAAAGCTCTGCAGGAAAAAGCCTCCTTGAAATTGCTTTTTCAGTATGACATGACAGTAAATATTGGAATTAAATTTCTCAGTTGGAATAGAAACGTTGAGATAGTGACTAAATTAACTAAGTGTACAGGGACTTTGAAATGGTAAAATCAAAATTTGTTTGTCAAAATGACCATGGAGAGATGCTTGAGAAGGCAGAGGCTGTCCAATTTATTTTATTTGTGGTTCAAATCTGCAACTCTATTGTCTTTTTGTTGGCAATTTTACCATGCTGTGGAGTTCTGAAAGGCTGGATGTGATCTGGTGAAAAAGTTGACGAAACTGTTGCTTCCCTTCATCGTGGCTTAAGTGAATTGCGTTCATACTTAATGCTGAAATGCCAGTAAATCTGAAAAGCACCCATTGCTCGAGGAGCAGCGTGTAAGTGGCCGTGTCCATCAATTTAATTCCATAGCAACATAAGGAAGTGCAGAAAATTTGATCAAGATAAGGGGATTTACAATTCAAATCAAAGGGAAGAATGAATGCATCATAGTTAGATAGGTCTCTGGGGCTTGCACTTGATTGAGCAGGAGGGAGGGCGTAAAACGGATGTGGATGAAAGCAATAAACAGTAGCAGAGTTGGTGACATTTAGTTTAAGATTAACTAAATACTCTGCATTGGCCTTGGGTACCTTATGAACATTGAATTATCTTACATCGTAATAACTCCCCATCGCCTCCTCCTTTCTGGACCCTCTATGCATTCCAAGTTCTCCCACCATATCTTACTTCCACCCCCAGTCATCCTGCTCATTTCCCCTCCTTTGTACATATATCTCCCAATCCTCATGTCCCCCTATTTCCCTTTACCCCCCCCCCCTTTTGCCCCCTATCATTTTTCACACACATCCTCCCTCGTGCTCTACATTTAATTTCTCTGCGCTTCTTGACTCCCACCTTTTAGTCTCCTTTTGCTTGGAAGGGGAAATTGAAGTTGTTGAAAATAGTTTCAACATTGGAATAATGGTGGCAGCAGTCCTTGGTGTGTGACCTAACGTTTGCCCAATCACATCTTTGTCATTGATACCACAGAAGTTTATAAAGTCTTGGGAGTATGGGATTCAATTTAGAAAGGGCAGTAAAGAAAGATATGGTGGGAGCACCACTCCAGTCATTTTTTCTTCTCCCCACTCCCGTCCGGCAGAAGGAACAGAACTTGAAAACACACGCCGCCAGACTCAGGAACAGCATGTTTGGCTCTGTCATCAGGCTTCTGAATAGCCCTTCCATAAGCTAGAGCACTGTCAAATTCACCTCTACCCTAATGACATTGGTCTTTGTCTAAGGACCTGATGTGCTGCAATCTGCTATAACGATGAGAACTATATTCTGTACACTATACCTTCCCCTTTGCTCTATCTATTGTACTTGAGTTTGAATTGATTGTAGCTATGTAGAGTATATCTAATCTGTTTGGATAGCATGCAAAACAAAGCTTTTCACTGTACTTTCACCCAATCTCCCTTGAATGGGTGATTCAGGCTTTTTTAAACAATGAACTCTAGTTTCCAATTCTCCCACAAGACAAAACGTTTTCTCCATATTTCACCTCCTCAATTTCTTTCAGGATCTTGTATTTTCCAATCGGGTCACTTCTCACTTGACTAATTTCCAACTATTCTATTCAACGTCCTCACTTGACAATCCACCCATTCCTGGTATCACCCTAGTAAAACATTTCCACATTGCTTCCTATGCAGTTCTATCTTTAAATAATGAGACCAATATTGTACACAGCACACCAGATGCAGTCTGGCTTATACAACCTCCCTAATTTTGAATTCAGTGCCACTGAGCAATAAGCGTAGGTTTAAGATGAGAGGAGAAATTTAAAGAGACATGAGGACGATGATTTGCATACAGAAGATGATGGTTTGTGGAACGAGTGGCCAGAGCTGTGGCAGAACAGATGCAGCTATAATGTTTAAAAGGCATTTAGAAGGTACCGTCTGGGAAAGGGAGAGGGATATGGGTCAAGTGCAGTCAAATGAGATTAGCATAGAAGGACATCACTGTCAGCACAGGCAGGTTGGAATGAAGAGTCCATTTCTGTGGTGTACAACCGTACGACTCTAAGGTGCTGGTGTTTGGGTTTCTTGTAATACCCAATGGACATTGGGATTTTGGTTGATGAGCATGGGTGAGGCCAAGTACAAAGCATCAGGGCAGAGCATTTGTTCAATTGTTGTGTCCATTAAGGACAAAGAAGCTAATCCTAAGGAGCTATCTCAATAATAGGGGAGTTGTGCCTTCCTTTCTGTTGCGCGGTGGCAGAATTCCCTCTGCAGAGGATGGGATGATGGTTGATAGGTTGAATTATGTATTCTGATTGAATTGATGTAGATTTCCATCTCCATTGGAAGTGGGTCACCCTGGTTTATAATCTCCCTGCTCAGGCAGAGCCACAGAGTCCTGCTACAGTGTAGTAGCCAACCATTCTCTGTAGTGACAAAGTCTTCATCGGGCAGCTTTGAAGAGAAATACTTTGCCAAAATGCCTTGTACGCCAAAAGTGAAGGGGTGAGGGATCCTAGCTAGATGGCATCTCTCCGATATGGCAACATTCTGTAGATAGATGTGTGCCTTAAGGATCAGATTGCTGAGCCGATGCATGATCCGTGGGTGATCCATGAAAGTGAAACTCCTTAAATTGAAAGATCATTGATGGAGGATGGGTGCTTCAAAAGATGCTTGATGGCACAAAAGGTGTTCTTGGTTCAGTAAGCAGACCTTAGTCACAATGTGTAGGATGGAACTGCAGATGCTGGTTAAACACCGAAGATAGACACAAAATGCTGGAGTGACTCATCTCTGAAGAGGAATGGGTGACATTTTAGGTTGAGGGTCTGAGTAGGGTCTCGACACAAAACATCATCCATCCCCTTGTCTCCAGAGATGCCTGTCCCGCTGAGTTACTCCAGCATTTTGTGTCCACCTTAGTCACAACTTCATTAACGTTTACTCCTGCATTCCTCCTCCACCAGGCATAGGTAATTGACTTTGGAATCATCAGCTATATAATTGATTGCATCTACAGCAAATTTGTTGCCCATCATGTGCTCTGTGTTTATCAAGGTAACCTGTGCCACGCCTACATCGAATCTTACTGCAAGATATCTCTGTTAAGTTCTTTCCCTTTATGGTCTGATTTTAAATATGTTCCCTTCATTAAACTCACAGCACAAACTCTGATTATACATTTTGATTCAGTTTTGCTCATTGTACTAGTCTCTCTCATTCCCATTTGAATTGTAGCAATCCCTTGAGCTGTACTAATCATAGCCCAGCAGTTTAGCAACAGTTTATTCTAATACCATAGATATTTTTTATTAACATCTAGGCTTCTGTTTAAATTAACAAACGGGAAAATTAGGCTTATTAAAAACCTATCATGCATTTAATCTTTTGAAAAGAAATAATTAAGACAGCATTTTTATCTAGATATTGTGATCTCTACTGCGATATCAGCCAGAAAACATTTTATGATTCGATTTAATAATTTCCCAAATATCTGTAAATATAAATTCCAATCGGGTGGATGCATTGGAGTTAGGTTTCTTTTGTTACTGTAGGGAGATCCATTTGCTTGCTGGCACCATGGCTGACAATTTTTTCTTCAAGTTGGCTGTCCACGCCTGTTAGAGCCTTCAGCCAATCCCTGTACCTCAATTTGGGGGATGGGATGGTGGAAGAATCATCCAAGTACAGCTAAGCTAAGTCTGTGGTTCAGCTTTATCACTTGAGGTATATTAATTACAGAATAATTCAATACAGGATTAGGCCCTTCTGCCCGCAATGTCTGTGCCGACCATGATGCAAATTAAACTAATCCCTTCCGCAGGCACATGATTCATATCGCTCCATTTCCCAGCATATCCATGTGCACGTCTACATGCCTCTTAAATTTATTGATGCGTTTGCTTCCATCACCAGCTCTGGCCGCATTTTCCATGCACCTACCATACTCTGTGTACATAAAATATTGCCTTGCACATCTCCTTTAAAGTTTCTCCCTCTTATCTTAAAGCTATGTCCTTTCGTATTTGACATTCCTTGCCTAGGACATAGAAACATAGAAAATAGGTGCAGGAGTAGGTCATTCGGCACTTCAAGCCTGCACCACCATTCAATATGATCATGGCTGATCATCCAACTCAGTATCCTGTACCTACCTTCTCTCCATACCCCCAGATCCCTTTAACCACAAGGGCCACATCTATCTCCCTCTTAAATATAGCCAATGAACTGGCCTCAACTACTTCCTGTGGCAGAGAATTCCACAGATTCACCACTCCCTGTGAATTCTACTGAACCCCCAATACCATGTCCTTTAAGTTTGCATACTAATCTCGTATCCCATCTTTAATAATTGACTCTAGCAGTTTCCCCACTACCGATGTTAGACTAACTGGTCTGTAATTCCCCGTTTTCTCTCTCCCTCCCTTCTTAAAAAGTGGGGTTACGTTTGCTACCCGCCAATCCTCAGGAACTACTCCAGAATCTAAAGGGTTTTGAAAGACGATTACTAATACATCCACTATTTCTGGGGCTACTTCCTTAAGTACTCTGGGATGCAGCCTATCTGGCCCTGGGGATTTATCGGCCTTTAATCCATTCAATTTACCCAATGCCACTTCCCGGCTAACCTGGATTTCACTCAATTCCTCCAACTCCTTTGACCCGCGTTCCCCTGCTATTTCCGGCAGATTATTTATGTCTTCCTTAGTGAAGACGGAACCAAAGTAGTTATTCAATTGGTCTGCCATATCCTTGTTCCCCATGATCAACTCACCGGTTTCTGACTGCAAGGGACCTACATTTGTTTTAACTAATCTCATTCTTTTCGCATATCTATAAAAACTTTTGCAGTCAGTTTTTATGTTCCCTGCCAGTTTTCTTTCATAATCTAGTTTTCCTTTCCTAATTAAGCCCTTTGTCCTTCTCTGCTGGTCTCTGAATTTCTCCCAGTCCTCCTGTATGCTGCTTTTTCTGGCTAATTTGTACGCATCATCCTTCGCTTTGATACTATCCCTGATTTCCCTTGTTATCCAGGGATGTACTACCTTCCCTGATTTATTCTTTTGCCAAACTGGGATGAAAGATTTTTGTAGTTCATCCATGCAGTCTTTAAATGTCTTCCATTGCATATCCACCGTCAACCCTTTTAGAATTAATTGCCAGTCAATCTTGGCCAATTCACATCTCATACCCTCAAAGTTACCTTTCTTTAAGTTCAGAACCATTGTTTCTGAATTAACAATGTCACTCTCCATCCTAATGAAGAACTCAACCATATTATGGTCACTCTTGCCCAAGGGGGCACGTACAACAAGACTGCTAACTAACCCTTCCTCATTACTCAATACCCAGTCTAAAATAGCCTGCTCTTTCGTTGGTTCCTCTACATGTTGATTTAGATAACTATCCCGCATACATTCCAAGAAATCCTCTTCCTCAGCACCCCTGCCAATTTGATTCACCCAATCTATATGTAGATTGAAGTCACCCATTATAACTGTTTTGCCTTTGTCGCATGCATTTCTAATTTCCTGTTTGATACCATCTCCAACTTCACTACTACTGTTAGGTGGCCTGTACACAACACCCACCAGCGTTTTCTGCCCCTTAGTGTTTCGCAGCTCTACCCATACCGATTCCACATCCTCCAAACTAATGTCCTTCCTTTCCATTGCATTAATCTCCTCTCTAATCAGCAACGCTACTCCACATCCTTTTCCTTTCTCTCTATCCCTCCTGAATATTGAATATCCCTGGATGTTCAGCTCCTAGCCTTGGTCACCCTGGAGCCATGTCTCCGTGATCCCAACTATATCATAGTCATTAATAGCTATCTGCACATTCAACTCATCCACCTTATTACGAATGCTCCTTGCATTGAGACACAAAGCTTTCAGGCTTGTTTTTGCAACACTCTTGCCCCTTATACAATTATGTTGAAAAGTGGCCCTTTTTGATTTTTGCCCTGGTTTTGTCTGCCTGCCACTTTTACTTTTCACCTTGCTACCTATTGCTTCTACCCTCATTTTTCACCCCTCTGTCTCTACGCTCACACATTTAAGAAACCCTTTCCCTTTAACTCCATCCTCCACTATCCCATTCGACACCCCACCCCCCTTATTCAGTTAAAAACCACCCGTGTAGCAGTGGCAAACCTGCCTGCCAGAATGCTGGTCCCACATCTGTTAAGATGCAATCCGTCCCTTTTGTACAGTTCCCCCTTACCCCAAAACAGATCCCAGTGATCTAAGAATCTAAATCCCTGCCCCGTGCACCAGTTCCTCACCAAACGTTCAGGTCCCGTATCTCCCTGTTCCTGCTCTCGCTACCACGGGGAACTGGAAGCAAACCGGTGATAACAACCCTGGAGATCCTGCTTTAAAGCATTTTTCCGAGCTCTCTAAAGTCACGCTGCAGAATATTCATCCCCTTCTTTCCGACATCGTTTGTGCCGACATGGACTACTACTTCCGGATGTTCACCTTCGCCCTTGAGGATTTTCTGCACTCTGTCCGTGACATCCTGGTTCCTGGCACCAGGAAGGCAGCACACCATCCTCGCATCCCGTCTGTTGCCGCAGAAACCCCTGTCCGTACCACTCACAATGGAGTCTCCCACTACAATGGCGTTGCCTGCCTTAGGCCTTTTTGGTTTTGGCTCAACAGCCCTATTCGCATCGCAAGCCAGTCCGCCGTTCAGTGTAAACACGTCTTCTGTCCCACAGCTTCTAAGCAGATGGCCCTGTTTACAAGAGGTACACCACCCGGGGACATTGGCATTCTATGCTTCCCTCCCTTTCTCACTGTCTCCCACCTTCTCTCTTCCAGTTCCTTAGGTGTAACAATCGTACTGTAGGACTTGTCGAGGAACGACTCAGTTTCTCGGACGAACCGGAGGTCATCCACTTGCTTCTCCAGTTCCCCAACACGGCCGTTCAGGAGCTCTACCTGGATGCACTTCTCGCATTTGTAGCAGCCAGAGGCACCAGCGGTGTCCTTGACCTCCCACATACTGCAAGCATCGCACTGAATCAGCTTGCCTGACATCTCCTTCTTTCGTCTCTACCTCTCAAGCGTATTGCGTGGTCTCCTCTCCTCAGCCTCCTTGCCAAAGACTATCGAGCCAAAGACTCACACTTTACTCACAGGGCACTTCCCTCACAAGGCCGCTCACTCACTGGCGCTCGCTAAGAGCCCTCTTGCTCAAATTGATTGATAAATTGCCTGATTTGCCAATTTACGAACCAAATTCCACAGTTTTCAACTGTTTTCCCGGCACTGACTCACTTCTCTCCTCCCATTTGGGCTAGAGCCAATCAGTCGTATCTCTTGCTAATCTCCTGCTGCTGTTGCTCCCAAATCTACAGCAGTTCTGAGTAAAGTCTGCCTGTGCTTGGCCTCTACTTTTCAACTGTTTTCACCCCTCTGACTCACTTCTCTCCTCCCACTTGGGCTAGAGCCAATCAGTCGTATCTCTTGCTAATCTCCTGCTGCTGTTGCTCCCAAATCTACATCAGTTCTGAGTAAAGTCTGCCTGTGCTTGGCCTCTACTTTTCAACTGTTTTCATCCCTCTGACTCACTTTTCCCCTCCCACTTGGGCTAGAGCCAATCAGTCGTATCTCTTGCTAATCTCCTGCTGCTGTTGCTCCCAAATCCACAGCAGTTCTGAGTAAAGTCTGCCTGTGCTTGGCCTCTACTTTTCAACTGTTTTCACCCCTCTGACTCACTTCTCTCCTCCCACTTGGGCTAGAGCCAATCAGTCGTATCTCTTGCTAATCTCCTGCTGCTGTTGTTCCCAAATCTACAGCAGTTCTCAGCTTTCATAATCTATTTTCCCTTTCCTAATTAAGTCCTTTGTCCTCCTCTGCTGGACTCGGAATGTTTCCCAGTCCTCTGGTAGGCTGCTTTTTCTGGCTAATTTGTATGCTTCAACTTTTGTTTTAATACTATCCATGATTTCCCTTGTTATGCACGGATGCACTACCCTCCCTGATTTATTCTATTGCCAAACTGGGATGAACAATTGTTGTAGTTCATCCATGCGGTCTTTAAATGCCTTCCATTTCATATCCACCATCAACCCTTTAAGAATCAATTGCCAGTTTATCTTGGCCAATTCACATCTCATACCCTCAAAGTTACCTTTCTTGAAGTTCAGAACCCTTGTTTCTGAATTAACTATGTCACTCTCCATCCTAATGAAGAACTCAACCATATTGTGGTCACTCTTGCCGAACGCACCACGCACAACAAGACTGCTAACTAACCCATCCTCAATACCCAGTCTAGAATAGCCTGCTCTCTCGTTGGTTCCGCTACATGTTTGTTTAGAAAACTATCCCGCATACATTCCAAAAAAACTTTGGACTTAACAGCTCCTGGCTCGAGAGAGCAGCGTGAGCCAAGAGCTGTTAAGTTGAACCAGATGCCTCTGATGGAAGTTGGAATGGGACCAGGAGCTGCTGCGTGAGGCTGAAAGCTGAAGGTGCAGTGTGAGCAGAGTGCGAGCAGCATGTCCTGTGACCACCCCCCCTTCCCACACCCCCCATCCCCCCCCCCCCCCCCATCCCCACTTCCCCGCTCCCCTTCCCGCACTCACCCTTTCCTCCAGCCCCCTTCCCCCACACCCCCTCTCACCCACCCCCCCTTCCCCCACACCCCACCTTCCCCCACCCCGGCCTTCCCCATCCCCATCCCCCTCCCCTTCATACCCTTCCCCACCCTCCTCTTCCCCAACCTCTCCTTCCCCCCACGGTCCCGCCCTTCCCCCCCCACACCACCCTCCCCCACACGCCCCCTTCCCCACAGCCCCCCCATACCCCCAATCCCCCCTCCTCCAATCCCCCCTCCCCTACACCCCCCCCCCCCACACCCCACATCCTCCTCCACCACCCCCCCCTACCCACACCGCCCCCCCCACACCCCACACCACCCACAACCCCCCATCGCCCACATGCCCTCCACCCACACCAAAATTCCCCCCCCTCCCCACCTCCACCCCCTGCCCCACACACACACCCCCACACCTCTCCCCCCTCCCCTCCCACACATGAAGAGGAAGGGGGGAGGGGGGAATGCTGGGGGATGAGGGGAAATGAGCCGCGCCTGCGCAGATAGGGGCTATGGGTGAGTGTTGGAATATTGATTTGGGGGAACGGGTTGCGTTGGGGGAATAGGTGAGTGGTGGAATATTGCGTTGGGGAATGGGTTGCTTTGGGGGAACCAGGCCTCCCATGTGACTGGGACCCAACGGGTCCCACTTAGTCTAGTACTCTCTAGTTTGTGCAAGCCTGACAGGATCAGGGTCTCTTTTGCTAACAGAACAGAGGTGCTTTGCAATCTGAATTTGGCTTCACTGTTGAAGAGGAGACCATATTGTGAGCATCAAAATACTAAATTTGAAAGAGTGTAAGTGAATTGTTGCATTGCCTGGAAGGAGTGCCAAAATGGTGGGAAGGGCTGTGATGAATAAGCAGATGATGCATTTTCTGTTGTTGCACCAGAAAGTATTGATGGAAGATGAGTGACTGTTAGAGATAGAAAACCAGGAATTGTGGAATACTGAAAGGCAATGGGAGGGGAATATATGTGTTGTGGTGGAATCCATTGGAAGTGGTACTGGTAGAACTTTCACAGTTCTAATGAAAGGTTCTCCATTTGAACACCAACTCTCTGGTGCATTGGAGATTAGGTACAATATAGAGTGGGGCTGTTTTGTGAACATTTTTGGGTGCCATTCAGAGGGCCATGGACAATTGGTCAGAGTGAAGTGGGTGGAGTATTATGTGACAGCTTGGGGTTGCTTTTACACATAGAATAGGGGTGCTTCACAATCTGCCTTTGGCTTCTCTGTTTAGAAGAGACTATATTGTGAGCATCAAATTCAAAATACCAAATTGGATCACCATCAAGCAATGTGGCTTCAGAGTCTTCAACGTACAGCACCAGAGACCCAGGTTCGATCCTGATTATGGATGTTGTCTGTTTGGAGTTTGTACATTCTCCCTATGACCGCGTGGGTTTTCTCCAGGTTCTCCAGTTTCCTCGTACACTCCAAAGATGTGTGTGTTTGTAGGTTAATAGGCTTCTGTAAAATTGTAAATTGTCCTAGGTGTGTAGGATAGCATTAATTTATGGGGTGATCGCTGGTCAGCATGGACTCAGTGGGCCGAAGAGAAAGTCTAAAGTCTTATGCAACTATTTCCTGTGGTAAAACTTCCCCAGATTATGTCATAAATAGTGCAGAGCCTGAAACTCATTTCCAGTGAGATTTTTTAACCTTTTGACTGAAAAGAAACAATTATTCTTGTTTGTTCACATGCAACCTGGTTTTACTCATTCTGTTTCGCGGTGAGAATTAAAGAGACAATACTCAAAGTGAATTCTTTATCCTACAGATCTCTGACCTTCTGTGATCTCAAATTCAGCAGCTGAAGTTCCAGATCACAGTCACTATTAACTTTCTTGCCTCAGGGTCACTCCAGGCTAGTCCTGCTGATTACTGCCACAGCTCATAGCTTTTACTTAGTTTAGTTTAGAGATACAGCGCGGAAACAGGCCTTTCAGCCCACCGAGTCCGCACCAACCAGCAATCTCCACGCATTAACACTATCCTACATACACTAGGGACAGTTTACACATTCACCAAGCCAATTTACACAAAAAACAAGCCAATTACACATACACCAAGCCAATTAATCTGTATATCTCTGTATGTCTGTTGGCTTGTAGAAATACCTACAACTGACGGTATTAGAAGAGACTGGGAACACGAACTAGCTATAAAATTTTCAAAAGAGAGCTGGGATAAACACTTACTATATGTGCAAAAATGCTTGATCAACGTAAGACACACTCTAATTCAATTCAAAACATTACATAGACTATACTATTCAAAAAACAAAATAAATACACTTTTCCCTAACGTCTCACCCATTTGTGATAAATGTCAGTCTCAAGAAGCTACCATAGCGCACTCTTTTGTTTTTTGTATAAAAATCCAAAAATTCTGGAACAAAATATTTGAAATCTTCACAAAATTATTTAAAATAAAACTGATACCAAAAGCAGAATGGATTATCTTTGGAATAATGGAAGGTAGCCCTGAACTAAACGTGTTTCAAAAGAATTCATTTAATTACGGGCTAATAACGAGAAAAAAGCTTATACTCAAATTCTGGAAAAACGCTCCTATACCAACAACAACAATGTGGATTTCAAACATGTTCGAAACATTACACCTGGAAGATATGAAACTCCTCCTCGCAAGCAAAGCAGGCCACTTCCAAAAGACATGGTCTGCATTTATGGACTTACTACAAGCATAAGGTGCAACAGTAATTTAAAAAATAAATGGTGCCAGGATCTGGTGACGGGGGATGAAAAATATGGTCGGTATATCCCTTTTTGTGTAGTTTTTTTTATTATAGAGCGATTGTTTCTCTTTCTTTCTTTTCTAGGGTCTATTTCTTAACTTTCTTCTCTAACTCTCTTTCTAATGGGCTTTCTTTTCCCACCACTTTCTTGCACTATCACGACTCTTTCTCACTTTCCTTACTTCTTTTATTTCTATCTTTCGTAAAGCTCAAAAAATGAAGGGGTACAACAAATGTAATAAGATATATGTGGTGTGTATTACCGTAACTTATTGTGCTTCTAATAAAAAAAAAAATAATAATAAATAAATAAATACACTCCATAGAGACAGCACCCGTAGTCAGATTCGAATCCGGGTCACCGGTGCTGTAAGGCAGCAACTCTACCGTGCTGCCTGTGCTGTGTGGGAATGACTCCCAGCATCCACATCAACTCATTCTTTGCAATAACTACATTGTGATATAACAGCAATTGTTATTTCCCAGACATTTGTTGTGCATTGTGTTATCACATGTTAACACAAAACTTCTCAACATCTCTTAAAATATGTTTTCAGTTATTTTTGTTGCAGAAACAATGAAAATAAATAATATTTTGGAGCCGGAAAACTTTGACTGGTGTAGATAATTATATCAGAACCTGAGGCTTCCCACTGAGTTTACAAAAAAAAAGAAATGGCACAAGAGGGGATTTAAGTTTTCTCACAATTGTAATGCCAGATTAAGTACTTAAGCGTTTCACTATTGTAATAGAGAACACATCATTAGTTATCACATGAATGGGGAATCTATTTGAGATCAATGCACTGAATTTCCTAGTTAGAGAATCCTCATTTGATTCCAGTATAGAAGGTGAATGTAGCAGTTAATCTCTGTCACTTTCTCTTGTTGAATGAATTTTTAATGCTGGTGAAATGCTGTGTCACTCTCAGTGAGCCGTTGTGGTTTTACTAAGTACCCGAACAAATTAATTTTGACAGCAAGGAATGCATGTCATCCGAACCTATGATCACCAACTCTAGTTGGGCGTAAAACATAATGTTTCATCGGCGGTCACGTTGGCGCAGCAATAGTGTTGCTGCCTTACAGCACTTACAGTGCTGGAGACCTGGGCTCGATCCCGACTATGGGTGCTTTCTGTGTGGGGTTTGTATGTTCTCCCCGTGGGTTTTCTCCGAGATCTTCGGTTTTCTCCCACACTCCAATGACATACAGGTATGTAGGTTAATTGGCTTGGTGTATGCGTAAATTGTCCCTGGTGTGTGTAGGATAGTGTTAATGTGTGAGGATCGCTGGTCGGTGCAGACCTGGTGGGCCAAAGGACCTGTTTCCACGCTGTATCTCTAAACTAAACTAAAAAATCACATGACCGACCCTTATAGACAATAGACAATAGACAATAGGTGCAGGAGTAGGCCATTCGGCCCTTCAAGCAAGCACCGCCATTCAATATGATCATGGCTGATCATCCCCAATCAATACCCCGTTCCTGCCTTTGCCCCATATCCCCTGATTCCGCTATTGTTGTTGCAAAACAGTTGATGATAATTAGTTCCGCAAAGCAATGTCAACTGCTTCATGAAGGTGCATTAAAATTGTCTGAGATTATTGAACACGACAAGAGCAAATAAACATAATGATTGTATCATAAGATGTAGTGTGTTAGTGATCATAATGAGTAGTGATATTACAGAGGCGCATAAAATGATGAGGGGAATAGACAGGGTGATAGCAGTGTATTTTACAAGAGATGGAGAATTAAGAACCAGAGCATATAGGATTAAGTTGAGAGGGAAAAGAAACCGAGGGATAACTTTTTCACATGGAGGGTGGTGGATATATGGAACAAACTGCCAGAGAAGAGTTTGTTGAAGCAGGTGCCATCAATATTTCAAAGACATTTGGACAGGTACTTGGATAAGATAGGTTAGAGGAATATGGGCTAAACATGGGCAGGTGGGACTAGAGTAGATGGGGCATTTTGCTCGGCATGGATAAGTTGGTGGGAGGACATATTCCCATGCTGTATGATTCTATGACTAGTATTGTGCTTAATAATTTATTCAATATCTGTTCATTATATATTCTGCGTGTATTGTGCTTACAGGTTGTTATGCAACTGCAAGTAACAATTTAATTATTGTGTTGCCAGTACATTAAACACACTTGCCTCTTAAGTCTTGATCTTGGAAAGATTCATAAAGCAAGCCTGCTTCTTTAATCCTTCTCAACTCTGTCCAGATACTTTCATATTCTCCTTGTGTTTTATTGCTCTGGAAATACATTTGATTTTAGCTTGATTGCTTCTCTATGTAAATTATTCCACAAAGCTTTCTGCAAACAAAGATGCACAGCAATGACTTTTGTGGCGATATTTGAAGAGATAATTGGTGCAGTTGGATGGAATGCCAATTCCATTACTACGTATAATCGATTATGATTGCTATTGAGGGAGTGCAGCGTTGGGTCACAAGGTTAATTCCCAGGATGGCGGGACTGACATATGATGAATGAATGGATCGACAGGGCTGGAATTTTAAAGGATGAGAGGGAATCTTGGAGAAAAATATCAAATTCTTAAGGGATTGAACAGGCTAGATGCAGGAAAAAATGTTCCCCATGTTGGGGGAGTCCAGAAGCTGGGGTCACAGGTTAAGAATAAGGGGTACGCCATTTGGGACTGAGTTGAGGAAAAACTTTTTCAGCCAGAGAGTTATGAATTTGTGGAATTCTCTGCCACAGATAGCAGGGGAGGCCAATTCACTGAACGTGTTCAAGAGAGAGTTAGATATAGCTCTTAGGGCTAATGGAATCAAGGGATATGGGGAGAAAGCAGGAACTGGGTACTGATTCTGGATGATCAGCCATGATCTAATTGAATTATGGTGCTGGCTTGAAGGGCCGAACGGCCTACTCCTACACCTATTTTCTATGTTTCTATGATAGACAATGAAATAGAAGCATAAGCTGCTGGAAACACAGCAGATCAGGTTGCTTGTGTAGAATGAGAAACAGTTATAATTTCAGGTCCTAAATCATATATAAAATTTGGAAAAGAAAACAAAACAAGTTGGTGTCAGCAGCAGAGACCGTAGAGAAAGGTTTATGAACTGAGCGATATTAGATCATGGGACAATGTGCCTTATGCGTCTTCTGAAGTAGCGATTCATTCGGAAATAGATAATTATTTGATAAAGATGAATATATAAATACCTGCATGGTGGATTAAAGAAAGGAAGGATTATCAAATTGGCTTTGGCACTGGTGAATTAACCCACATCACATTGTGGTGTACCTTTGATCATTCTATACAACGCTAATGGTTTAGAAATGTAGTCGCTGCCCTGGAGTGAGGATAACTGAGACCAAAAAATGTCTCAAATACACATCCCTTTGTTATGCAAGCTCTTGGTTTACTTCAACATACAAACATAGAAAATAGGTGCAGGAGTAGGCCCTGCTAGAGGCAGGAAACATGTTCCCGATGTTGGGGGAGTCCAGAACTAGGGGTCGCAGTTTGAGAATAAGGGGTAAGCCATTTAGAACGGAGATGAGGAAACACTTTTTCACACAGAGAGTTGTGAGTCTGTGGAATTCTCTGCCTCAGAGGGCAGTGGAGGCTGGTTCTCTGGATACTTTCAAGAGAGAGCTAGATAGGGCTCTGAAAGATAGTAGAGTCAGGGGATATGGGGAGAAGGCAGGAATGGGGTACTGATTGTAGATGATCAGCCATGATCACATTGAATGGTGGTGCTAGCTCGAAGGCCGGATAGCCTACTCCTGCACCTATTGTCTATTGTCCATTGTCTATTTGGCCCTTTGAGCCAGTACCACCATTCAATGTGATCATCATATTTTGATCATCCAAAATCAGTAACCCATTCCTGCTTTCTCCTTTGGTCCCATTAGCCCTAAGAGCTATATCTAACTCTCTCCGAAAAAAAGTAGTAGGATAGAACCTACTACTCTTATCCACTTTCATAACTTCCTGCACCCATGGATAGATGTAAAAGTTTTTTAAATGTGATTTTCTTGATGGTTCATTCATGTCAGTCTTTATCTCAATGATGCAATTCAGTGAAGTCAAGTGCAAATGATACTTACATGTGGCTCGGTTTAGAGTTGTCACCATCATGCAGAACCAGAATACTAATTGGAGTTCAAGAAGATAACGAAAATGATCAGATCTACTAACTGGCATCTGAGGAATTTGCACGCATCTTGTGCTAAGACGAGGGAAATTCTCAACTGTATACTAAAAAGTACTGTGCTGCAGATTAATATACACAGTTGGGGAATCTTAGATTGAAAGTCTTTATTGTTACATCAGTGCATGGATTAATGGTTAATACATTGTATTGCATTTGATTATGAGCATATCTCAGTATCACAGCACTATAGGTTGTCTGTTCTATTCAGTATTAGATATTATTAGCTACTAGCAGAATTCAATATTCCTTCTCCCACCAGCATCTCTCTGCAAATCCCTCACCCTTATTTGTTTCCACTCGCTCACGATGTTCAGTTGATTCACAGAAGTTCTTGTTTGAAAACTATGGATATGAAACTAGGAGGTGCATTGCCTTTTTGACCTGTGACAGGCTTGAGGACAGTTGAGGTACACGCGAGGAAACTGCTGTTGGGTTAGTCAAGGCATCAGTGGAGAGAGTTCTGATGCTGGATGAGGGGGTTGGCTAGGAGGAGGTGTAGCCTCCAATTCTGAGTGAAAGGAAGATCGTTCACAGTAGTGATAGGTGTGGATGGCACAGAGTTGTACCTTTTACATAATTGTTGAATGGTGATATATTAAACTTTATAAATGGTGACAGTATCAGAAGGAAGGTTTAAACCGAAGATAGAGACAAAATGCTGGAGTAACTCAATGGGAAAGGCAGATCAAAGAAGGGTCTTGACCAAAAATGCTGCCCATTCCTTCTCTCCAGAGATGCCTCCTGTCCCGCTGAGTTACTCCAGATTTTGTGTCGATCTTCAGTAATTCCTTGGTGCCTCAGTTCCTCTTCTTGATTACCATGCAGTAATGCTTTAACTGTCTGTCAGGATGTTGCTCCAGGCTTCAAAAATCTCACTTGATTTTAACAGTTGTTTTCAATGCCAAAGGAAGTTAAGATCCCCTTCTGAGCTTTTAAACTATAAATTAGATATTGTTAGCAAATTACTTCATGGTTACCATCACAACAAAGAATTGTTAATTTGGTGGCAATGCTGGTGCTTATGATTAATGCGTGAGTCCTGTTCTTGGACCAGAAAGCCTCACTTATCAACTAATAATAACATTTGCAGTTTACAAAATTGATGAATGATGATACATTAATCCACAAATAATATGTAAATAATACGACTTGGTTCTCAAGCCCCAAGTGATCTTTCTGCTCCATCAATAAACTGCTTTTCTATAACTGCTTCTTCAATGACCTACTGAAGCAACAGATTATATTGTTAAACTATGTGTTGGGAATCATTTTCCCACAACATAAAAACACAGATGCAACTTTATTGTGTATTTACAGATCTTATGGACCCATCAGCCCGTATTACAAGCTTTGTTTATAAATGTGATGTCGATCTCATATTGGAGTCCCAGGCAGCATTAAAATTCCAATTTCTCTTCCTCCCACAAAACTGTGCAATAATGCAAATTTAATCAGAAGTATTTTGGGATAGTTTACCTGACAAATCCATCTTAAAACAATCCTTTTGACTTTTTGACAGTCAAACATTTTAAAACATTTATAGATATAAATTAGTCAAGAGAGACAAGAACAAGAGTGTTTTATTGTCATTTGTCCAGATAGAACAATGAAATTCTTACTTGTGGCAGCACAACAGAATATGCAAACATAGTATGATATGACAAAGGAGAGAGAGAAAATAAAAGCTCAGTTGTAAATAAAAGCTGAGTGTGTAAAGAAAAGCTCAGTCATTGCTGCACTAATTGTTTTGCTAGCCTTGAAACAAGGGCAGATGTTCAATGCCAGTAACGGTTTAACCCACCTAATACTAGTTATAATGCATGGAAGACAAAGTGCTGAGTACTGACTGATAAGTTCCTTAGCATATTTCATTGCAAATAAAATATTGCAAAACATAATTAAGATGAGCATAAATATGTCATTGAGCTAATTATTAGTCAAATCTGATTAATCTAGCAGGAGAAATATTGGCATTTGTTTTTTTTTAAACCAAATAAAATGAATTGATACAGACTATTGCTGATAAGAAAGAAAGTAGAATGATAACATAGCTGAAGATTATCAGGTCTTAAATGCTCCATTGGGGAAGGGCTATCAGCTACATAGATAGGGAAGGGATATGAGCTGAATGCAGACAAATGGGATTGGCACAGATGGGCATCGTGGTTTGTAACCACAACTTGAGCCGTAGAATCTGTGTCAGTGTGGTATCACTCAAAGAATCAGGTTCATAACTTATAGGAGCAAAATTAGCTCCTTTGGCCCATCAAGCTGACTCTGCCATTCAATCATGGCTGACCTACTTTTCTCTCTCAGTCCCATTCTCCTGCCTTCTGCTCATAACCTTTGTCACCCTTACAAATCAAGCATTTATCTTGTTCCACACCAGGGCATCGGAGATGTCCTCATTCTTCAGTGAACGGGGGTTCCCCTCTTCTACTATAGATGAGGCTCTCACCAGGGTCTCTTCTATACCCTGAGACTCTGCTCTCACTCCCCATCCCCCCCACTCGTAACGAGGGCAGAGTCCCCCTTGTCCTCACCTTCCACCCTACCAGCCGTCACATAGAACAAATAATCCTCCGACATTTACGCCACCTCCAACGTGATCCCACCATTTGCCACATCTTCCCATCTCTTCCCCTGTCTGCTTTCTGCAGAGACCGTTCCCTCTGTAACTACCTGGTCAATTCGTCCCTTCCCACCCAAACCTCACACTCTCCGGGCACTTTCCCTTGCAACTGCAAGAAATGCTACACTTGTCGCTTTACCTCCTCCTTTGACTCCATTCAAGGACCCAAGCAGTCTTTCCAGGTGAGGCAGAGGTTCACCTGCACCTCCTCCAACCTCATCTATTGCATCCGCTGCTCTAGATGTCAGCTGCTCTATATCGGTGAGACCAAGCGTAGGCTTGGCGATCGCTTCGCCGAACACCTCTGCTCGGTTCGCATTAACCAACCTGATCTCCTGGTGGCTCAGCACTTCAACTCCCCTTCCCATTCCGAGTCCGACCTTTCTGTCCTGGGCCTCCTCCATGGCCAGAGTGAGAACCACCGTAAATTGGAGGAGCAGCACCTCATATTTAGCTTGGGCAGTTTGAAAATGACCAGCGGTATGAACATTGACTTCTCTAATTTCAGATAGTCCCTACTTTCTCCTCCCCTTCTCAGATCTCCCTCAGCCCACTAGCTCCTCCTCTTCCTTTTTTCTTCCCACCCCCCCCCCAACCTCACATCAGTCTGAAGAAGGATTTCGACCCAAAATGTTGCCTATTTCCTTCGCTCTATAGATGCTGCCTCACCCGCTGAGTTTCTCCAGTATTTTTGTCTACCTTCAATTTTGCAGTTCCTTCTCAAACACTTGTCAATTGTTGTACCACTCTTTCCTCTCACCTCTTTTTTTTACCAGCTATCTCCAATCTGCTCTATTGGCCTGAAGAAAGGTCCTGATCCTAAATATCATCTGATGATTTCCCAGCATGGCCCACTCAATACCTCCTGCAGTTTGTTCTTTGTATAAATATATTAGGCAGGTTTTTAGTACGTTTCCAGATCACTTTACAGATTTTAGTATTGAATCAATTTTTAGATGATTTGGATCTGCATTTGCATGGTTCTGAGGTTTGTATCAGATTCAACTTGAACTACATTGTAATCGGGTGGTACAAACTTGGTTCAACTTCCAGAGATGATAGAGGGATACAGCATGAAAGCATGAAAGGCCGTTTTGTCCACCACATCTCTGCTGACAGTTGACATAGAAACATATAAAATAGGTGCAGGAGTAGGCCATTTGGTTCTTCGAACCAGCACCACCAATCAATATGATCATCATGGCTGATCATCCAAAATCAGTACCCCGTTACTGCTTTCTCCCCATATCCCTTGATTCCCTTAGCCCTAAGAGCAAAATCTAACTCTCTACATATCTAACACTCTATTGCATCCACCCATCTTAATCACATTTTCCGGCCCTTTAGCTTATTGCCTTTAAAGCCTTTCAGGTACACTTGTATAGACAATTCTTAAATGGGCTCTGTGTGTTTGTTTCTGCTACTCTCTGGGGAAATAAATTCCAGGTGCTCACCCTCTCTGGGTGAAAAAGGTTCCCATCAGATTCCTTTTAAATATCTTACCACTGACTCTAAATCAATGTCCAGTTTTATCTACTTTGGATATTGGGAAATATTTCCTGCAGTCCACCCTGTCTCTACCACATCACAAACATGTGCCCTTGTAATCTACTCCCGCACCAGGAAACACAGCCTCTCTAGTCTTTCGTCATTACTGAAATACTCTATTCTAGACAACATCCATGTGAATCTATACTGCACCCTCTATGCACTATCACATCTTTCCTTTCATGTGGTAATCAGAAATGCACATGATACTCCAGCTGAGGTCTGACTAATGTTTTATAAAGTTGGAGCATAATCTCTGTGCTTTTGTAGTCCATGCCTAGACCAATGAAGGACTTATTTGCCTTATTAATCACATAAACTACCTGTGTTGCCACTTTCAAGAATCTTTGGACATGTACATCAAGGTTCCTCTATCGCTCAATACTCCCTTGGCTCTATCAGTTCCTCAATTATTCCCTTGGTCGACATAAACACCTCAGATATTACTACTAATTTCTACCAAATGTCTCCTGGTGGTTCATATCTCTACCATGACATCTGTTCCCCAATTGTGTGAGCTTGGCATGCTCAGGAGGCTGAGAATATTAAGGCATTTGTTTTGATGAAAGATAATTATATTTTTAATTGGTGTCTATAATGTATTGTGGGTTCATCTGAACTCATCTAGTTGCTGTAGCTGAGTGATACTATTGTTAATTCATTCATTGAGGCATGGAGCAACAAGACCTTGGTTGCCAATTGAAGCGCAAGCTTGCAAAAACATATTTACTTTAGTTTAGAGCTGCCTTGTGGAGACAGGCTCTTTGGCCCACTGAGTCCACATTGGCCACCAAAAACCTGTTCACATTAGTTCTTAAATCCCACTTTATCATCTTATGTTTACAGAAGTCAATTAACCTACAAACCCACAAGTCTTTGGGATGTGGGAGGAAACCAGAGCACCTGAATGATATCCATGTGGTTAAATGGAGAACGTGCAAACTCCACAATGAGTGCAAGGTAGGTCAGGTTGGGAGAGTGGGCAGATGCATGGCAGATGAAGTTTAATGTAGATAAATGTGAGGTTATCCACTTTGGTAGCAAAAACAGGAAGGCAGATTACTATCTAAATGGTGCCAAGTCTGGAGTTTAGAAGGATGAGGGAATCTCATTGAAACATATAAGATTGTTAAGAGTTTGGACATGCTAGAGGCAGGAAACGTGTTCCCGATGTTGGGGGAGTCCAGAACCAGGGGCCACAGTTTAAGAATAAGGAGTAAGCCATTTAGAACGGAGATGAGGAAACACTTTTTCTCACAGAGAGTGGTGAGTCTGTGGAATTCTCTTCCTCAGAGGGTGGTGGAGGCGGGTTTTCTGGATGCTTTCTAGAGAGAGGTAGATAGGGCTCTTTAAAATAGCGGTCAGGGGATATGGGGAGAAGGCAGGAACAGGGTACTAATTGGGGATGATCAGCCATGATGACATTGAATGGTGGTGCTGACTCGAAGGGCCGAATGGCCTACTCCTGTACCTATTGTCTATTGTCTATTGACTAAACTCGGTTCTCTGGTGCTGAGACAATGGCTCTACTAGCTGCGCCACTGTGCCACCCAGTGCTGCTTCTGTTAAAATAAATAATCTTAAAACACAATCTTTTAAAGTAGTGGTTACCTGCCAGCTCCTCATACATGCTTTTGAATTCAATAGGTCATGGTTGATAATTTACTTCAGCGCCACTTTTCAGTATTTGTCACGACTCTCAATATACAAGAAGCCCAAATATACGATATACAAGAGCCTATCGGTCATAACATTCCAGCACAAAAATGTCCCATTTGTACCTACTGTCTGTTTTCTCTCCATTAATCAGTTCACTGTCCATGCCAGTACATTACCTGCCATTCCCATTATTTTTACTGTATTTAATAATCATTCATATGACGTCTAAACGAAGGGCTGAAAATCCAAACACTTGACTCTCTTGGTTCTTCCTTTGCTACTCTATTGTGACGAAACATTTAAGAAACATTTACACAGGTTCATGTATAGGTTTAGAGGGAGAGTGGTGAATCTCTGGAACTCTCTGCCACAGAGGGTAGTTGAGGCCAGTTCATTGGCTATATTTAAGAGGGAGTTAGATGTGGCCCTTGTGGCTAAGGGGATCAGGGGGTATGGAGAGAAGGCAGGTACGGGATACTGAGTTGGATGATCAGCCATGATCATATTAAATGGCGGTGCAGGCTCGAAGGGCCGAATGGCCTACTCCTGCCCCTAATTTCTATGTTTCTATGTTTCTATATGGGCAGCCAAACGCAGGCAGGTGTTGATGGGACACGTTAATCGGTGTGGGCAAGTTGGGATGATGGGCCTGTTTCCACGCTGTATGACTATTTTACTTCGGAGTCACGTGAGTGACTACGTGAAGACCCCGTCCAGTACGCACGTGTGTCATATCGGCTATCGCATTGTGTGACGACTGGCAGGGTGAACGTGATTCTCCTGCCAGCAACAAACCTGAGGTAAGTTTTTTTAAATACGTTCAGGTTTTAAAATCTTCTTGCAGGAACCTCTATTTAGAGGTCCTGCTGAAAGTCCAGGGCTAAGTCGGGACGGAGGGGAAACCCCAGTCTCGGACTTCAGGGAACCCCGGGCATGGGGAATCCCGCCCACGGACCTAGGTGCACGGAACCGCGGAATGCGGGTAGCGAACGGCGGCAAATTCACCTTTGAGCCGCTGGCGACCTGAGAACCGCTCCGTAGACTGCGGGATGCGAGGAGCGGACGGCAGTAAGTACTGTGCCACTGGCAGTTAAACCAGCGGCTTCATATACCCCCCCCCCCACCGCCCCCGAAGAAGCAGGATACCCCCCCCCCCCCCCGACTTTGTAATCATGGCTATCCCTTTGATAGGGACCACGGGGATATCCTGGCTGCAGTTACTGCGGGGATACCCAGATGGGGGGGGAAAGAAAGACCCAACTGGAGAACACCGTGGAGAAGCCCTGTTATAAGGGACCGCGGAGTAAAAGCTCGGGGGAGAAATAACCCGCAATGGAAGTGTTTCTACAAGGACTACAGAGGAACCCCAGCTGTAACAAACCACGACCACGAGACCAGGCTCCGGAGGAGCGTTGCCCTGCAGCAGAAGGTTTTAAAAGGACATGCAGGTAAATTCCTTACTCGAAGGTCGTTTTGTGCTATTTTGTGAGAATATGTTACAGGAATGGACGCCGGTGGGAGCAACAGTGATTGCATATCCCGCATGGAGCGGTTGATGGATCAGAAGCTCCAATGTGACATGCTCCGGTATATGGAGCCTAGTCACCAGGGGGTCCTGGGACGCCCATAGGGCTGCATAATGCAACCCCCTCGACAGAGGGGTTCATTAGGATTCACTTCTGGGCTGACTCTGAAGACAGGGGTTTGGCTGAAGAAACCACAAGTGTGCAGGGGGTGCAGGAACAACACTACCAGCAGCAGGAGCTTGACGAGTGGCCGTCGGGTTCAGGAAGGCCACATCATCATGCAAGACCTCACATCTTCGACGGCAGCACCCCTATGCACCCACCAGCAAACCACGATGAACTGAAGCTGGTGAAAGCTTGAAGGCCGTACAACCAGGACAAAGGTTTTTTTTTTTAGACCACAGCCCAGAACGGCCTTCGTTGGAAGATGCGCCAACCCCGTACGTGAGCTCCTCTACCTCCAGGAGCAGATGTAAAATCATGCACACATGTTTGAGGCAGCTCCTGGTCGGGTTGCATAATTCCTCCAATTCGGATAAAGGTATGGAACCTCATTGATGATGTCTCCTGTCTCGGATACAAGTTGATAATATTAAACTGGTTTGAATATTTACACTGGTTTGGGATAACACTAGATTAGTTTATACTGCACACAGGTATGGTTGGAGTTGCCTTTCAAGACAAAGCTCACAAGAATGGGATGTGGACTGATCATTGTCAACAGCCTCAACCCGCATGTGCAGTATAGACTTTTCTGAATAACTTCCATGTGATCATTTCCTCTCACAGGGTTGAAGATATTTGAAATTTAACTGGATGAGGCAACGATTCACTCAGAGCGTTACGATGGGCTAACTCCAGTTTCCAGATTATTTACCAAATCACTACTATCAGTGCTTCGGCTGCACAGAGCTAACAAATAATTAGCATGGCCCACCTGGATGAAATTGAACATACTGTATTTTACTAAATTAGCCTTATCAGCCACATAGCTATATTTGAGGAATTGGTTCTCACCCGTCCAGTTAAATTTAAATTAAGTTGATACCAACTGAAACTATTGATTGTTGGGATACAATCATCCATGTATTGGTCTGGGATCAGCTCTGAGACAAAAAATTAGACCTCTGCTATTTTTAGCTGAAACAATCAAAGTCACAATGATGGACAGCTTTGCTCCACAAAAACCTCTTATCCGTAAATCTTCAGTCATTTCCAAACTGATGCTATTGCCCAAAGATGGGTAATTTACTAATACCATCTCTAGTTATGGAGGCAGATGGGATTAGCATGAGTTATCAAGTGTTCAGTCATGGTATCAACTGCCAATGGACACCAGGTGCATTCTGTGCAAGGGTGTGTGGATATGCATATACGGCATGCACAAGTCCAAGGTGATACACTTTGGTGGTGGTATATGTTAATCACAAAGGTACAATCAAATCAAAGTATCCGGTGATAGTTTTACCAAACCGCATTTAGCACTTGTGTATTATTATGCAAAATCAATGACAACACAGAATGAATGTGTGATCACAAAGTATTTAATGACAATGTGGATTGATAGAACACTAACTATTGAGTTGCTTGCATCCAGTTTCAATCAACAGTGAACGAGGCATACAGTGGCGAAGGGTGCATTCTCGCTACACTAGGAAGGAATGTTCTTTTATGTCTTCCTCTATTTGGCCTCAATAGACGGGTTTTGCAAAATTCAACAAGATTCCCGCTTTCGGGTTTCATAGTGCCTGCCTGGGTTATATACCCATGGCTCCTGCTGAGGCGAAGAATGAACATAAAACCTTACATGGTTAATTCCAGATAAAAAGATGCTGGTTCAGTTGTGATGTTGAAACCATCCTCTGCATGATATAATCAATCATAGACATACAGACTCTGAGAGATCGTTTCTGCGGCTTGGGTTGTCAAACCATAAGTGTTAAGAGTGCTCACTACAGATTTCAAGGATAGCACTAAATAGCAGCAATCTGCATAGGAGATGGGAAGCATTGTTTATGCTTCCTTACGTTAACTCGGCACGGATGACTGACACATTAAAATTAAGTTTTATGCTATTATAACATTAAGTTACTATTCCATTACTGTGCCTTAAGTACCTCCTAATCCTTTGGCTGATGAGTACATAAACCACTCTGTCCGGTCTCACCCTCTGATATCCAGAGAATGAAGGTATCGTCAGCTTAAAACCTCCCAGGTTTAGTGACGCAGAGATATGGGTTGTTTACATTGTACTACGTCACTTCAACGATGGGCACCAGCAACATCCCTGCCCATGGTCATACTCACGTACTAGTGATTACGCCATGGCACTGAGTACAGCGCTATGGGTCCAGTCATTGCTACACTGGTTAGGATGATCATATCTGCGGGCCATAATAACATGTTTTGTTTATGATTAATCAAGCAGATTAGACAGGGACACAAGACCAAACTAGAGTTGCATATCCCATGGACCTTGGGTTATGTGTGATCACGCATTTACACCAGTGTGTCAAGGTTCCTAAGAGCCTTATAGACTGACAGCAATATTATTAGTTACATAAAATCTTGTTAGAAGGAATCACTACGAACCTTCTCCAGATGGTTATATGGGTCTGGCATATACAGGAGTGTACATTGACATTGAGTCTCACTCCACCAGGACCGCTATACCTCAGCAGCAGGGATGGACCACAACCTAGCAGTTGCAGGATGGTCAAACTATTGATTTGCCCAAATATTCAGAATAAACCTATTGCCAGATCAGGGGGTATTTGCCAACTCTATGTTAGGTATGGTTCATACTTCCTCCAGGTTGAGGGAGGTTACTATTGCCACTATTATTCATTAATAGTATCAACATGTCTATATCTATGTCATGTCTGAATGCATCCTTAATGTTCACTCATCATTGGCCTACTGATGCAGTGTATGACGCCTGGACTCGGTTCCACGGCATGAAATCACAGAGCTTTAAAATCTTAACGTAGTCACTCACGTGACTCCGAAGTAAAATAGTAAGATTAAACAAGAACTTACCAGTTTGAAGTTTGATCTTTATGAGGAGTAACGTTGAGGGATTACATGCCCTCCGCTCCCAGCCCTCTATCATAAAGTTCAACTGGTATTATGGTTCTCTTATCTTACTATGTTCAGTTCAACAACTGTTTACTGTGATTTCACACCGCTGCTTTGAAGATTGACACGCTGGCATACTGGACGGGGTCTTCACGTAATCCCTCAATGTTACTCCTCATAAAATAAAGATCAATCTTCAAACTGGTAAGTTCTCGTTTAATCTTACTATTTCAAATTACAACCCCACAAAAATTCTAATATATTCCTTCAACATGATCTCCCTGTTATGTTTCCATGCTGATTCTGCCAAATCCAATTATTATTTTCTATGTGTTTTCTTATCACTTCATAAAAGATAAAGTCTGGCATTTTATTCAAACTGAAAAGTGTAGAAAAGTCAATTTTATTACAATGTTTATTTAATTTGCCACAATGTCTAAGCCTCTCCGGTATGTTTTCATTTTGATGGTGGTTTCTGGGTCTATGATATATGACGGAAATTGCTGGAATAAGCTTCTTGACTGTTTATCAATCTATGGGAGTATCAATTTGCATATAGTTTGGGTTTATTATTGCCACGTACTAAGATACAGTGAAAAACATATTTTTAGATGCTATGCAAACAGATCAGATATACCATACACATATACAATCAGTTCAATCCCAAGTACAATAGATAGAGCAAAGGGTAAAATCCAGAGTACAGAATATATTTCCCAGCATAGTAGTGGATAGGTTCCTTAGACAAAGTGTAATGTCCTCAATGGGGCATGTGGGTATCGGACAGAACCATTCAGAATCCTGATAATGGAGGGAGAGAAACTGTTGCTGGGTCTGGCAATGTGTGCTATCATGCATCCGTATCTTCAGCCCCATGGTAGCAGGGAGAAGAGAGAATGACCGGAATGGGACAAGTCTTTGATTATGTTGGTTGCTTTTCTGAAGCTGCGTGAAGTGTAGATGGATCCAATGGTGGGGAACCCGGTCCTTGTGAACCCGGTCCCTGCAATGGGCTACATCTACAACTCTCTGCACTTTCTTACAATTTTTAGTTTGCCAGTGAGTTTGTTGTTAATCGACATCTTCAATCAAAATATTGCCTGTCATAGCAGTTACTGCTTATGGAATGGATACTACCCAATCTCAGTTCCTCTTTATCTGACTGAATCTCCAAACTGTGAAGTGCTCCTCAATTTGAATTGTCACTGCAGTTTGCTTTTGCCGGTAGGCGGCGCGGCTCTGGCCAGCAGCGGCCTCTGCAGCCTGTCCGCGTTTTTATTATTTTTTGTCTGTGTTTTTATGTAGTTTTTGTTATTTTATGTTGGGGTGTGTGTGTGGGGGGGCGGGGGTGGGGTGGGGAAACTTTTTGAATCTCTCCTGCACTGGAGACCCGACCTTTTCTCGTCGGGTCTCAGGTGTCGTTGAGGCCGCAACGAGGAGCGGCCTCCAACAGGAAGAAGCCGGGGACTCAGGTGTCGACTCACCGTTGCCGTCGCGGAGCTGGCCGAGTCCGGAGCGGGTGGAGCGGTGGAGGAGCACTGCTGCTGCCGCTGCTGCTGCTGCTGCTACCGGAGAGTCGGAGGCTGCTGCAACGCGGGTCTGTGGACGACGGCACCGGGAGCCCACGGCTCCCTGGAGGGAGACCGCTTTTCAGGGCTCCTGCAACGGCGACTTCTCCCGCCCGAGTTGCGGGGTCGAAGAGCTCCAGGAGCGGGGCCTACATCACTGCCCCGCGCGGCTGGAATGGCCGCGGACTCTGCGAGCGCACGCCGGGGGCTCCAACACCAAGACCCGGTGTGCGACCTCGCACCCACCGGCGTGGCTTTAATGGCCGCGGGACAATCGCCATCGCCAGCCGGGGGCTATGACTTTGACTCTGACATCGGGGGGGGGGGAGAGTGCAGTGGAGAGATAAGTTTATTTGGCCTTCCATCACAGCTATGTGATGGATGTTTATGTTAAATGTAATTATGTTGTGTCTGGGGTCTATTTGTGTGTAATGTATGGCTGCAGAAACGGCATTTCGTTTGGACCTCCAGGGGTCCAAATGACAATTAAATTGACTCTTGACTCTTGACTCTTGACTCTTTTGTTTGCTTTGGGTTTGCAGGCTGTTAAAATGCTTTTTTTTTTAAATTTTGGAATTGAAACATTTTGCAGTTCTAATCCAACAAAATGGCAAGCGATGCCCATTACAATGACAGCAGCTGATGAGTTGGTGTTTAGTTTGTTTTGTTTTCTTGGCCTTGGGCATTCAGTTATTGACTGTGGACTACAGCTATACCAATTGCTAGTGAAATTCTTGAATACCATCACTTTTCCACTATTGCATTCAGATTTGAATGTCAAGTGTTGCCTGCTCACAAGTTTGACAAATTCCATCATCTACCAATCCAACTATCACATGAGGTGTCTATAAAAAACATTAAAATTGCAATGCAAGGATGTTATTTAATGAAAGGGTGCACCCACAAATAGTCTTGCCTCACTGCTGACTCCCTGTACCAAAGATATAGCTTTCAAATATCTCTGATGGCAAGAGATAAAGGTAATCCTCTGGTTTCTGCACAATGCAACATGTCATTTTTGTGGAAAAAAAATGGTGTGAAAAGATATATAAATTGACCATATGTTCCAATCTCTGACAGAAGGTTTGTTTATTTTACACTCTCATATCACATCATTTTGGGCATTCACATTATCACCGCCTCCTTCAACCTCCTTAACATTATTCTATTTAAAGAACACACGCCATTTGCTCTGTTTACTGCAAGCTGAATGGTTTTTGATCACAGTCATACCACCTAAGGACAACAATAGATCCAGTCAGAGTGGCCATCTTTTCCTGTTCCCCTTCAATAGTGACAAACCCAAACGTTGTCATCTGATTAATGTGAGATACACAGCCTGTGGTCCCTTGTTACTGTAGCTGCAGTCTTAAGGGCCTGTCCCACTTATGCGACCTTTTCAGCGACTGCCGGCACCCATCATAGGTCGCTGAAAATTTTCAACATGTTGAAAATTCAGCAGTGACGAGAAAAACGTTACGACTCTTTGGGTAACTAACAGACCTCACACGACCATACAGGTGACCCCTGGCGACATGTCATGGATGTCACCTGGGAGTCGCTTGTATGGTCATGAGTGGTCACCAGGGGTTGCCTGTATGGTCGTGAAAGGTCTCCTAGTCACCCAAAGAGTCTTAGCGTCTTTATGGTTGCCACTGAATTTTCATCATGTTGAAAATTTTCGGTGACCTATGACGGGTGCCGGCAGTCGCCAAAAAGGTTACATAAGTGGGACAGGCCCTTTAGAGTCATCGAGCTTGGAAACAGGCTCTTTGGCTCAACTTGCCCATGCCGACCAACATGCCCTATCTACACATCCCACCTGCCTGCGTTTGGCCCATCTTCCTCTAAACCTATACTCTCCATGTACCTGTTCTCGTTTCTTAAACGTTGTGATAGTAACTGCCTCAACTACCTCCTCCGGCAACTCTTTTCATACACCCACCACCCTTTGTGTGGAAAAACTTGCCCCTCAGGTTCCTATTAAATCTTTCCCCCCCTCACCTTAAACCTATGTGCCCTGATTCTCGCTCCCCCTATTCAAAGACTGTCAAAAGGCTGTGCATTCATCCAATGTATTCCACTTAGTCTTTTTGGTATATATAGAAACCTTAGCCATATGCCCATGCACAATCACAGTTTTGTGCTACAGCTATGCAAGATTAATCAATGTTTTTCAACAATCCTGAAGAAAAGCTACCTGATATTCTGTTCTTACCACCAATTCAAGTTCACTTCATAAATGCATTAAAGCACAGTATTCATATTGAAAGAGGGAGTGGTTTACTTGCAAAGCTGAGTACATCTACGGATGTTGAAGTTTCCATCACCTGCACCAGACTGCATGATCGAGTCAGTGCCTTTGTTACAAGGCAGGTAAGGCGCATAATTCTCCTGCCTCGGAACAAAGAATGTCCACACTAATAAATTACAATACAATATATCTGTACATGCTAATACATATATTCTCGCCTTACAAACGTTCAATTCACAAACTTTCATTATAATGCCATTGACACTTTGTGTATTCTGTCTGTGAATCTAATTTTTTTACTTTAATGAACTGTCTGCCACTCTCCATTCTTTGGAAAACACAGTGAAATACACACAACGTGTTTTGCTCACCTTTTTGAATTTTGAAATTGCACTTCAGGAAATACTTTCTAGGAACAGATCATGTTTGTAAATTATGAAATCGGTGTACACTACTGCAGTATCATTGCCCTTTTCCTCACCAAAGGATTACAGAAGCCTCATTTGTCATAACAGCATGCAATTAACCCATCCACTACTTCATCTTGCAATGTCCAACCTCATTTCTAACATGTTATTCATTTTCATTACTCCTTTAATGGATTTCATTTTCTCAGCATCAGTTATGTTTTTATTCTCAGTAATAGGAAAGGTGTCCCCACATTTCACTTGCTTGGACCCATTTTAACTCACAGAGTGGGAGGACTACAGGGAAACTCTTCAGATTCAACTTTAATTTAATGTCAGTGTACAGTACAGAGACAACAAAATGCAGTGATGTTGGACGTTTAGAAATTAATTCCTTCAAAAATATGGATGCAAAGGATAAACCTGCTCTGAATCTGAACAGTAATGAGTCCGAAATGGGTAATACATTTTCCATCAGTATATTTTACATAAGATCAATCCATGTGCAGTGGAGAGGATAAACAGTGAGATGTTTATTAGCCTTTATCGCAAAGAAGCGATGCTTCATATGCACAAGGATGTGCGTACACTTCAATTGAAGGATGACCTACAGTTTAAAGACTGTCGTTTGGGAAAGGTATAATGGCCTTGGAAGAGGTACAACACATTCACTACAGTTACATTGCCACTTGTGTTTCTTTGAGTGTAGAAGATTTGGGGTGATTTAACGTTTTAGTTTAGTTTATTATTTTCATGTGTATCGAGGTACAGTGAAGTGCTTTAGTTTGTATGCTATCCGTCAATGAAAAGACTATACATGTTTACAATCCAGCCATCCCAATGCGCAGATAAAGGATAAATGGTACTTACAATTTAATGCAAGATAAAGTCTGATTAAAGATAGCTGAAAGGTCTCCAATGAGGTAGATGGGAGTTCAGTATTTAAGATGGTGCAGAAAAATTACTTTTTTTTTGGAAGAATCTCGAACAATGAAGGTTAGTAGCAAAATTTGACCTAGTAGTCAAAGTCACTCATTCCCAAAGAACACTAGATCAAAAAGAATGATCAAGGCACAGCAAGGTATCTTTGGTAAGGTAAGGGCACAAAAGAATATAGAACAAAGGCAGGCAAATGCATATGGGATATAAATCTGCTTATGAATGATAGGCTTGAGTGACTGAATGTCAAATATTTTTCATTTCTATATTGAAGAACAAATTGAAAATTAGTTAAGAATAGACTGACCAGTCCACTAAAACCAGTCCATGTGCAATTATCACCAGTTCAGTTCATTATTCACTTCATCACTGGGAAGTGCAATGAAGGCAGTAGGAATATTGTGCAATTGGAAAGTAAATCCTGGCGATAGTTAAATAATAAATTGAAATTAATTATGCACCACTTTTGCAGCAATTTCATGCAGCATGACCAGCCAGATATAATCAATTGAATGCCAATTAAATGGAATTGAGAAACTTAATGTACTGAAGAGATGTTTTTCAATGGATAAATGGCCTATTCTTATGCCTGACTTTCCTTAATCTCTTATTAAAAAATAATGATGAAAAGGAAATAAAGTTAGATACTAAACTAATTTTAAGGCCCATGTTTTCCAAAATTGATCTTGTTGATTCAAAGTTGAATAGCATATTAGAAAAAAACATAAGGGAAATAACAGCAAATATATCATGGGGTATTGTAATGCATCATAAACAGCACTAAACTATAATGCAGATGCCAGGAAACACTTGCCCTATTCGGATTACTGTAAACGTAAGTAGAAACAGCCAATCAATTGTATCCACCACTGAATGATTTTAGTTTCAGTTGCAGAGTACAGCATGTGGTTATACCCTGAAGCACATTTAGTCCATTGATATTGCGTGAATTTTTAAATGTTTAATTGAAAGCAAATCATGCTATGCTAAACATGCCTTCTATTAACATAAAATTTAGTTCCCCTCGTCTTGTCTGATTTGAATTTAAAATATTGCTTAGGATAAACCTAATTGAATTGAATTGAATTGAATTGAAATTGAATTGTTCTTTGTCATTATGGTTGTACAAGATGTAGAAAACCAGGAGATTTTATTCATCAAAAAGAGTCACCTGGATAAAGTGGTCTGATGGTTATATCTTGTGTACTTTTGTGTGACTTCCCTTATTTCCTTCCCATCCAGGCTGATGTGTTCATTAACTTCCTTCTGAAATTATGCCGTTTTAGATTAAAAGGCAATCTTTAAATTTGCTTTGAATTATTTTTGTTAGAGAAGAAATATGGACATGTCTGAGCATCCAGGTTCCTTTTGTTACCTATTTTTGTAAAAAAAAAACAACTAATTTGTAGTATCCTACTTCTTTAAAGATTACTACTAACTATCACATGTATAACCCATGGCTTAAAACGTTTATTTGGATTTATTGTTTCTGAGATCTTTTCATCAGTCTTCATCCCAATGTAAATTATATTGATATGTTGCAATACTGAGGCCAGTGTGTGTGTGTGTGTGTGTGTATATGTGTGGGGGTATGTATATGGATATTATGACATGGATAGGATTCTCTTGTTTGTGCTTGCATTATTCGTAAATTCAGAATAGCAACAAATTTAAGGCCTATGATTCTTAACTTTCTTCAATATGATGAAAAAAGTTGAGGTTTTCTCTTTTAGGGCTGTATTAAAGTCACTAAATGAGGAACGTGTACCAGCTGCTAAATCAGGTCAAAACAATAATACCACTTCCAGTCTTGAGAAAGAGACAATCACGTGTAACATTTGAAAATATTTCCACTGGTAAAGGCAGTGCTGGTGAGCTGTCTCACTCTGTAGTAATCTCACTGTATCCTTTCAATCATATCATGAAAAGCATACTGAAAGTTATAAAACATTATTATCATCATACACAACCTCTGGCTTTTTTGTTTATTTTCCCTATATCTACCACTTTCATTCACACCATAATACATAGCTAGACATATATAGTTATTTCATTTTGAGTGATATGTGTGCCTTCCTGTTGACTTTCTTATGATCTCATGTTAGTGTCTACGAATAGTAGAGACAGCATACAAATTAGAAGCAGGAGGAGGCCAACGTGCTTTTTCAGCCTGTTCTATCATTTAGTTTAGTTTAGTTTCATGATACACCATGGAACCAGGTCCACCAAGCACCAAGTCTATGCTGACAATTGATCACCGGTTCACACCAGCTCTATACTACTCCACCATCTCACCCACTCCCCACATACTGGGAGTGATTATTTTTTTTAACAGAGGCCAATTAACTTACAAATCCGCATGTCTTTGGTATGTGGGAAGAAGCCGGAGCACTTGGAGAAAACCCACACTGTAGCAGGAGAGTGTGCAAACTTCACACTTACAGCAGCTAAGTTCAGGATTGAATCCAGTCTCTGGTGCTGTGAGGCACCAAGTCAACCGGCTGTGCCACCACATTGTAATCTCATCTCTGCATTTCCATCCACTTGCACTAACCTCCTTATATATTGTCTGTCCATCTCTTCCTTATTCATTCTGTTTGCTTCTACTGTCCTTTGGGGAAGAGTGTTCCAAAAACTCATGACCTTGTAAGGAAAAAAAAAATAATTCACCTTTATTCTCCTAAATGCATGATCCTTTATGTTTAAATCCTATAGATCTAAATTCTTCCACAACAAAGTACAACACAGGAACAGGCCCTTCAGCCCACAGTGTCCATGCCCAACAGGATGTCAAAATCATCCAGAATCTTTGATGTTTTGATCAAGTTACCTTTCAATCTTCTAATCCTAGACATATATATCCTAGCCTAGGTTGAACACCATTCCCTCGTAAATCATTCCAAGCATTATCCAATAAATATTCTCTGGACACCTATCAATGTACTTCCATACTTCCTTAAAAATAGTGACAAAGATTGTACATTGTACTCCAGATATAGTCTGTACCTATCATAACTGAAGTATAGTAACATAGTAATAAATGATATATTCCTTTAGCTTTCGTAAATACTTGTTGTACCTTAATACAACCCTTTTGTGAAGCATGCACAAGAATATCTAGATCCCCCTGTACCTTAGCTTTGCTATTTCTCAACATTTCAATAAATTATTATTTTTTTTTTAAATGTCCTTGCTAAAATGGAGAGTATCAAACTTTCCTCAAAATGTGTCCACTAACTTAACAAGTCCACATCCCTTTGTCAACAGGTACAGAGTTCACTTATGATCTCTTAATTACATATTTTCCTCTTTGTTTTTGTGGCACCAATAAGTTTAGCAACCAGACCTTCAGTGCCATCATCCAAATCATTTATATAAATTGCAAGACGTTGAGGCCCCAGCATCAATCTCTGTACACGCCATGAACTACATCCTGTCAACCCAGGAAATGGTCCTTTCTTGCTTCAAGAGTCAAGTGTGTTTATTTGTCCTATGTACCGAAAATGGAACAATTAAATTCTTACTTGCAGCAGCACTATGTCTGTAAACACTGTACACATAGATAACACAACAAACAAACAAGAAGTTCAATAAATTCAAAAACTCCAATATTAAGTCCTTAGTGCGACCATGAATGTTTGTTGGTGTTTGTAGTGTTCAAGACCCTGATGGTTGTTAGGAAGAAGCTGTTCTTGAACCTGCAGTTCAAGGTTTTCAGACTCCTATATTTTCTTCCCGATGGCAGGAATGGAATGTGAGCATGGTCAGGGTGATGTAGGTCATTTATATTGGCTGCCTTTTTAAGGCATAGCCTCCCATTGTTCCCTCAATTGTGGGTAGGTCAGTACTCTTGACAGACCAGGTGGTGTCTAACACTTTTTGCAATTTCTATAATTCCGGTAGGCGGCGCGACTCTGGTCAGCAGCGGCCTCTGCAGCCCGTCCGCGTTTTTATTATTTTTTTGTCTATGTTTATATGTAGTTTTTGTTATTTTCTGTTGGGGTGTGTGTGTGGGGGGTTGGGAGGGATGGGGCAACTTGTAAATCTCTCCCTGCACGGGAGACCCGACCTTTTCTTGTCGGGTCTCCGTTGTCGTTGGGGCTGCAATGAGGAGCGGCCGCCAAAAGAAGAAGCAGGGACTCTGTGGAGCGCTGCTGGCTGCTGCTGCTGCTGCTGCTGCTGCTGCTGCTGCTGACTCGGAGGCTGCAACTGCGGGTCTGCGGACGGCGGCACCGGGAGCCCGCGGGTCCCTGGAGGGAGACCGCTTTTCAGGGCTCCTGCAACGGCGACTTCTCCCGCCCGAGTTGCGGGGTCGAAGAGCTCCTGGAGCGGGGCCTAACATCACCGCCCCACGCGGCTTGGAATGGCCGCGGGACTCTGCGAGCGCACACCGGGGGCTCCAACACCAAGACCCAGTGTGCGACCTTGCACCACCCGGCGTGGCTTTAATGGCCGCGGGACAATCGCCATCGCCAGCCGGGGGCTTTGACTTTGACTCTGTCATCGGGGGGGGGGGGGGGGTGCAGGGGGAGAAAAAAGTTTTTTTTGGCCTTCCATCACAGCAATGTGATGGATGTTTATGTAAAATGTAAATTATGGTGTGTCTGAGGTCTATTTGTTTGTAATGTATGGCTGCAGAAACGGCATTTCGTTTGGACCTCAAGGGGTCCAAATGACAATTAAATTGACTATTGACTATTGACTATTGAATTCCTGGGCTTAGCCCCTCTTTACCATTTACCAACCAGTCTTCCACCCATTTCAGTGCATTGCCTCCTACATTAGCTTTTTTTTGCCTTATCAAAAGTCTTCTTGAAAACTAAATACAGAATATTACTCCACAACACATTAGTCCTTCAAATAACTCCAATAAATTGGACAAATATGATGAAACAAGTTGGTAGTTTAAAGCCCCTGTGCCATCATGCCACTCGTGTGCTATACTGTTCTATATTCTATCTTCTATGTCAACGCACAGCATGTGAATAAGGAGTTATAAAAACTGTTATTTGGGCTTGAAATATACTATTCAGGGGCAAAATACTTGAAAGATGATGGCGTGCAGACTTCTGTCACAGATCCCGGTGGACACCATACTGTGTGGCTGTTGGAACACAAGCTGAAAATGTCCACAAAATGGAAATACACTGCATTTTTCCTGAAGCATTTACAGCTAATGAAAGGCTTCTTGACATATCGTAAATTTTGTACCAAAGGAGGCACAGCAGCCACTTCATACATGCCAAGATCCCACAAATAGCCATATATTCTGCTCTACTTATAATGTTGATTGTCCAACAATTTTGGCCATACAAACGATGAATATACGGAGTAACTGCTCCTATTCTTTATCAAAAGAGTGCCTTGAATCTTCCGTATCCATTTGAAAGGACTGTGGTTGAATATCTAATCTAAAGGTGGACAGAGTTACCTTGCCAATGCATCATTGTGTTAGGATTTTAATCTACAAGTCACAAGAGTGGAACATGCATTAATGCCTGAGCTAGAAATAAATGATTAGGATCTATAACTACAATGGAGATGTGGTTTAAAATCAATGAAAGTTGAAAATGAAATATGCCAGGATAATTAATATTTAAAAGAGGGCTGACAGACTGGAAAGAAGATGATGAGTAATAAAGCTATTGGATAAAGATAGTGAGGGGAAAGGGATAAAACACAAAATCAAGAAGTAGTGTTTAAGAAAGAACTGCAGATGCTGGAAAATCGAGGGTAGACAAAAATGCTGGAGAAACTCAGCGGGGTGAGGCAGCATCTATGGAGCGAAGGAATAGGTGACGTTTCTGGTCGAGACACTTCTTCAGACAAATCAAGAAGTAGAATTGCTTTGTGTGGTGTTAAGAAATATTATGTGGGAAAATACTGGTGGGAGTCACCAATAAGATCATCCTCAGTAGTGGCAAAAGGTAATTTTAATCAGGAAAGTAGAGTCACCACTAGTGAGGGTGGAACAATAATCATGGAGAATCTTAGTCTAGAAATGGAATGAGCAAAGCATATTAATAGTACGGAGAACAAAATCATAAGGAATTGGTTTCTAGATAAGTTTAGAGATACAGCCCACTGAGTCCGCATTGATCTGCGATCCCTCCACTTTACCACACCAGGGACAATTTATACCAAGCTAATTAACTTACAAACCTGTATGTCTTTGGAGAGTGGGAGGAAACCGAAGATCTCGGAGAAAACCCACACAGGTCACTGGGCGAAAGTACAAACTCCGTACAGACAGCACCTGTGGCCCGAATCGAACCCGGGTCACTGGTGCTATAAGGCAGTAACTCTACTGCTGTGCCATCGTGCTATGTAATGAGAAAGGATGAACTCGATGCCAGCATTTATTTCAAGTGGGCTTGTATACAAAAACAGGGATGTATTGCTGAGCCTCCACAATGCCGCCTTTTCTCCCTTGTGCTATTTCTTAACACCACACTAAGCTCTATAAGGCTCTGTAAGGCCGCATTTGGAATACTGTGAGCCATTTTGGGCACCATATCTGAGGAAGGATGTGCTGGATCTGGAGACGGTCCAGAGGAGATTTACAAGAATGACCCCAGGAATGAGTAGGTTAACTCATTGCGTTTGACGGTACTGGACCTGTACTCGCTGGAGTTTAGAAGAATGAGGGGGATTCTCATTGAAACATACAGAATAGTGAAAGGCCTGGATAGAATGGGAGAGTCCAGGACTAGAGGTCATTGCCTTAGAATTAAAGGAGAACAGAAGCACGAATATCTGGAGCGGCAGAAGCGTGCGCTGCTTGCACACACACAGTGAAATCCTCTTCAATGATGTGCCAACGCTCGGTGATGTCACCATCAAACGCTAAAGTCTCGGGCTTGCGAAGAGAAGTGGCCATTGTAAAAGCATAATCTGAACAAAAAAACAAACTAAAATAAATGTAAACCAACTAGGCGAGGAGAGGGTTTGAAATATCTGACACCATGTAGGAAATGATCACTCACACATAGTGATTAGAATCCATAGCCTTTTATTAGCAACTCTGTTGAGGAAACACAAGGTGCTTTCGTCTCCACGTGCACACAGCTAGTCTGGTAGAGAGAGAGAGAAAGGGAGAGAGAGAGCACTCTAATAAGCCCATGGGCGGACCAATAGTATGAGTGACACTAATCTACAAGAAGGAGATGAGGAGAAAGTTCTTTAGTCACTGGATGGTGAATCTGTGGAATTCATTGTCACAGAAGGCCATAGAGGCCACGTCAGTAAATATTTTGTAAGGCAGAGATAGATCGATTTTTGATTAGTACAGGTGTCAGGGGTTATGGGGAGAAGGCAGCAGAATGGGTTAGGAGGGATAGATCAGCTATGATTTAATGGCAGAGTAGACTTGATGGGCCGAATGACCGAATTCTATTATCACTTCTGACCTTATGACTTATGACCTTATGAATTGATATATAGGCCTTTAGATGATTATAATCATAATATAATCTGAAGATAGAATGTGATTTAATTCAATGTAATAATCAATATTATAATTCTAAATAAAGCAAACTATGAAGATATAAGACATGATACAGGAAGATATGAGTGTTTTGTAGAAGGCTTTTGGCACATTGGCCTTCATCAGTCAAAGAATTGAGTACAGAGGTTGGTACCTTATATTACATTTGTACGAGATGTTGGTGAGGCCGCACTTGTAGTATTGGGTTCATTGCTGTTCACCTTGCTTTTGGAAAGATGACATTTTGCTGGAGAGAGCCTGGACGAGGTCCTGAGCTAGAGGGAGAGGTTGGGCAAGCAAAGACTTTATTTCTTGGAATGCAGGAGGTTGAGCGGTAATCTTTTAGAGATGTATATAATCATGAGGGAAATAGATAGGATGAATGCACTCTCTTTTTCCCAGGGTAGGGGAATCAAGAACTAAAAAGCGTAGGTTTGAGATGAGAGGGAAAATATTTTAAAGAAATTTGAGTGGTGGGTAGATGGAATGAGTCAGAGGAAGTAGTTGAGCAATATTTAACAATATTTAACAAACTCTTGGACAGGTACATTGATAGGAAAGATGTAGAGGGATGTGGGCCAAATGCAAACAAATGGAACTAGCTTTGATGGGGTGCTGTATGACTCTGAACTGGCTATTGTAGAACTCAGTGTAGTTTATTGATGATATTTATACATGATAAGGGAATAACATTTAGTGCAAGGTAATGTCTGGTCAAGGATAGTCTGAGGGACATCAAAGAGGTATATTGTAGTTGTGGTAGGATGATGCAGTTGCCTGTTAACAGCTGGAACGACAGTAAAAGCTATGAAGTAAATCTCCATGGATAACAAAGACTAACACACAATTTACAGTATAAAACACACAAAACTTAACAGAAAGTGGCCGTTCTGACTAACAGGAGGGATTAAAGATAACAGATCAAACGATAAAACAGATAGTGCTATCAAAATGAAGTAAGTCTGGGCATTGGGAAAATTTGAGTTTTCATCAAAGGAGGACCAAGACATTTAAAAGATAAGGGAAAGTTGAAGAATTTATTACCAATAAAAAAAATAGTCATAAAATAAAATAAAATCCAATAAGAAACAAAAGTAGAACTGTAAAACCTCTAGATGTACAACTAAAGAAAATATTAACAAAAGACTAAGAGAGCAGAAATGATAGTGGAGAATAAGGTAACAGCAGATAAACTAAACATGTTTTCATCTGTCTTTACAAAGAGACAGGAAACTTTTCAGAAATAAATCAAGTTGAGTTTATTGTCATATGCACAAGTACGTTGAGGTAGAGATCCAATTAAAATCTTGTTTGAGGCAGAATCACAAACTCAGACAAAGACACGACAATTTATAAATAAATAATACATAAATTACACTTTTTTTAACGAAAGAAGACTGAGCAACAAAACAAGACATTAGTGTAAACCATTATTTGAGAAAGTCCATGGGAGTACAAGAGGTAAATCCCAGTGCTTCATTGATGAGATTGGATTAGGTTGTGCAGATTGGTTCAAGAACCTGATAGCCATAGGAAAACAATTATTACTGAATGTGGTGGTGTGGGAATTCAGACTTCTGTACCTCTTGCCCGATTGTAGAAGTGAGAGGAAGGCATGGACAGGATGGTGGGGATCCTTGATGATGGATGCCATCTTCGAGGCAGTACCTCGAGAGGATGATATTGATAGAGGGGAGGGTAATGCCCATGATGGATTATTGTGCATTGGATTTATGGAGAAAAAAACAGCTCAAGATAAATGAGGAGCTGAAAGGAATTCGCATGGATGAAAATTTAGTATTGAAGAAATCAATACAACTAAAAGGCATCCTGGGATTTTGAAAAAGGTGGCAAGTGTGAGAATGGATGCAATGTTTTTATTTTTCTAAATTCTATGGCATCTGGAACAGTTCCCACAGATTTGAAGGCAACCATTATAACTTTATTATTGAAGGGAAGAAGGGGAGAAAAACCAGGAATTACAGACCAGTCATCCTGACATTAGTGATAGGGAAATTTGCTTGAATCTATTATTGAGGAAGTGGTAGCAGGGCTCACAGAAAGGCTTAGGCTGTCCACAGGTACTTGAGAAAGGGGACAAATGCTTGACAAACCTGTTAATTCTTTGAGGTTGGACTCAGCAGAAAAGATAATAGAAAATCCAGGATAACAGCTATTGGTTTATTATTGTCATGTTTACTGAGATGCAGTGACAATATTTGTTTTCTGTGCTCTCTAGGTACAAACATCTATACAAGAGTGCAATTAAACCCATACAGGAGTACAAGAGGTAGTGCAAAAAGAAAGGAAACCGAGTGCTATATAGTATTACAGTTACATTGCAGGTCATAGACACGTGCAAGGGCGTCAACGGGGTAGATTGAAGAATCACAGATACAAACTCAGCTTGTGTGAGACCCACTCAGGAGTCTGATGGTAGCCAGGAAGAAGCTGTCCTTAAATCTGGTGGAACATGCTTTCAATATTTTGTCGGTTCTGCCTGAGAGGAGAGGTGAGAAGAGGGAATGACCAGGGTGCAAATGGTCTTTGATAATGCCAGCTGCTTTCCCAAGGCAGCATGAAGTGCAGATGGAATCAATATGGAGCTAAATATGTTTACATGAAGTACTGGCTGCTTACACAACTCTGCAATTTCTTGCAGTCTTGGGCAGAGCATTTGCCAAACAAAGCCATGATATCTCTTGATAGGATGTTTTATATGGTGCATCTGTAGATATTGATAGGTTGTTTTAATCATGCTAAATTTCCCTAGTTTCCCGAGGAAATAAAGACATGGATGTGCTTTCTTGATTGTAGCATTATTGTTGTTGGACCAGGAGGAATTGTTGGTCATACAGTATTTACACCTCGGAACATGAAATTCTCGATCATCGCCACTTCAGCACAGTTGATGTGGACTGGGGCATGTACTGCGCCCCACTTCCTAAATTCAATTATTAGCTCTATCATTTTGCTGACGTTGAGGAAGAGGTTGATGTCTTGACACCATGTTGCAAAGCTCCCTGTGTCATTCCTTCACTCCGCCTCGTCATTGTTCGAGATGTTACGCACTATAATAGGTTGCTGGGGATGTTGTATATTCAATAAAGTGTCACGCAGAAGATCATTGAGCATGTGAATTTGAGGGTAATACACCAGAGTTTACCAAGGTTAGGTTAATGGGTAGAAAGCACAGAAAGAATAGGTTGGCTTAGGAAGTTATGATCAGTGGTGCCACATGAATTATGGCAGGGCCCAGCAATGCAAATGATTTTGTTTATTGGGCCAATTATAATATGTCCCATTGTATGATGATGCCAAGGTGGTTTGCAATGTTGGTTGTGAAAAAGATGCAGAGATCTCAAATGAATATAGACCGACTAAATGAATATGTGAAGACAAGGGTCATGGAATATAATTTGGAAAAATGCAAAAGCAAATTGCCATATACTCTTGAATTAAGAAAAATGAGCGCTGATCTCATTAAAAGATGTAACATTTTTAAGAGGCTTGACAAGGTAGATGCAGGAATAATGTTTGGTCCTCCATCTCCCCCCCCCCCCCCCCCCCCCCCCTCCCCCCCCAGCAATTTCCTCCTTCTGGCTTTATAATCCGCAACTCTTCAAACTTGCCTCAGACCTTCCTTAGCTCTGGCGTTTGTTCCAACCACCTGTCTATCAAACCCCTCTAGTGTATGTCGACCTATTACCTGTCCTGTTTCTCCACTTTTCTAGCTTTCTTCATCCTCCTTGAATCAGTTTGAAGTAGGGTCTATACCTGAAATATCACCTACCCATGTTCTCCAGGAATGCTGCCTGGCCCAATGAGTTACTCCAGCACTTTGTGTCCTTTTGTATATTAACCATCATCTGCAGTTCTTTGTTACTAGCCTTTTTAAAATATATACTGCGAAGAGCATGGTGATATTTTAATCAGTTTGGGCTCTTGGCTTTTTGACAGAATAATTTTTGAAGGAATTATCGCCAGCTATGTCAATGATTTGGTTTATTGGGCCAATTATAATATTTTCAATTTGCAGATGATCCCAATGTGGTTTGCAATGTTGGTTGCAAAGCATGCACAGATTTCAAATGAATAGAGACCAACTAAGTGAAAATGCAAAGGGAAGGGTCATGGAATATAATTTGGAAGATTGCAAAAGCAGTGAGGTCATTCAGATATACAACATTTTTTTAGAGGCTTGACAAGATGCAGGACTAATGTTCCCTTTGGTTGGAAAAAATAATAGGTACAGTTTAAATAGTATAAATTGAGAGAAATTGAAAGGGGTTCTTAGAGTCATAGAGTCAGTCATAGAGTGATACAGTGTGGAAACAGCCCCAACTTGCCCACATCCACCAACATGTCCCAGCTCCACTAGTCCCATCTGCCACATTTAGTCCTTATCCCTCCAAATCTGTCCTATCCATGTACCTATCTAACTGTTTCTTAAATGTTGGTATATTCCCTGCCTCAACTACCTCCTCTGGCAGCTTGTTCCACACACCCACCACCCATTGTGTGAAAAGATTACCCTTCAGATTCCTATTAAATCCTTTCCCCTTAAACCTCTGGTCCTCGGTTTACCTAATCTCGGCAAGTGACTCCCGCTCTATTCCTCTCATGATATTATACAGCTATATAAGATGACCCCCTCATCCTCCTGCCCTCCGAGGAATAGAGTCTCAGCCTACTCACCTTTCCATATAGCTTAGACCTTCTAGTCCTGGCAACATAAATCTTCTCTGTCCCCTTTCCAGCTTGACCACATCTTTTCTATAACATGGTGCCCAGAACTGAACACAATACTCTAAGTGCGGACTCGCCAGCGTCTTATACAGCTGCTGCGAACTTCTTTCCTCAATACTTCTAAACTTATTGTTCAGAAATGTTGTGTGGCCTGTACTCAGATCATTGGATGCAAAGGTACAGCAAGCAATTAGATAAGGAAGTATAGTTAGTTTTAGTTTTCATTGCAAGGGGATTTTGGAACAACAGGAAAGTTATCTTGTTGTCTTACTGCATAGGGCGCTGATAATATGGCAGCTGGAGTATTGTCCACAGGTCCAACCTTTGCACCGATGGAAGAATATGCTTAAACATAGAAACATAGAAAATAGGTGCAGGAGTAGGCCATTCGGCCCTTCGAGCCTGCACCGCCATTCAATATGATCATGGCTGATCATCCAACTCAGTATCCTGTACCTGCCTTCTCTCCATACCCCCTGATCCCTTTAGCCACAAGGGCCACATCTAACTTCCTCTTAAATATAGCCAATGAACTGGCCTCAACTACCTTCTGTGGCAGAGAATTCCAGAGATTTACCACTCTCTGTGTGAAAAATGTTTTTCTCATCTCGGTCCTAAAATATTTCCCCCTTATCCTTGAACTGTGAACACTTGTTCTGGAATTCCCCAACATCGGGAACAATCTTCCTGCATCTAGCCTGCCCAACCCCTTAAGAGTTTTGTAAGTTTCTATAAGATCCCCCCTCAATCTTCTAAATTCTAGCGAGTACAAGCCGAGTCTATCCAGTCTTTAGAATGGTAGAATGCAACTAAATCCAAGGTAGAATGCAACTAAACTGTCCACCATATTGATTCTTAGGATGCAGGTCGATAGACAAGGACAATTTAAGTAGACTACCATATACACTGTAGTTCTTTGTGTCTCCATATACCCTAGAGTTAGAAAAATGAGAGGTGATTTAATTCAAATCTCATTCAAACATAACACATTTTTAAGAGGCTTGACAGGGCAGATAAGGGATAGTGTTTTCTTTGGCTAGAATGTCTGGAACCAGAGATCATAGTCTCAACATAGGACTGTTGCCCTTAGGGTAGACTGAGATGAGAATACATTTCAAACAGTGGATAGCGATTCTTTGGAATTGCCTACCCAGGAGGCTCAGTACCGAATATGTTGACAGAAGCAAATGGATTATGTGATAATAAGGGATCAATGGATTTGGAATCAATGCAGTGTAGTGGCACTGAGCTAAAAGACCAGCCAAGATCTTATTTACTCCTGGTACAATGACGGAATGGCTTACTCCTGCTTCATTTTCTTGTATTTTTCCAAAGCCATGACCATTTGACATATTGTTCTTTCACGCAATGAAAGACCATTGAGCTTAACCACCAGGATGCTATGATCCAGTGTTAAGCATGAGATGATATAATTAGTCAAAATTGACAGTTTACCAGGAAAAAAATAGTTTTGAGGCTAAGACTAACAGTCAATAAGTGAGGAACAGTGAACAATATATATCTGTGCAGGCAGATACGATCTGGCCTTAGCATCATGTTCGGCCGATACATTATGTGTTGGATGGCCTGCTCCTGTGCTGTACTGTTTTATTCATGTTCTATCTGCTTTTTCAAAAGATATCTGATCAGTTACCACATAAAATAGGGGTTTGACAAAAGGAGATTAAATAGATAATGAAATGAATGGGTAAAATATGAAGTGCTGTCGGAATTCAGCGGGTCAGTCAACAATTTGGATGAAAAGGACAGGCGACGTTTTGCATCGGGACTGTTCTGTGGTGTGAAGAAGTATGAAGAAGACCAGTTAGCCTGGCATTGGTGGTGGGGAAGATGCTGGAGTCAAAAATAAAAGATGAAATTGCAGCACATTTGGATACCAGTAACAGGATTGGTCCGAGTCAGCATGAATTCACAAAGGGGAAATCATGCTTGACTAATCTTCTTGAACTTTTTTGAGGATGTAAGCAGGATAATGGACAAGGGAGAGCCAGTGGATGTAGTGTATCTGAACTTTAAGAAAGCATTTGATAAGGTCCCACATGGGAAATTATTGGGCAAAATTAGAGCACATGGTATTGGGGGTAGGGTGCTGACATGGATACAAAATTTGTTAGCAGACAGGAAACAAAGGGTAGGGATTAACGGGTCCCTTTCAGAATGGCAGGCAGTGGCTGGTGGGGTACCGCAAGGTTCTGTGCTGGGACCGCAGCTATTTACAATATATACCAGACTAAGTGGGACCCGTTGGGTTCTTGTTCACACGGGAGGGCTGTTTCCCATTGCAATATTCCACCTCTCCACTAATTCCATTATTGGCGGCCAGGGGGGGGGGGGGGGGGGGGGGGGGGGGGGGAGGGGGGGGGGGGGGGGGGGGGGGGGGGGGGGGGGGGGGGGGGACTCTGGAGCGGATAGGGGGGTATTGTGGGCTGAAGGGACTGGGTTCCATAGAAGGCTGGTATGGACATTGTGGGCCAAATGGATTCTTCAAGCAGGGTGCAAGGCCACCAAATTCAAATGTAGTTTCCTACCACTTCAAGCAGGGTGCAGGGCCACCATACTAAAGTGCAGTTTTCCTACTACTTCACGCAGCGTGCAAGGGCACCAAATTCAAGTGCAGTTTCATGCCACTTCAAGCAGGGTGCGAGGCCACCAAATTCAAGTGCAGTTTCAAACCATTTCATGCAGAGACGTCCTCCTGTAGTTGTACAGGGCCCTAGTGAGAGCAACATGGAGTGCAGTTTTGGTCTCCAAACTAGAGGAAGGGCATTCTTGCTATCGAGGGAGTGCAGCGTACTTTCACGAAGTTAATTCCCGGCATGGCGGGACAGTCATATGTTGATAAATTGGAGCGGCTGGGCTTATAAACTCTGTAATTTAGAAGGATGAGAGGGAATCTTATTGAAACATATAAGATTATTAAGTGTTTGGACCCGCGAGAGACAGGAAACTTGTTCCCAATGTTGGAGGAGTCCAGAACCAGGGGCCATAGTTTAAGATCCCACTTTCAATACCTAATTCACAACCTCTGCCGAGTTTGCCCTTGACTCACACTCGCAGCATGGTCGTCACAAGGTCGTAGGAGGTCATAGGTAGGTCGTAACAGGTTGTGATGCTAGTCGTAGGTACTCGTGGCATCAAGTAGTTTGGGGCGTTTTTTCTAGCCTGATGAAAAATGTCCACGAGTAAAAATGGTCGTGAATTAGGTCATGAAAGTGGGATAGGCCCTTAAGTGGCGAGTCATTTAGAACGGGGATGGGGGAAAAAAATTTCACTCAGAGAGTTGTGAGCGTGTGGGATTCTCTGCGTCAGAGGGCGGTGGAGGCTGGTTCTCTGGATACTTTCAAGAGAGTTATATAGAGCTCTTAGGGATAGCGAAGTTATCCCTTGGGATTCTCTCCAGGGAAATGAGAGAAGGCAGGAACGAGGTATTGATTGTGGATGATCAGCATTGATTACATTGAATGGCGGTGCTGGCTCGAAGGGCTGAATGGTCTACTCCTGCACCTATTGTCTATTGTTTATTGTCTCAAAACAAAACGTCACTTGTTCATTTCCTCCACAGATGTTGCCTGAACCAATTAGCTCTCCAGCACTTTGTGTTTTGCTCAAGATTCCCACATTTGGTACCATACAACTCAATGGTATGAACATTGAATTCTCTAATTTAATTTAACATCACCATTCCCCCTTGTTTTATACCCTGCATTTCTAGTGCCCCACCCTGGTGCGTACCCATCTCTCTCATTCTTTCCTCCTTCCCCTTTCCCCCCCATCCCTTTCTTCCATTATTCCTCTCATCCCCTTCCACCATCATTCCTCTGGCTGTACCTTTCACTCCTCTTCTCACCTTATCTTGCACCGTTCTGTTTCCTTTTCATCTCCAGCATTTTCCACCCCTTTGCTAAGCAACCCCCTCTCTCAAGTTCAGACTGAAGAAGGGTCTCAACCCGAAACATCGCCCATTCTTTCTCTCTCGAGATGCTGCCTGTCCTGCTGAGTTACTCTAATCTAAATTACTCTGAATTTTGCGTCTACCTTTGATTTAAACCAGCATCTGCAGTTCTTTCCTACACTTCATGTATCACTTGTCAGGCTTTGTCCCACCCCCACTTTTCCAGCTTGCTCTCCTATACTGCAATCAGCCTAAAGAAGGGTCTTGATCCAAAACATACCCTATCTTCATCCTCCAGACATTCTGCCTGACCCACTGAATTACTCCAACACTTATTTTTCCTGCAGTTTCTAGAAAGAACCCAAAGACAACTTTTTTTTACACAAAGTAAAGAGCTGCCACAGGAGGTACTTTCACAGGTATCAGAATGTTTAAAAGATAGTTGGGCAGGAACATTGATAGGATTGGTATGTTATAGGATAGGTTGAGAAGAATATTGGCCAGGTGAGACTAGTATGGATGAGACATGTTCATAAATTCATGTGATCGGAGCAGAATTAGGCCATTCGGCCCATCAAATCTACTCCGCCATTCAATCATGGCTGATCTATCTTTCACTCTCTTTCCCTCTCAACCACATTCTCCTGCCTTTTCCCCACAACCCCTGACATCTGTACTAATCAAGAATCTATCTATCTCTGCCTTAAAAATATCCATTGACTTGGCCTCCTCAGCCATCTGTGGCAATGGATTCCACAGATTCACCACAAGCTGACTAAAGAAATCCCTCCTTACCTCCTTCCTAAAGGAACATTCTGAGGCTATGACCTCTGTTACTAGACTCTCCCACTAGTGGAAGCATCCTCTCCACATCCACTCTGTCCAGGCCTTTCACTATTCAGTAAGTTTCAATGAGGTCACCCCTCATCCTTCTATATCCAGCGAGTAGAGGCCCAGTGCCGTCAAACGCTCATCATATGTTAACCCACTTATTCATGGGATAATTCTCGTAAACCTTCTCTGGACTCTCTCCAGCACCAGCACACCCTTCCTTAGATATGGAGAAAGAAATGGAAAGAAATGTATGGTCCATATGTTGGTTTGTATGGGTGGGTTGGACTAAAGGGCCTATTTCCACACTATGTCACTCTAAGACTGATTTCCTTGGCTCTCCAGTAACATACATGGGTAGTTTTTAGATAGCTATCTATTACAGGAGTATCACTGGAACGGAGAATAATCAACAACTATTTAATGATTTAATAACAAATATTTGTCATCAATTAATATTTGAATGACAAGTGAACAGGCAAGGTTTGCTGATGGCACATTGTTGCGAGTCTTAGCGAGCTGCAAGATGACAACCTGGAACCTGCCATGGGCCACTGGTGGGGGGACATGTTTGGGTTCTGATGAAGAGTCGTCAACCTAAAACTTAAGATAGACACAAAAAGCTGCAGTAACTCAGCGGGACAGGCGGCATCTCTGGAGAGAAAGAATAGGTGACGGTTCATCTCAGACCCTTTTTCAGGCTGCCTGTCCCGCTGAGTTACTCCAGTTTTTTTGTCTATCCACGGTTTAAATCAGCAACAGCAGTTCCTTCCAACACAACCTAATATTTAAGCTCTATTTCTCTGTTCCAACTGCGTATCTTCATCATTTGCTGTTTTTTAATTCAGTTTTATAGCATTTTGCGTTTTCTGCTTTTTAGTGGACAACTTGAAAGTATTCGTGGGGAGGGGGCAGAAGAGGGAATTGAACCCATGATAGAAACTAAACTATTGTCGTCACTGATGGTATAGTGCCAGTGAGTAGTTTTGAGCAATACTAATCCCCATCTTTTGCCCCCTTTCCCTCCCCTGTTCCCCACCTGGACTTCTACCTATTTCTCCCCTTCTGCCTCCCTGCCAATTTCCTCCTTCTGGCTTTACATTTTGCAACTCTTCAAACCTGCTTCACACCTTCCTTCCTTCCTTTCTAATCTCTGGCCTTTGTTTCAACTATCTGTCTGTTAACCCTTCCCCCACCCCATCCTTTGCTTACGTCGACATAGTACCTGCCACATTCTGCCCTGCCTCTCCACTTCTCCAGCTTTCTTTGGCACCCCGCTCCTTCAATCAGTCTGAAGAAGGGTCTCGACCTGAAACGTCACCAATCCACATTCTCCCGGGATGCTGCCTAACCCGCTGAGTTACTCCAGCACATTGTGTTCTTGTATATTAACCAACATCTGCAGTTCTTTGTTTCTAGCCTTTTCGAAATGTGTACTCTGAAGGGCATGGTGATATTTTAATCAGTTTGGGCTGTTGGCTTTTTGACAGAAACTGTCATGGGCAGTATGTAGCAAATTAATATGGGGTGATGGCACAGTGAAGTATGAACTATTCTCATATATTCACAGCATATTTATTGGATGATGATTGACAGTTCCGTGCTCAAAAACAGTAGCATAGTCTGAACACTATTGAGACGCTATTGTTGCAGTTTATTTACACGGAACTCCCACTGGAAATTAAATCATCCCATTCATCAGACTGTCTTTTGCAAGTCCAATCTGCTTGTCCTTTTTCACTGATGAATTAGAATTGGCCTGAAATGCCTGGCACATTCCTTACAGTGTGCTTCATACACCTTACAGTGTATGAAGCACACTGTATTTATTTATCCAGTGTACACTGGATAAATAAACGTTTCTTCTAAATTCACAGCCATAATTACAAATGCGTAAAGTGAAATAAATCCTCCACTTTCAATTTTTATATATTTCACGTTTTCAGTTATCAACGTCAATCTTGTAATGGAGAGGGCTTGCTGTTGAAACAGTTCATACAATAGTACAGCGGATTGGTAGATGAAAGCAGGTACCAATTTCAGAGCAAAATATATGAGACAACTCCAGCTGAGAACTTATGCCTGTGCTGGTTTTTATCATCTCAGATCTGCAGTAGAAAGGACATCTGAATAATCGACGGCCTGTGGGAGTTGGTGAAAGGTTTAAAACAGAAGTTCTTGTATGAGGTTGAGGTAAGATATAAATTCTGAGGATTGAGCAATGATCACTAGAGACTGTTGTGAAAAAAATGACACAAAGTGCTGGGAGTAACGCAGTGGGTCAGCCGTCCTCTCAGTAGAAAATAGACAGGGTGATGTTTTAGGCTGGGACCCTTCTTCAGACTGAAGAATTATTAATGAGGTGGATACCAGGGATGGACTAAATTGATCTGTGAAAGAGGGTTATGGTCTATTTGGTTAGACCAGCCATTTAAATAGGAACCTTCATAACGGCCCATGCTGGCTCAACAAACATCTTCCTGCACTCAGTCTGAAGAAGGGTCTCCACCCCGAAACATCACCCATCTTCTATACAGAGATGCTGCCTGTCCTGCTGAGTTACTCCAGCATTTGTGTCTATCTTCAATGTAAACCATCATCTGCAGTTCCTTCCTACACATTCCTGCACTCGTATACATTTTTGGTGTGCAACTTTTGGTGTCATACTTATTTACACTATCTCCTGAATCTATGGCTAGAGATCCCCTTAAGCACATGACCTGGTTGTGAATCTCTTTACCACCGCTTCCACCAAACTCTCCAATGCATTGCCTGAAAGTCTTAATGCCAACATTGTATGTGCCACTCATACAATGATATAGCCGACCAAACACCATTCCTAGGAAATAATTTGCTCCACCACTTTAAGAACTGAGGCTACTCTTACCATCAGGTCCTTTGCAGATGTACATGCCCAATGAACAATCTGGGGCATGCTGGCGACTGACAAACCCCTCATGAAAGAGAAGCCAGTTCCAATTTAATATGCCACTTGCAATGCAATGAACAGGCTCCAGTTAATGACATACTGCAATTCCCAGATCCATTTTTGGGATTTGGCCAATTTCTTCCACTTTGTCTTTTAGACCCCATTACTTATACAGTATGAATATGAATCAAATCCAATTCAGGCTCTTGTCTGACTGCAAAATCTGGTGAAATTTAATGAATTATTTTCTCCCTCAACAAATTTATAGCTTGCATCAATGACAGTCAGATTTAGCCCAAAATGGATCTATAGTGTTGCTGTGGCGATCCCTGGGGGGTAGGCCACTCCTTGGATCATCCCCCTCGACGATTGAGGGACAGGGGCGTAGGTCTGCCACGGGGTTTCCCGGTCGACTCCCGAGGGGTAGAGATAAGAGTGTCGGTGTGTGTTCTTGAACTGTTTGAATTAAAAAGCTTGTTTTGAATCCGCCTGGCGTCCAGTCTTTTCCTGACCTTGACCAGGCCACCACATTGCCATGATTATCAAATGACTGATTGTATTCTTATGTGGAAGAACGTAGTCATTAAATATTGAATGATAAGCAATTTAAGAATTAAAATCATAACCTTACTTTACATAGTTAGTAATTATAGTCAGCTTTGGAAGATATTAGATTTTTTAAAATAATTTGAAGGGTAGATAATTATGATGAAATTTGTGGAAGTTTTGTGGGGAAAAAATGTTAAGAGTTATAGAAATCCTGTTAAAAAATCTAGTCAAAGAGATGAGAATAGAGATAATATGTTGACAGCAATAGTTACTTTTCAATTTTTTTTAATCATTCAGAACTTGATTCTTATCACTACCTATACAAATGTTGTGCCTTACGTAATATTAATGCCACCACAACTGTTACAGATTGTCAAGGAAACAGAGGAATTATAACTGCACCAAAAGCTCCTTCAGCTCTTTGTGTATGTATCCATTACAATTTCACCCTGCTGATACTCTGTGGGAACCTGGATGACATCGTACAACTAGTGCGTGGGGGGGGCGGGGGGGGGGGGGGTGGGGGGGGGGGGGGGGGGGGGGGGGGGGGGGGGGGTCAGTTACTGTTAAGTAGAATTGCTGCCTTACAAGCGCCGGAGACCTGGATTAAATCCTGACTACGGGTGCTGTGTCTGTATGGAATTTGTACATTCTCCAAGTGACAGCGTGGGTTTCCTCCGGGTGCTCTGGTTTCCTCCCACACTCCAAAGACGTTCATAGAAACATAGAACATAGAAACATAGAAAATAGCTGCAGGAGTAGGCCATTCGGCCCTTCGAGCCTGCACCGCCATTCAATATGATCATGGCTGATCATCCAACTCAGTATCCTGTTCCTGCCTTCTCTCCATACCCCCTGATCCCCTTAGCCACAAGGGCCACATCTAACTCCCTCTTAAATATAGCCAATGAACTGGCCGCACCTACCTTCTGCGGCAGAGAATTCCAGAGATTCACCACTCTCTGTGTGAAAAAAGTTTTCCTCATCTCGGTCCGAAAAGATTTCCCCCTTATCCTTAAACTATGACCCCTTGTTCTGGACTTCCCCAACATCGGGAACAATCTTCCTTCATCTAGCCTGTCCAACCCCTTAAGAATTTTGTAAGTTTCTATAAGATCCCCCCTCAATCTTCTAAATTCTAGCGAGTACAAACCGAGTCTATCCAGTCTTTCTTCATATGAAAGTCCTGACATCCCAGGAATCAGTCTGGTGAACCTTCTCTGTACTCCCTATATGGCATGAATGTCTTTCCTCAGATTAGGAGACCAAAACTGTACGCAATACTCCAGGTGTGATCTCACCAAGACCCTGTACAACTGCAATAGAACCTCCCTGCTCCTATACTCAAATCCTTTTGCTATGAATGCTAACAACCATTCGCCTTCTTCACTTCCTGCTGCACCTGCATGCCTACTTTTAATGACTGGTGTACCATGACACCCAGGTCTCGTTGCATCTCCCCCTTTCCTAATCGGCCACCATCCAGATTATAATCTCGTTTCCTGTTTTTGCCACCAAAGTGGATAACCTCACATTTATCCACATTATACTGCATCTGCCATGCATTTGCCCACTCACCCAGCCTATTCAAGTCACCTTGCAGCCTCCTAGCATCCTCCTCACAGCTAACACTGCCCCCCCAGCTTAATGTCATCCGCAAACTTGGAGATGTTGCATTCAATTCCCTCGTCCAAATCATTAATATATATCATAAATAGCTGGGGTCCCAGAACTGAGCCTTGCGGTACCCCACTAGTCAGATTCAGATTCCCACTACAGAGACAACGAAATGCATTTCGTAGTTACTGCCTGCCATTGTGAAAAGGACCCGTTCACTCCTACTCTTTGCTTCCTGTCTGCCAACCAGTTCTCTATCCACATCAATACTGAACCCCCAATACCATGTGCTTTAAGTTTGTATACTAATCTCTTATGTGGGACCTTGTCGAATGCCTTCTGAAAGTCCAGATATAACACATCCACTGGTTCTCCCTTATCCACTCTACTAGTTACATCCTCGAAAAATTCTATAAGATTCGTCAGACATGATTTACCTTTCATAAATCCATGCTGACTTTGTTCAATGATTTCACCACTTTCCAAATGTGCTGCTATCCCATCTTTAATAGTAAGATTAAACGAGAACTTACCAGTTTGAAGTTTGATCTGTATTTTATGAGGAGTTACGATGAGGGATTACGTGAAGAAGCCCGCTAGGACGCATGCGTGTCATTCTTCAAAGCAGAGGTGTGAATTCACAGATAACTGTAATGACTAAACATAGTAAGATTAGAGAAGAGGTACCAGTTAAGTATATGATCAGGGTGGGAGCGGAGGGCATGTAATCCCTCATCGTAACTCCTCATAAAATACAGATACTAACGGTAACAGCCACAAAACAGTTGTTTGAACAACTGGGATGCTTACAACTGGTCCATGCATTCAAGAACCAATATAGTCTTCCCCCAACCTCCATGCTTCCCATATTATTTGGGGAACCAGACCCACCTACCTCCATTGTTACCAGTGGCAGGACTACTTCTTCCTGAAGTTCTTCCGTTGCTGTGCTGGTGCTTAGTTTTTCGGGTTGGTTGCTGGTGTTGTTGGGGTTCCCCGCATTTTCCAAGAAGGCCGGCATGGGCCATGGCCTAAAAAAGACTCATGTTTGGAGTGCCGTGCCCTCGTTGGTGGGTGCGTAAGGGTGCAGTCGTAGTCTGTGGTGGGTTTTTGCGGGGTGGGTTGTTCCTTTTATTAACCCTAAAGTTTTTGCTTCTTCGTCTAGCTCCTTTACCTGCTTAGACAAGTTGCCTCCGAACAGGCGAATGGATGGTTTGGTGGCTCCAGGTTTACACAGTCCCGCGAATTTAGGATTGAGTGTCGGCTGTACGGCACTTTTTCTGATGCTGTTTAATTCGTGCTGCGTATTGCAGAACAGTGCCAGCGCGTCCTGTTGATTTTGGGACATAACCCTGTCGTCCACAGTGCGGGCAAATGCCATTATTCCTGCAGTCAGCAATTTTAGGACTTTTTGTATTTTGACGTCCATGCTTCTGACCCCTGGTCCGATATGTTTCCAGATGCAGCTGTTAATAATTGGGACGTTTAGGGAAATGCAGTTGCCTGGTGCCATATGTCTTCCTGTCGTATCCACTACAGCCTGTTCTTGTAGCTGGTGCAGTGACATATAGTCAATGCTGGCAGCAAGCTTTGGCTCCAGGTTTCCCCCAGTTTGTTCTGGCTGTATGAAGTTTGCCACCATATCCAGCAATTTTTCTTTGTCCTGCACCCCATGCACACTTGTTTCTTCCGCGGACCCCTCTTCCAAGTCAGCCCAGAACTGACTTGAGGTGCTCCCCTCTGATAAGGTGGAGACATCATGCAGCCCTTGGAAAGGTGCTGCTGTGGGTTTGATATAGGGCCCACAGTGGCCTGACTCCAAATCGCGGAGCCAGTCACGCTGGAGCAGATGCTCCAAACACCGTTCCATACGGGTCCAGCGCTCTCGGTCGCTGGCCTCCCGTGGTGTATCAGAGTCGGACTCCTTCTGAGTCCACGACTGTTTGTTTTGTGTTTTGCCTTGCCGCTCGGCCGCGTTGATTTGGCCGGTGCGGCGGCTACACAGGGCACAGCTGATCCCACTACGGGTGATCTTAGTGCCGATGGCTGCTTTTGCTGGCTGTCCGCTCCTTTGCGGCCCTCCCTGACCAGCTTCGTCGCAACCCTCGTTGTCTTTTTACCTTTCTCCATTCTCTCTGTAGTGGGCAAAAAGACCGCAGAGTAAGAACCTTACCTGCAATAGCGGCTTTTTAAATTGCCGCTGCTGGGGAACGTCCTTCCACCGCGTCTGACGTTTCGCAATGCGTGTAGCACAATGACACGCATGCGTCCTAGCGGGCTTCTTCAAGTAGTCACTCACGTGACTCCGAAGTAAAATAACTGATTCTAGCAGTTTCCCCACTACCAACGTTAGACTAATTGGTCTGTAATTCCCTGTTTTCTCTCTCCCTCCTTTTTTTTAAAAGTGGGGTTACATTAGCTACCCTCCAATCCTCAGGAACTACTCCAGAATCTAAAGAGTTTTGAAAAATTATCACTAATGCATCCACTATTTCTGGGGCTACTTCCTTAAGTACTCTGGGATGCAGCCTATCTGGCCCTGGGGATTTATCGGCCTTTAATCCATTCAATTTACCTAACACCACTTCCCGGCTAACCTGGATTTCACTCAGTTCCCCCATCCCATTTGACCCCCGGTCCCCTGCTATTTCCAGCAGATTATTTATGTCTTCCTTAGTGAAGACAGAACCAAAGTAGTTATTCAATTGGTCTGCCATGTCCTTGTTCCCCATGATCAATTCACCCGTTTCAGACTGCAAGGGACCAACATTTGTTTTAACTAATCTTTTTCTCTTCACATATCTATAAAAGCTTTTGCAGTCAGTTTTTATGTTCCCTGCCAGTTTTCTTTCATAATCTATTTTCCCTTTCCTAATTAAGCCCTTTGTCCTCCTTTGCTGGTCTCTGAATTTCTCCCAGTCCTCTGGTAGGCTGCTTTTTCTGGCTAATTTGTACGCTTCATCTTTTGTTTTGATACTATCCCTGATTTCCCTTGTTATCCACGGATGCACTACCTTCCCTGATTTATTTTTTTTCCAAACTGGGATAAACAATTGTTGTAGTTCATCGATGCAGTCTTTAAATGCTTTCCATTGCATATCCACCGTCAACCCATTAAGAATCAATCGCCAGTCAATCTTGGCCAATTCACGTCTCATACCCTCAAAGTTACCTTTCTTTAAGTTCAGAACCCTTGTTTCTGAATTAACGATGTCACTCTCCATCCTAATGAAGAACTCAACCATATTATGGTCACTCTTGCCCAAGGGGCCTCGCACAACAAGACTGCTAACTAACCCTTCCTAATTACTCAATACCCAGTCTAGAATAGCCTGCTCTCTCATTGGTTCCTCTACATGTTGGTTTAGAAAACTATCCCGCATACATTCCAAGAAATCCTCTTCCTCAGCACCCTTGCCAATTTGATTCACCCAATCTATATGTAGATTGAAGTCACCCATTATAACTATTTTACCTTTGTTGCACGCATTTCTAATTTCCTGTTTGATGCCATCCCCAACTCCACTACTACTGTTAGGTGGCCTGTACACAACTCCCACTAGCGTTTTCTGCCCCTTAGTGTTTCGCAGCTCTACCCATATCGATTCCACATCCTCCAAGCTAATGTCCTTCCTTTCTATTGCGTTAATCTGCTCTCTAACCAGCAACGTTCAGGTTTCTTGAATAGGCTTCTGTAAACTCTCTCATATCTAGGGTAGGACTAGTGTGTAGGTGATTGCTGGCCAAAGGGTCTGTTTCCATGCTGTTATCCTAAACCAGACTAAACCTTTCATTAGCATGAGAATGGTGAGAATTTGCAGCCATGGTGCATGTTTGAGGAAAACTGCTTTGACGCATTGAAGGGGAAGCTGCATAAGTGACAAAGCAATCTATGCATTTCTGAATCACATGTAAGAAAGCATAATTACCTAACTAGAGAGGTCAGAGGTATGTGTGTGCTTTTTTACAGCCGCATACCAGTTAATGCAATATGCCCAATTTTAACCAGATGAACTAAACAGCATTGCCAAACCAAAAATTGCAGATGTTGGAAATTGTAATTAAAAACGGACACCACTGGAAACATTGAACCAATTTGACAGCAGCTGAAGAAAGAGAAACTCAGTTAACATTTCAACTCCTGAAACCGAGGAAAGAGAGAAAACAAATTAGTTTAAATTGCGGAGAGAGCAGAGAAAGGAAAACAACGGCGGAGGGTGAGGACGTTTGTGATGGGTCCTTTGCATACAAAATGAATGTATAACATTACTTTTATACATTTCTAACATTAGAATGAGCAAAACATGCATTATCTGATATGCACTCTTGGTTGTGGCTGTGGTAAGAACTTTGGGGGACACTCTTTCTTTAAATATTGAAATGATTTAACTTCAATAGTTGGAAATAATTGGATAAATACATGACACAATTTTTACCTCATTTTCTCTTTCATTAACCAAGCACAAATGTCGAAACAGTGAACTGCAAAGGCTGGTTTACAAAAAATGACACAAAGTGCTGGAGTAACTCAACAGGTCAGGCAGCATCTCTGGAGAACACGGATGGGTGACGTTTCAGGTTGAGACCAGTCTGACGAAGGGTCACAATCTGAAACATCACTTATCTGTTTTCCTTTTAGCAGTATTTGAAACCCCCTAATCCAAGCACTATTTGTAAGTTTTGTTTCTTATTAACCTGATGTAGTCAGATCAATGATGGCATAAAAGATCATCGGCAGCAGTGGGTATCCGCCAATAGATGTACCGACTGATCTGTCAATGTGTGTGTGTCTTCATTGCAGATACATGAACACACTTTCCAGCTAATTTGTACCAGATACTCGAGATTGTTTGCAAAATACCATTTGAAACTCAATTGCTGAAATATTCCGGGCCCACAAGAGAATGCAGATGCTGGATACTTGAGCCAAAAGACAAACTTATGGAGGAACAAAGCAGGCCTGTGAGCATCTGTTTAGGGAAATGAACATAAATAAATAGTTTCAAATAGTTTCGAAAAGACACACTGGCGTAACTCACTGGTCAGTCGGTCAATTTGTCTGGAGAACAAGAATAGGTGACGTTTTGGATCGAGACCCTTCATCAGACTGTTGAAGTTGATGGGAGAAAGCTGGATCCTCCTCCAGCTTTCTCCCCTCTTCGACACAGCCTGAAGAACAGTCCCAACCCGAAATGTTGCCTGTAAATTTCCCTTCACCGATGCTGCCTAGCTTGTTAAGTTCCTCCAGCAGTTTGTTTTTTGCTAAAATCTCATATTGTAAGAATGCGGTGTGAAGAGTGTATTTTTGCTTCTGGGCAGTATTGGTGCAGAAGAACAGAAACTACAATTGCTTTTAACTCTGGGACATCCTCAGTTTCATCCAAAATACAATAGTGTCATTTTTCTCCCAAGTTCATCACATTGAGCATTTCACCGTGCATTATTCTGTGTACAATCTTTTGTTGCCCGAAATAGATATCTCATTTTAATATCTTTTTTTATGAAAGCCATAACATGACTACTTTCTGTCAACCAGGTGCAACAATATTGTAAGACTATACATTTGTAATAGAATGTTAGAATGTCAGAAATAGAATATTATAAACATAAAATAATTTCAGTTGCACGTAAAGTCGGTATTCACTGTGTTACTGTCTGCATTATTAAAGTCTGTTGTACTTTGAACAGCCCTCTTTCTTGCAGCCATGGTCATACTTTTCACAGCCAACAGAGGGAGTCTTTGTAGTCCTGCCTGTTTTACGAACTGCCTTGAATGATGTACTCCTCATCAACACTCATTCAGGTTGGTTTAGTATAGCCAGGAGCAGAGTAACAATCAGATTTTAAAATGAATAAATCTTTTAGTTTAAATAAAATGTATTAAATGTCCACAAATCTAATCAGTGATGGAGTCATTGTGTCATACAGCATGGAAACAGGCTCTTCAGCCCAACTTGCCCATGCCAACAAAGATGCCCCAATTTACAACTGTCCCCACCTGTCCATGTTTGGCCCATTTCCCTACAAATCTTTCCTATCCATGTATCTGCCCAAATGTCAGTATTGGAAAAATTGGCCAAACAATAAAAATCAATTCTTCATAATTTGCAAACTTTTAAATCTGCATTTCACTACCATGGGGAAATCCACTGGGTATTCAGGAGGGTTCGTATCTATGGTGATGCATTGGACATGAATCAGAAAGCCTCTACCTCAGTGGTTCCCAACCTTTTTTTGGCCATGCCCCACCTAATCACCTCTAGAATCCTGATGCCCCTCCCCCCTCCCCATGTGGTGATGTATAATTCTTATCAATTAAAAAGTCAACTCCGTTTCAGCTGAAGAAGCTTAAAACGCCAATACCTTGGTTTAAACAAGCTTCAAAAGAACATGGCATCCATGAAAAAGAAAAATGAAATAAACATGAAGAGTGATGGCGCGGTGATTATGTAATAACTACACAATAAAGACCTTTTTTACCCAAAACAAATTATTTACTCAAAATAACATCTGAAACATAAACTATATATGTTTACCTGATTGAAAATCCAAAAAAATAAAAATCGAAAATTTGGACCCAGACCTCCTCATTCGCGCTCAATTGCCCCCCTTAAAAATCAAATTGCCCCCATGTGGGGCGTACGCCCCACGTTGGGAACCACTGCTCTACTTTTTCACCATTGTTTGAACGCTTGAGAAATCAGAAAGTGCTGGAACCATGTAACTTGTCAGTCAAGTTCCCTGTGGGGAACTGATAGGTAAGTGGTTCCATGCTAGTCTCTTGTTCAGAACTAAAAATGATTGTCAAATCCTGACCTTACTGAAAAAGGGAGGAAACATACAAAAGAATCTCAAAACGTAGCTGTGAAAAGATTGCAGGGAAATATTTCAGTCAGAATATGGAATAAAACAAGTGGTTATGAAGGAGTGTAATGAAGGCAGCAAATAATATACCCAAGGAAAGCTGGGAGAATGCAAAGCAAACGTTCACATGCTCACAAAATTTATGAGCTGTAGCAGCAAATCTCAGTAAGATCAGTGTTGCATTTCATTTGGTGAAAAATATATGGCGTGCCACACTGCAGAATGAATATTTCATCCCATTATTTCATACCCATCCTCCGATATATGGGGGGCAACTGTGGTATACATTCAAACTGCTATCATTTCAACAATTAAAATTAAAATTTAAATTGAAGGATAATCAATATTTTAAATATATACAGGTATGTGACTTTATGAAGAAATATACACATAGATTTCAAACTATATTTTTAGATCCTTTAGAAGAAGCAATGAACATTAAGGCTGATTCACAAAAATTTATATCATACTTTTATAATAATATATTAAATAGAGAATCACCCTCAACAGAAGCACTAAGGGAAGATTGGGACCATGAGCTAATAATAAAGATCTCGAAGGATAGATGGGAAAAGTATTTGATGAATACACATAACTGTTCTATTAATGCAAGACATAATTTAATTCAATTCAAATTATTACATAGACTATTATTCAAAAACGAAGTTGAATAAATTTTATCCAAACGTCTCTCCCAGATGCGACAAATGTTTGTTTCAAAACGCTAATATAAAACATTCATTTGTAGGATGTACAAAGTTGAATAAATTTTGGAGTGGTATATTTGATATATTTACAAAGCTTTTCAAGTCAAGAATAGAACCCAAAACAGAATGGATTATATTTGGAATAATAGGAGAAGATACCAATTTAAATAAAGACCAAAATGGTTTTTTTAATTATGGGTTAATAATTGGAAAGAAATTGATACTTAAATTTTGGAAAAATACAACCATACCAACTGTTAAAATGTGGATTAGGAATATGATGGACATAGCACGCCTTGAAGAAATGAGACTCCGACTAATAGATAAACATGACCAATTCTTAAGGAGTTGGTCTCCTTTCATCGACTTTTTGGAATCATGTGATGCAGCGGTACCGTAAAGATTGCTGATTTCAGTTCATGACGTGGATAGATCTACATCTCCGAATACAGATTTGAAAAATTCTCTTTTAAGGGGCCTTCTCTCCTATTTCTACTTTCCATTTTTTATTTTTTTTATTTTTTTTTATATACACACTTCACGTTGTTCTACTCTCTACCATCTATTTTTCCACTTCTTCCTCTTTCTATTGTTTTCTTTTCTTGTCTTACTTCCTTCCTTCTCATAACATAAAACTAGAGGTTGTACATAGAATGGATTACGGTATGACATAATTAGGTTCCACTGCACTGTTTTGTACTGTATTAACTTCTAATAAAATAAACAAAAAACTGTAGTATACATACTATGTTAATCAGGTAATTGATTCTTTACTTCTTGGACAATGCTCTACTATTCTGCACTACTGTGTTTAAGTAGGAATGTTTCAAAATGTTGCGATTTAAAATATCAAGCCTGTAATTTATCCCATCAGATAAAGCATAAAAATAACTTTAATTTGACACCTAATTCACTTTCATATTTTCAGTATTAAAAATGTTATGGCCTTTCATACTCAGAAATTAACATCCCTATTGCTTTTGCATTGATTTAACACAAAAGCTGTAATCGAGGACAGTCAAAAGCCCATAACTTTCTTAAAATTTAAGAGAACTGAATGAAATGTTCAGTTATTTTAGATTGAAGCATTCTGAAACAAATATAAAACATCTTACTTGGATGACCTGAAATCAAAGCATATAATTAGTTAGTTACCTAATTGTAGCTAATTACAAAATTGACTGTTGTGATGGAAATAGTAATAAGATTCAGATTCAGATTCAGATTCACTTTTAATTGTCATTGCCAGTGTACAGTACAGGGACAACGAAATGCATTAGACAACAAAATAATAAACACCCAGACTGCCTTGAAAATTCAAAAATGTAATATTCTCAAGATCAGAACTTTAATATTATTGTATTATATGCTTTAAGTCTGTAACAGATAGGTAAATAAATTACAATTTCTAGCATTAGAACAAGTCGTTATGGAGAAGATCAGTTGCTAGCTGGTACATTGACATATCATAATCAGAAGCATCATCATACTCTTCAGATTATAACAAATAAGCAACTCTGTTTTTCCTCAACTTTTCAATTTTGGCATTGTGAGTAGTCCAAATTTGGATAATCTCTGTGAATTATGTCTAAATCAGTTTCTTTTGCTGGACATTTGGATTGACAATTTTGCATTTCTTCTTCGGAGACATTTGTTTAAAATGTAAAGGAAAAAAAACACTGAACAACATCAACAGAAACGTTATTATTTGAGTTTTAGAAAAAAGGTAGAAATTATAAAGTCAAACGCTAAAACAAATAGTAAATACCCCACAAAAAATTCATATTCCTCAGTTTCATCAAATCAATTGACTTCATCTAATCAATTAAATTCATCTAAATTCAATTACTAGATCTAAACATCTATCCATTTCTTAAGAAAAGGCTAACATTTTTAAATAGCCTAAGTATCCAAATAACAAACTGATCCCATTCACACAAGAATTCACAATACAACATGATTTTTAAATCTCACTGTCATTAACATATGCCAAATGGAAGGAAACAATCGAGAAAATGTTGTGGATAACATAAATTATTCGAGAAACATCCACTCAATATAATCAAAATGATTATTTTTTTGCACAACACATGTGACTAAAACTGTTGTGGATATTTAGTATAAAAATATTGATTATGGATAGACAATAACCCAAAATATAGATGATTTAGATGCTCTTATGGCATGATTGTCCAAAAAAAAAGAGGATTTTAATCATCTTGAGATTGGGTGTTTCTGGAATGTGATCGATTGGAATGTTGCTGTTGGCATAAATTTTAAGCCCATATCGACAGGCAAGACACGGACGATTCGTATGGGGCCTAAATAATATTTTTGCATCGTAAAATTAGACTAAAGCCACCCCAAGAAGCAAGATTATATGTGAAATAAACAACTTACCATTTGTTTTGTCCTGATATTGCGATCCGTGACCTTGAAGGCGTTGAGGGTGTTTTACTTTAATCCAGCGATTAAATTGTCCAGCGATTTTTTAAAAAATGGGAACGGAAGTCCGATCGATTTTTCTTCATCAACTGGCAGCCCGAGGAAATCCCTCTCTGACTAGCAATACAAACCTGCATTTTAATCCCCCCCCACCTCAACGGCTCCGAAGTCGCACACACAGCCAGTGGCAGATCTGGAGCGCCGCTGAAGGTAGGTTTTGTAACATCGCTAGTTTAAGTCAATCATTCCATGGTAATCCGGTAGGCTCTCCACTGCAGGATATGGGTGACATATTCTGTAGTGCATTAACTCAATATGTTGTGTTTGTGGTGTTTGAATAAATCACTATCCTCATACAACTCATTCTGTAATACTCTGGTATCTCATTCTGTTATTCTCTGGTGACTCATTCTCTAATATTTGATAACTCGTTGAGCAAAGTTTTGTTTAGAGATACAGCGTGGAAACTGACCTTTGGTCCACCGAGTCCACATCGGCCATTCGTCACCTATTCACAAAAGTTCTATGTTATGTTATTTTCTCCTCAACTCTCTACACATGAGGGACATAAATTACAAAAGCCAATTAGCCTGCAGACTCATACTTCTTTGGATGTGGGAGGAAACCAATGCAGTCACAAGGAGAATGTGCAAACTCTACACAGATAGCACCCAAAGTCAGATCTCTGGTGCTGTGAGGCAATTGTTCTACTAACTGGGCGACTGTGCTGCCCGAATATGTATGCATTTAACCCTAGAAACTTAAGATAGACACAAAAAGCTAGAGTAACTCAGCGGGTAAGGCTGTATCTCTGGAGAGAATGAATGGGTGAGCCGGGAAGCATTGGATAAGCCCGGAAGCATTGTGAGAGACATGTTTTTTGACATCTCCAATTTTTTTAACACGATTCGACCTGCACTGCTAGTGAGGAAACTCATGGGTGGATGCTCCATTGGTGTCCTGGATCGCCAACTACCCGACTGGACGAGCACAATATGTCAGGCTACAGAACTGTGTCTGGGACATAGTGGTGAGCAACACAGGGGCTTCACAGGGAATGGTCCTCTCTCCCTTCCTGTTTACCATCTCCACCTCGGACTTCTGATATAACTCGGACTCTTTCCACCTGCAGAAATTTTCAGATGACTCTACAATTGTGGGCTGCTTCAGTGGGGGGAGGGAAGCTGAATCCAGAGGTGTAGCCAATGACTTTGTTGAGTGGTGTGGGCTGAATCACCTGCAGCTCAACACTGACAAGACTAAGGAGTTGGCGGTAGACTTTAGGAGGAGAGGTCCACCCCTGTCCCCTATCTCCAATGGGGTGGATGTGCAGTTTACCAGCAAGTACAAATATCTTGGAGTGTACCTGGACAGTAAACTGGACTGGTCCAAGAATGCTGAGGCCCTGTTCAAGAAGGGACAGATACAGCTGTACATTTTGAGAAGGCTCTGCTCCTTCAATGTCTGCAGTAAGATGCTGCAGATGTTCTACCAAGTGGTGTAGCCAGTGCCATCTTCTTCGCTGCTGTGTGCTGGGGCAGCAGGGCGAAGGCTGTGGATGGCAACAGGATTAACACACTCATCAGGAAGGCTGGCTCCATCCTGGGAGTGGAGTTGGATTCATGCGATGTGGTCTTGGAGGGGAGGATGCTCCTCAAACTGCAGAACATCCTGCACAATACAGCTCACCCCCTCCACGACACATTGGTCAGCCCAAGGAGTACTTTCAACAACAGACTGGTTCCACCAAGATGCAGGACAGAACACCACAGGAGATCCTTCTTCCCTGTGGCTGTCAAATTTTACAACTCTTTCCCCTTCTGTCGTGGGGTAGACTGAGACTGACTCCCCTCCCCCCAATCTTTGCACATTCCCCAAACCTTTCCACTCGTCACTTTAATGTCATGTTTCATGTATTTTGTGTTTTTATGACTGTTGGCAGATCTATTTCCCTCCTGGGAAAAATAAAGTATCATATCGTGACGTTTTGGGTCGAGACCCTTCTTCAGACTAGTCAGGGTAAAGGGAAACGAGAGATATAGATGATGATTTAGAGAGATAAAGAACAATGAATGAAAGTTATGCAAAAAATAACAATGGTAAAGGAAATAGGCCATTATTTGCTGTTTGTTGAGTGAAATAGGCCATTGTTTGTTGAGTGAAAACGAGAAGCTGGTGCGATTTGGATGGGGAGGGATGGAGAGAGAGGGAATGCCGGGGTTACTTGAAGATAGAGAAATCAATATTCATACCACTGGGCTGTAAGCTGCCAGAAACTGGTAGAAACAATCTGTAATGTGTGAATAAATCAATCTGGTGCTTGATAACTCATTCTATGGTACCCAACTGATTCCATCTGTAGTTCGATAATTCCTTCTTCTTAAAAGGCTAATTCATTCTGCAGAGCTTGGAAAATGTTGTATGTACAATAGGATTAATTAATGATCTTTTAATGAAGGCACCCCAAGGCAACGGCAATCATAATATGATTGCATTTTACTTTAGGCCCTGAGGGACAGGAGTCCAGAACTAATATTTTAAACTTAAATAAGAATAACCTTGAGGGCTGAAATGCAGAGAAATCTTGGTGAACTATCAAATTAGCTCATGGGAACTGTCAGTTGAGATACTATGGCAGACATGTAAGGAGTTCTTTATAATTTCCATTCTAAGAAGAAAACATTCCAAGGATAGAACCCACCAGCTGTAGTTAACAACAAAAATAAAACCTCAAAATGTTCTAAAGAACATGCATATAATTAAGCAAGGATTATATAAGCAACAAATGAAACATTTGGGTGAGGAAGCAAAAGTATGAGATAAACCTAACCAGAAACCTAAAAGCAAATCACAAGAGTTTCTATAGATATTACAAAATGAGAAAGGGTTTGGCAGAGATGGTCGAAAGCTTCAGGTGTCTAGGTGTAATATCCCAAATAATTTGACTTGGTCCAACCATATTGATGATATGGCCAAGAAAGCTTGGCAATGGCTTACTTCCTCAGAAGACAGTGTGCCTCCACTGACCCATTGACTCTTACTAATTGTGAAAAACAGTCTCCGCCCACACCCTCGCCTCCAGCAGCGACTGCAATACTTCATATTGCCTCTCCTTTCATGTCCATCATCCATGTTCCAAAGTTGACTTTGCTGTCATCGTCCATCCTGAAAAGGACACAAGCTTCCAGTGACAATCAGTGGGAGCCATCACTTGTTGCAATAGATGATGGTGGTAGCAGAATTAGCTTGGGATACTTCCAGTTTCCAGCCCCGCCACGTGGACACTTCTGCTATGGTGCCAGCAACCGTTAAAATCAAGGACAACTCACACCCCCATCATTTCTTCTTCTCCCCTCTCTTGTCAGGCAGAAGATATTAAAGGTTTGAAAATAACCTCGTATCAGATTCTAGAACAGCTTCTTTCCACGATGTTGTCATCCTGGAATGAACCGCTGACATGCTATCTGCGCTTTCTCTAAAGCTGCTTCTTTTCTTTTTGTACATTTCCTGTTGTACTCGTGGATGGTCTAATCAGCTTGTATAATGTACAAATCAAAGTTTTTAACTGTGTTGTGTGACAATAATAAACCTATAACAAAACCAATCAATCTCCTCTTTCATAAACCCTCTTCCAGGAGATTCTGCCACGTACTCTTACTATTAACTTTACCCCATTCAGCGATTTTGTTATTATAATTTAGACTTTTTGCACTACTTAAGATTGTGCATCTTTTCATCATTCTGCTGATTTGTAATTGCCATTCTATTTGTTGTTGTATCTATGATTACCATGTATATGGTTTACTGTATGAGCGTCTGCAATTTAGGGACCTCGTAGCACTCGGATGTACAGTATATGACAATAAACTAATCTGAATCTGATTATGTAGAATATGTATATTTTATTCTATTGTGCTTGAGTAATTTGTTTCACAAAGCTCAGGTAATTTCCTGTTGTAATGTTTGGATGATTCATTTTGCGGCATTAAAAATAATTCTTCCTTGTTGCTCATATAATTCATCCTGTGGTGCTTGGTTAACTGACTTTAGTTATCTAGTAACTTAATCCACATTGCTCAAATAATTTACGTAGCATTTGATTGTAGCGTTAAAGTACCAATAGTTACTGTGGGACAAATATAAGATATACTGTAGAGTTTGTGTACTGTGTTTGATAGTTACTGCACTTTTCATTTTGTAGCACTTTTGCAAGTTATTTTGTTAACTTCAACCATCGTATTGTGTTGGGCTCTAATAATTAATTCTGCGCAATGCCAGGATGATAATCTGCAGCATACAAATGATTCATTCCAAGACACTCGTGTAATTTATTCTGTAGGGTTAGGCTATCCTTTTCCATTTGCTTGGATAATTCTCCTTGGAAGAGATCCGGTATCATATTCTTTAACACAAGGATATACCCTCTGTGGAGTTTAGATGACAGATTCTGCTGAGGTTGGGTATCATATTCGGCAATGCATAGATAATTCATTCCGAAATGCTTAGGCAGTGTATTCTGATGCATTTGAACAAATTATTCTGTATAGTTAGGGTATCGTATTCTAGTATTTAAAAGACATACAGCTGAATTGTGTTATGGTATTTTATAGCACTGGGCTAATTTATGCCATAGATTTCAGGTTCCGTAGTCTTGTTGCTCCAAGGTAATTAATTCAGTGGAGTACGGGTGTCATATTTAATAACTTAGGTGATTCAGTCAGTAGAGTTTTGTTACTGTATTTGGTAGCATTAAAGCAATTCCTGTAAGACATACATGATTTATTCTGTGGAGCAGAAGTGTGATATTCATCCTGCTAAATTCAGGTAGGTTAAATTATTTTGTTCAGGTAATTCATTCTGTGCAATTTAGGTATAATAACCTGCAGCATTCAGTTAATTCATTCCATAAAACTCATAATTTATTCTGTAGCGAAGTTTTTATTTATTTTTTGTTTTTGGAGGTACAGCACAGAAACAGGTCCTTCGGCCCACCGAGTCTGCGCCGATCAGCGATCCGCATACATTAACTCTATCCTACACACACTAGGGAGAATTTTACATTTATACCAAGTCAATTAACCTACAAACCTGTACGTCTTTGGAACGTGGGAGGAAACCGAGGATCTCGGAGAAAACCCACATAGGTCACAGGGAGAATGTACAGACAGCACCCGTAGTCAGGATCGAACCCTGGTCTCTGCTGCTGGAAGGCAGTAGCTCTACCACTGCACAAGTCATGAATATGGACAACTCATCCTACAGATTTTGAGTTTCATATTCAGTAGCATTTGTTTATTTTGTACAGCGTGCAAAACTCATTGTGGAATATGTAGGTCAATCATTCTCCAGCTTTCGGATAAGTTGGCCTTGAGAGATCAGATGTTGCATTCTCTTGTGTTCAGGTACTGAATTCATTCTCTAGGCCTTAGGTGGTCATGCTGTAATGCTTAGGTAAGGTAATTCATTGGGTAACGTATTCTCTTGCACTCATTCGGTAGGCATCCAGTTAAATCATTCTGTGATCCTTAGGAAATTTAAGCTGCAATGATGTGGGTAATTTATACTGTATATCTGGGTATCATAGGGTATAAATAGGGTAGACAGTGGCATAGATAGAGTAGACCATCTCAGGGTAGAAATGTCAAATACTAGATGGCATAGCGTAAAGGTGAAAGGGAAATATTTCAAGGTGATTTACAGGCCATGTTTTTCACACAGAGAGTGGTGGGTGCCTGGAATGAGTTGCTGAGGATAGTGGTGAAGGAAGATGTGATAGCAGCATTTAAAAGGTTTTTAGATATGCACATGGAAATGCAGGAAATGGAGGCATGTGGATCACGTGCAGGCAAATTAGGTTAGTTTATCTTGGCATCAGGTTCGGCATAGTCATTGTGGGCCGAAGGGCCTGTTCCTGTATTGTACCTTTCTATGTACTACGTTCTATATTATTCTCTGGCACATTACTAACTTACTCTCTGTAATTTGGTTAATTCATTCTGTAGCACTTGGGTAATTCATTTACAGTGTAATTTGGTCACTCGGATAATTGGTTCTATAGATTTTGAGTAATTCAGTCCTCAGCTCTTGATCAAATCATTCAGTATGATTTCACCGTGTAGTTCAGAGTATTGTGCTTTGCAGTCCTATTGCTAAACATGCTGTAAAGTACAGGTATATCCGCTGGATAGTTTAGACAATGTACACTATAGCTCACAAGTAATTCATTCTCTGGGGCTCAGTTAATTCATTCCGTAGCACTCAAGTAATGCACTCGGGTGGCACAGCAGTAGAGTTGCTGCCTTAAGGGCCTGTCCCATGTGGGCGACCTAATCTGAGAGTTTAGCCATGTTTGCCCTGGACTCAAACTCCAAGCATGGTCGACATGTGGTCCTAGGAGGTCCTATGAGGTAGCTGGAGCTCTCCTTCATGCTCGAGGGAAGTTCCCGACTACTCGCAGCCTCAGCCAGGTCGCGGAAAAATTTACAGGATATTGAAAAAATTTCCGCGAGTAAAATTTGGTCGACATGGGTCTTATTAACTCGTAGTGTATTGGAGTGGGGTCGCTATTTAGTTACAGGCAGTCAAAGGCAGCCATAGACAATCTCCTTCGCTGACCGGGCATTTTGATTGGCTCATTGGAGTTTTGGGGATCATGGAAGACTGACCGGTAGGTAAAATGCCCGCTAAACTTTATTATACTTCTTAAAAGTGTCTCCACTCCTTCTCTCCCCCCCCCCTTCTCCCCCCTTCTCTCCCCCTTCTCTCCCCCTTCTCTCCTCCATCTCTCCCCCTTCTCTCCCCCTTCTCTCCCCCTTCTCTCCCCCCCCCCCCCCTCTCCCCCTTTCTCTCCCCCCCCCCCCCCCCCCCCTCCCCCCACCCCCCCCCCCCCCCCCCCCCCCCCCCCCCCCCCCCCCCCCCCCGGGGCTGAAAACTTACTGTTACTGGGGGGGGGAAAACCCGGGGTGGGCAGAGGGGACATGTCCCCTCCACCCAAGTTTTTGTAATCCGGATTTAAAAATCCGGTGATCGAGGGCGCCGATCGGAGGAGGGAGCGTCGGTCGGCAGGCAATGGGGGCGGGACATGATTCAACACGATGATTGGAGGAGGGAGGAGTGGGGGGGGGGGGGGGGTGGAACTGAGGATAGAGCGCGGTGATTGGAGGAAGGAGATGTGGTACAGACCTGCGCTTCATCCGCAGCCAGGATGATCCTGGACGGCTCTCCGGCACTGTCCTGTCCCCTCCCGAGTACCCCCCCTCCCGCCCCCGCGGGTGACCAGAGAGGTCGGCAGCAAGGATGCTCCATTGTAGGATCTTTGGTCGGCAGTCAGACGGGCAGCGCAGAGAAACAGCGCTAAACCCAGCTAACTCTGCCTGTCCCGCCAGGTGAGCTTACAATCCTTCCCGGATTTATGGCCAGCGCGGAGAAGCAGCGCTGGTATCCTGTCAGTCCAGACAGGGCTCTAGTTAACCTGGTGAGACAGGCAGAGTTGAGCTGCATTTTGCGCTGGATTGTGCCTCCTAAGCCTCGCGTGCTTGTGTGTGAGTGTGCGCATGCGCGCTCGGCCGCCAAAAAATGATGTCCCTGTCCCCTCCATGTTTTGATAGCGAGTTCCGCTCTTGACTGTGGCAGCCGTTTACCTTCATCTTCATCGTGCAGACAGCGCTCCTCTGCTTTCCCTGGTCCCCACCTTCGCCATGTATTTTGTGTGTGTGTGTGTGTGTGCGGTCGATAGATGCAGCTCGTGGTTTCAACGCGCCGGTCGATCCAGCTCGAGGCTTTCCATGAGAGTGCCCTCGAGCTTGAAGGTCGAAGGCCCTCTTCTGGACTCGCGGATTAGGTCGCCCAAATGGGACAGGCCCTTTACAATACAAGAGACCCGGGTTCGATTCTGACTACGGGTGCTCTCTGTATGGAATTTGTACGTTCTCCCCATGCGTGGATTTTGTCCGGGAGCTCCCGTTTCCTCCCGCACTCCAAAAATGTACAGATTTGTAGGTTCATTGACTTGGTAAAAATTGTGTTTTTTTTTATTGTCCCTAGTGTATGTAGCATGGTGTCCGTGTGCGGGTATTGATGGTCCAAACTGTATCTCTAAATTAAACTAAACACTTTGTAGAGTTCAGACATTGTATTCTGTAGCAATCAGTATATTTTAGCTGTTGTATTCTGTGGTACTTGGATATTTCATTCCATAGTACCCGAGTAAATCATTCTTTAGCCTACATATAATTTATACTGTACATGTCATTCATTCTGTAGTGCCCTGTTGATTTATTTTGCAGCAGTCAGCTATCATATTCTGTAACATTCAGATGTTTGGATATCACATTCTCGGTGAATTTATCCTGCAGTGTACAGGTAATTTGTGCTGTTAATACTTGGGTTACCCATTCTTTAGCTTTCAAGGAATTCATTTTTAAATGGGAGATCATTATGTACTGTGGCGCACGGGCAATTGATTAGATAGTGCTTGGGTAATTCATTCAGTAAGGTTGGATATCTTGCATTGGAAGGAACTGCACATGTTAGTTTAAACCGAAGGCAAACACAAAATGCTGGAGAAACTCAGCAAGGCAGGCAGCATCTCTGGGGAGAAGGAATGATTGACCCGAAACATTACCCATTCCTTCTCTCCAGAGATGCTGCCTGTCCCACAGAATTACTCCAGCAATTTGCGTCTATCTTGGGTTGGATATCTTGTTCTGTTGTGCTTGTATAACATATTCTATGGCATGCGATTCATTCATTGTACAGAGTTGGGGTACTATATACATTAATAGGTGGGAAACGCATTCTATGGCTTGTATATAATTCCATTCTAAAGTACCTGGGTAATTCATTCCAATACCCCGCTTGGAATGTTCACTCTGTAAAGTTTGGGTATGACTATACATTGGTTTTCTGGCATTCAGCGGGACTTGGTAATTTATTTCGTAGTACTTAGGAATTTTTAATCTCTTGTGCTTTGATCGTTGATTCTGTAATAGTTTCATATATAGGTCATTATAGACTATTAGTTCTGTAATAGTTTCATATATAGGCCATATATATGTACTGCATGGAAAAAGGCCACTCGACCCACCTAGAACATGTCGACCAAGTTTGCCTATTGGGCTAGTCCCATTTGCCTGCATTTGGCTGACAGCCCTCTTTCTCCATCTATCTTTCCAAACTTTTAAAAACATTGGTAATACTTGAATAATTCATTCTCTAGCAGGTGTTTGTGGTATTAGATTTATAGATTAAGTCATATAGTACGGAAACATGTCCTTCGGCCCAACCTGTTCATACTGACCAAGATGCTCTATCCAAACTGGTCTCATTTGCCCATGGTTCGTCCATATGCATCTAAACTTTTCCTATCTGTCTAAAATGTCTTTTAAATACTGTTACAGTACTTAAATATTTCCTCTGGAAGCTTGTTCCATACACCTCTGAATGAAAAAGCACATCCTTGGGTTCCTATTAAATCACCAGCTACAAGAGGAAAGCCCCCGCTCTTTGGATAATCGTCAGCTGACCAATTACCTGAATGAGTTCTACTGCAGGTTTGACAAGCAGAAACATAACCCTGGTACCCCCTCCCCAACCAACACTTCACACCTACTCACAACCTGACCCCAGTCTGCAAAGACTGGACTCTTCTACACCCACTCCTCCCCAATCACCTCTTCACACCTACTTAAAGCAAGACTCCAGTGTGAAAAGACTCGACCCTTTCCCACCCACCCCTCTCCAATCACCACTTAACATCCAATTACAGCCTGACTGAAAAAGACAGGGCCCTCGTCCACTACCCACCCACTCCGTGCAGCCCAACACCAATCTGGCCACTTCTCCATCATCAAAAATAAAAATAGAAAAGGTGGAGAGGCTTTTCAGAAGGCAGAAAAGCCTGAAATCTCCAGGACCGGACAATGTTTCCCCCTCTACTCTCAAGCTCTGTGCTGAACAACTGACACCAGTCTACACAGACATTTTCAACCAGTCCCTGCAAACCTGTACTGTCCCTGCCTGCTTTAAAGTCTCCACTATTGTCACTGTACCCAAAAAGACAAGGATTACTGGTCTTAATCACTACAGGCCTGTCCCCTGTCCACCGACCTCTGTAGTCATGAAGACCCTTGAAAGGCCTGTGCTGACCAAGCTTAAAAATATCGCAAACCCCCTGCTGAATCCTCTGCACTTTGCATATCGGGCCAATAGATCTGTGGATGATGCAGTCAACCTGGGCCTGCACTTCATCCTCCAGCACCTATGCGAAGATTTTGTTTGTTGATTATAGCTCTGCATTCAACACCATTGTGCCAGAACTATTACACTCCAAACTTTCCAAGTTAACTATGCCTGAACCCGTCTGTCAGTGGATCACCAGCTTCTTAACAGATAGGAAGCAGCATGTGAGGTAGGAAAACACATCTCGGATCCGCAGACCCTCAGCATAGGAGCACCGCAAGGCTGCATGCTCTCCCCTCTCCTCTACTCTCTCTATACCAATGACTGCACCTCCACTGACTCCTCTGTCAAGCTTCTCAAGTTTGCGGACAACGCAATCCTGATTGGACTGAACCAGGATGGGGAGGAATCTGCCTACAGACAGGAAAGACGCAGTTGGTGTCCGGCAGCATCGCAACAGCCTGGAGCTCAATGCTCTTAAGGCAGTGTGGAATTGATTGTAGACTTTAGGAGAGCTCCCCCTCCCCTCACTCCACTAACCATCAATAACACCACAGTCACATCTGTGGAGTCTTTTAAGTTCCTGGGAACCATCATCTCCAAGTACCTTAAATGGGGGGTGGGCCACCATTGACTCCACGGTCAAAAAGGTACAACAGAGGATGTACTTTCTGCGGCAGCTGAGGAAGCACAATCTGCCACAGGTGATGATGGTCCAATTCTATACGACCATCATAGAGTATGTCCTCTCCTTCTCCATCGTGTTCTGGTTTGGCTCAGCCACCAAGCTTGACATCAAAAGACTGCAGCAAATCGTCCGATCAGCTGAGAACGTTATTGGCTGCAACCTTCCCTCCATTGATGAACTGTACACTGCAAGGGCCAGGAAGCGAGCGGGTAAGATCATCTCTGACCCCTCTCACCCTGGCCACAAACTCTTTAAATCACTTCCCTCTAGGAAGGCGACTATGGACTGTCAAAGCTGCCACAGCCAGACATAAAAACAGCTTTTTTTCCACGAGTAGTAGCTCTACACAATAACCAAAAGTCTGTAGCCTCCTTTTGCTCTGGTATTTTATTTAATTCTTATGGTTAATTGATAATGTTTTATCATCAAGGTTTAATGTTTATGTGTCATTCCTAACTGTCACTGTATGTCGTTGTCACTTGCGGGTGGAGCACCAAGGCAAATTCCTTGTATGTGAATATACTTGGCCAATAAACCTATTCATCCATTCATTCATTCATTCATCATCATTCATTCATTCATTCATTCAATCATTCATTCATTCATTCAATCATTCATTCATTCATTTCATTCATTCATTCATTCAATCATTCATTCAATCATCATTCATTCATGCATTCAATCATTCATTCATTCATTCATTCAATCAGTCATTCATTCATTCAATCATGCATTCAATCATTCATTCATGCATTCAATCATTCATTCATTCATTCATTCATCCATTCATTCATTCATAACTATTTCCTCTGGAAGCTTGTTCCATACACCTCCGAGTGAAAAAGCATACATGTGGGTTCCTATTATGTGTTGCCCCATCTCACAAATCTATGTCCTCTGATTCTTGACTCTCCTACCCTGGGCAAAATACTTTGTGTATTCTGTAGATTCCACAGTTGATTCTGTACTACTTGGGAAATTAATTATCTTGTGCAAATGATTTGTTCTCTGTGACTTGGTGAATTCACTCTGCAGTGTTTAATTAATGCTTTTTGCAGATTTCAGATATCTCAATCTGTCGTGGTCAAGAAATCCATTCTCTGGACTTGATACCTCATATGCACCACTGGGGGAAATTCACTCTTTGCGTTCAGGTGTTATATTCTGTGGGTCCAGGAGAAATTATTCTCTGGCACTCGGTTCAGGTTTCTTTTCCTATGAGAATTAGGTTCTTCCTTCTCTTGTGCTCAATTAAATCACTCTGCGATGCTTTGGAAATTCATTTTGTATGGTTTGGGGATCAGATTCTGTAGCATTCAAGAAATTAATTGTATCACACTTGGTTAATTCCCTCTGTAGAGTTCAACTTTTGTATTCTCTGGCACCCAGGTAATTAATTCTCTAGTGGGTGGTTAATTCATTCTGTTGTGGTTGGTAATTTTACAGCACTTGCATAATTCATCTTGTGGTCCTCTGGAGATGCTGCAGAGTTTGAGCATTGTGTTCTGTTGTGCTTGGGTAACCCATTCCCATTGCATTCCATTGGGATACTCATCTGTGGAGTCTAGGTATTGCATTAAAAACAGCAGGAGTAATTCACTTTTTCCCAGTCAATTAATTAATTATTGGTGCTTGGTGCCTTTGTTTGTGAGTTGTTAATTCATTCTCAACACTGAGCCAAGTTTCTAATACTGTGCTTGGGTTCTTCCAATGTGATCAAGTCAGTCATCCTGTAGTACTATGGTCGTACATGCACGAGGCAAATTATTTCTCAATTAAGTGGCTAATTCACTCTGCAGTACTCGGTAATCCACAACAGTAGGTAACAAATTTACCCTACAGTACTCAAGCGATTAATATTACAGTACTCGAGTAATTCACTCTGCAATAGTTGGTTCATTCACTCTGTAGTACTCCGCTAATTAGTACTCTGCAGTACTCGAGTAATTCTCTGCAATACACAAATATTTCATTCTGCAGTACTCGAGTTTTACATTTCCTCTGAGATGTTTTATTGTGTTTTTTGTATATTTATTTGGGTATTTCATTTTGTAGTACGTGTATTTCATTCTAATTTTTGGGTAATTCACACCGCAGTCTTTGTATAATTTTTTTTTGCTTGGACAACTTAAACTTTAATTTTGAAGTGATTTGAGCTTGTATGCTTGAGTCACTCATTCTGTGACGTGTAAATGATTTCTGCTGTGGTGCGAGGATAGTTCATTCCCGAGTTGATAGGTTATAATATGTGTTGCTCAGGGAATTCTGAGTAGCTCAAGTAACACATTGTGCAGTGCTCAACATTTCAAGTATTTCATAATTGCGTTTGAGGTTGGGATCCATCTTCAGGCATCTGACACAAAACGCAACCTATGTTCTCCAGAGATGTTGCCTGACCAGTTGAGTTACTCCAGCACATTGTGTCCTTTTGTGTAAACCAACAATTGCATTTCCTTGTTTCTACAGTGTTTCATTCTGCAGTACTTGTGTATGTTGTTCTGTAGTGCTCGCACTACTCAGTTTAGATTCTAGTTCACAACTTGGTTTGGGACCAGCTCCATCTAAGACCGCAAGAAATTACAGCGAATTGTGGATGAAGCCCAGACCATCACACAAACCAACCTCCCTTCTATTGACTCAATTTATACCTCACTCTGCCTCGGCAATGCCAGCAGCATAATCAAGGGCGAGTCTTTGGACAAGGACAAGGCTAGTCACACCTTAGCCACTCCCTCTTCTCTCCTCTCCCATCAGACAAAAGGTATAGAAGTGTGAAAATGTACACCTCCAGATTCAGGGGCAGTTTCTTCTCAGCTGTGGTCCCACTTGGCCATCATTTGCGCGCCATTTACGCAACCTGGTAGCGTGTGGGTAGCGCGGGACGGGCGCATGAAATGGCGTGGGGGAGTGTGGAGTTGCGCACAGTATCGCGCAGTGCACCAGGATTTCGTGCTGCACTTTGCGTAAATGATGGCCAAGTGGGACAGGGTGACATTTCGGGTCGAAAGAATGACGTTTCGGTTCGACACCCTTCTTCAGACAGAAACGTCATCCATTCCTTCTCTCCAGAGATGCTGCCGGTCCTGCTGAGTTACTCCTGCATTTTGTGTCTATCTTCAATTTAAACCAGCATCTGCAGTTCCTTCCCACAGATTAATTTGATCTGCAGCTTGCTACTTTTCATTCACTTCTTTTTTTGAATGGGGGCATTATATCTGCAGTTTTCCTATTGCTATATCATAAACTGGATATTTAAATGACATCACGCACTCCAGACGGCTGTGCGGACACATGATGATGTGCGCCACCGTCTCGCGACAGTCACTACCGGCCTGTCGCGTAAATGACGGCCAAGTGGGACAGGCCCTTTAATCTGCTTTACTCTGGTAATTCCTAGTGCAGTTCTTGGATAATTAAATCTGTAGGATTTACGTAATTCAATCTGTAATCCTCGAGTAAATCTCCTTTTGTGTTCTGTTTTCATTCTCTGCTGTTTGAGTAATATATTGTGGTTGCACTTGGGAAGTTCGTACTGTGCTACTTGGAAGTTTCATTCTGAATTAGTTTGGTAATTTAATATCATCTCCTCAAATAATTCCTTCTGGAGCACTTGGCTAACAAATTCCATATTGCTCAGGTAATTCCTATTGTACTGCTAGGGTAATTCAACCTGCAGTGCTCGGCTAATCTCTACTGTGATGCTTTAATATTTCATGCTGCATTGCTTGGGTAACAATGTACATTTCTCTTGTGATTCTGTAACACGCAAGCATCGTATTCTGTCATGCTCAGGCCTCTAACTCCATTGTACTCTGGTAACTCATTTTGTGTTTCACAAGTAACTCATTGTTATGTGCTTGGTATCTTATTAGGTATTGCTCAGATGATATGTCCTTCCATCCATAATGCTTACATTATTCATTCTTCATAGTTTCAGAAACTTTACCTGTGGTTCTTAAGTAATTAATTCCCTAAAGCTGTTGCACTCAGAAGGTTCATTTGGATGTATGCAGAGACTTCCTTCAATAATATTGAATAACTTCATCTGAAGTCATAGTTATCAATCCAGCATGGAAACAGGTCATTCGGCCCAACATGCCCACGCCAACCAACATGTCTGATCTACACTAGTCCCACTCGCCTGCGCTTGCCCCATACCCCTCTAAACCTGTTCTACCCATGTACCCGTCTAACTGTCTATCTATCTCTCTCTTGAAAGCATCCAGAGAACCTACCTCCACTACCCTCTGAGGCAGAGAATTCCACAGACTCACCACTCTCTGTGAGAAAAAGTGTTTCCTCATCTCCGTTCTAAATGGCTTATTCCTTATTCTTAAACTGTGGCCCTTGGTTCTGGACTCCCCCAACATCGGGGACATGTTTCCTGCCTCTAGCGTGTCCAAGCTCTTGACAATCTTATATGTTTCAATGACATCTCCTCTCATCCTTCTAAACTCCAGAGTGTACAAACCCAGCTGCTCCATTCTCTCAGCATATGACAGTCCCGCCTTCCCGGGAATTAACCTTGTAGACCTACGCTGCACTCCCTCAATAGCAAGAATGTCCTTCCTCTAATTAGGGGACCAAAACTGCAGGTGTGATCTCACTAGGGTTATGTACAACTGCAGAAGTTGTCCACCACCCTTTGTGTGAAAGAGTTAGCACTCAGATTCCTATAAAATCTTTCCCCCTTCACCTTAAACCTATGACCTCTAGTTCTTGATTGTGATCTTACTGTGATCTGTGTTGTTATTAGCAGTGTACCATCATGTACCGAACCCAAATACCACCAACCCTGGTCGTGTGGCAAATAAAGATTCATTCTATCTATCTATCTATCTATCTATCTATCTATCTATCTATCTATCTATCTATCTATCTATCTATCTATCTGTCTCTATCTATCTATCTATCTATCTCCCTATCTATCTATCTATCTCTCTATCTATCTCTCTATCTATCTATCGCTCGATCACTCTCTATCTCTTTCTATCTCTCTCTATCTCTCTCTATCTCTCTCTATCTCTCTCTATCTCTCTCTATCTTGATTCCCCCACTCTGGGCAAAAGACTGTGCATCTACCCGATCTATTCCTCTCATTATTTTATACCACTCTATAAGATCACCCCTCATCCTCGTGCACTCCAATGAATATAATCCTAGCCTGCTCAACCTTCACCTATAGCTCACACCCTTGAATCCTGGCAACTTCTTTGTAAATGTTTCTTAGCACCCTTTACAATTTGATAACATATTTCCTACAATATGGTGCCCAGAACTGAACACAATACTCTAAAAGCAGCCTCACAAACATCTTGTACAACTGCAGCATGACTTCCCAACTTCAATACTCAATACTGACGTATTTGGGTAAATCTATATGACGTCTACAAGTTGCATATTGCATTTCGCACATTGTAACACATGCAATTCTTTCTGCAGTACTCCGATGTTTCATTGTGTTAGGCGGAGGTAATTTGTGCTTTACACTTGGGGCCATTAAAGACTCTTGCGTATCGTATCTTTTTTCCTCTCTTTACACGGTTACTTTGATGCCTGGATAATTCCTTCTGCGGTGCTTGCGTAATTCATTATTCAATTGTTCAGGCAACTTCATCTATAGTTCTTGAGTAATTTGTTCTCCATTACTCAGGTAATCCTTTCTGTGATGCTTGTGTAATTCAGTCTGATTACTCAATAATATATTCCATAGTACTTGCATAATGCATCCTGGAGATTCTGTTAAATAAATATGCATTTCTCATGTAACTCTATCAGTAATAAATGCGTAATACATTTCCTTGTGCTCTGATAACCTATTTTCTATCAGAGATCATAAAACAGCATAACACAGGAACGGCTGTGAATCTGTGAAACTCATTTCTGCAGATGGTTGTGGAGGCCAAGTCAATGGATATTTTTAAGGCAGAGGTAGATAGATTCTTGATCAGTATGGGTGTCAAGTGTTATGGGAGAAGGCAGGAGAATGGGGTTTAGAGGGAGAGATAGATCAGCCATGATTGAAAGGTGGAGTAGTCTTGATGGGCCGAATGACCTAATTCTGCTCCTATCACATGAATTTATGCCTTAAGGATCTCCGGTCCATGCTAAAACATAATGCCAAATTAAACTAAACCCATCTGCCTGCAGATTACTCACAACCTTCCATCCTTGCCTGTTCGTGTGCCTATATAAATGCCTCTTAAATGTTGCTATTGCATCTGCTTCTAACACCTCCTTTGGCAATTCCAAGCATCTCGCTCTCTCCATATAAAATAAAATTGCCTCGTAAATCTCCTTTAAATATTCCTCATTCACTTTAATGGTCTACTTCTGGTATTTGATATTTCCACCATGGGGAAAAGATGCATGCTTCTCGTAATTTGATATAGTTCTATCAGGTTGCCTCTGAACTTTCCGACATTACAGAGAAAACATTTCAAGCTTGTTTAAACTCCGCTTATCGTAATACTCTCTAATCCCGGCAACATTCTGGTGAACCTTTTCTGCACCCTCTCCAAAGCCTGTAGTGTTCCTGTAATGAGGCAACCAGAACTGCACACAATATTCCAAATATAGTCTTACCAAAGTTTTATTCTCTGTCCAATGAAGGCAATCACCCCTTTCACCTTCTTAACTACCCTAAACACTTTAGTTTTAGTTTAGCGACACAGTGTGGAAACAGACCCTTCGGCCCACCGAGTTACTACCAACCACCAATCATCCCATACACTAACAATGGCCTAGACATAAGGACAATTTAACATTTACAGAAACCAAATTAACCTACAAATCTGTAAGTCTTTGGAGTGTGGGAGGAAACCAGAGCACCTGGGGAAAACCCACGCGATCATGGGGAGAATGTACAAGTTTTGTACAGACTGCATTGGTAGTCAGGATTGAACCCGGGATTCTGGTGCTGTATGGCAGCAAGTATAATGCTATGCCACTATGCTGCCCCTGATTTTTGCTGCCACTTTTCAGGGAGCTATGAAAGCCAAGATCCCACTACATTCAATGTTCTTAAGGGTGCTGCTGTTTAGTGTATACTCTCCTTTTCCATTTGACTTCCCAAAGTGCAATACCTCATACTTGTCCAGGTTACAACTCCATGTGCTATTTCTCCACCAATATTTCCACCATTCTTTTTTTGGCCAATCAATTTTTCCTGGAATCCTTGATTAATTCTGATCGGAGACTTTGCCAATTTTTTGCCTATCTGCACTAATCTAATTTTGCCTCCAGACTCCAACCTTTACAGGTCTGTAAATAAAGTTTCTCGCAATCAGAGATTTAGTACATCTTCAGCCTGCCAAGTTGGCACTGACCAAACTACACAATTCCATTTACACTACTCCTACTCAAACTAATTTTGTGTTTCACAGATTCCCATAAACTCCTCCCCAAGTCCTTACCACTCATCTCTGCCCTTGGGACATTTTTCTGCATTAAGTGTGTTTCCTTCTATGGTTTGTCTAAATGTCTCTTAAACATAGTGATTGAATCTGACTCCACCACCCACACTGGCCACAAGCTCCACTTTCTGTGTTTAAGACAAAATATTCTCTCAATTCCCCTCTACCTCATACAAATCTATGACTTCATGTTTTTGCCACCTTTCCACAAGTTAAAGATCCTGTCTATCTACCCTATCCAGGTCTAATTTAATTGTATATACCTCTACATCTTCTGCCTCCTTGGTTCTATAGACAACAAGCCCAGTCTATCTTATCTTCCCCCATAATTAAAGTTGCTTAATCAAAGCAATATCCTATATTGTTCAGGCATTCTGCCTGTAATCCTTGTGCAGTTTTGAATATAGTGCTTAGGTTATTCTTACTTTGGTGCCTGGAGTAACTCCTACTGCAGTGCTTGGGTAATCCACTATAGAAAGGTCGTGATTGCACCGGGGAGGGTGTAGAGAAGATTCACCAGGGTGTTGCTTGGGGAGGAGTGATTCCTTAAGAGGAGAGACTAAATGATTGGATAGGCTGGGTTTATTTTCCTTGGAGCAGAGGAGCTTGAAGGGAGTTCTCATGGAAGCATCCAGACTTAGTGCCAAGAAGTTTTACCAAGAGGGTAGTTAGAATCTAGAATGCACTGTCTGAGTGAGTGGTGGAGGCAGGTAAATGCATAACATTTTGGAAGTGTCTAAAGGAGTATTTGAACCACCAATGCATGGAAGGCTATGGATTAAGAGCTGAAACATGGGATTGGTTTTGAAAAATACTTGGTCAGCCTAGATGTGGTGGGCTAAAGGGCCTGTTTCTGTGTTGCATATACTGTAATTCTATAATTCAGTTGGTAATTTTCGACCAGGCTGATGATTGCAATAAAATTGCAGCTCTTCATCTTCCAAGAAAGGCTTCTAGAATTCTTCTGAGAGAAAAAAAGACATGCAATAATCAAGAGTCTTTAAAGGTTACCTTCTTCACGGATGAATAAAAGAAAATCCCAATGCTACAGCAAGTAAAATATGACCATGTGTTGCTCACAAGTTCTCTTGAGAGCTGTCATATATTTGTAGCATTTGAAACGGTTATGAAGAACATTTACCAATTTTACTTCGGAGTCACGTGAGTGACTACGTGAAGAACCCCGCCAGGACGCATGCATGCCATATCGCTACACGCATTGCAACGAGTCACAGCATGGGGAACGACATTCCCCTTAGCGGCAAAATTGAAAGCCGGGAACAGCAGGTAAGGAGACTCTGTGTTCCTTCCACTTACCTTACAGGTGGAGACATGGACCACATCCACGAAGGCTGCGGGAAAGCTGGCGGGGGAGAACCACGGAGTTGCGGGCAGCCGGCAGCAGCAGCCAACGGTACGCCAATCTCCCGTAATGGGAACAGCTGTGCCCGACTTCACTCCCGCACCGGCCACGGCCGGGCGGTAGAGCGAAGCAAAAAACTAACAGTCATTCACTCCGATGAGTCCGACTGAATAGCCGCGAGCGGCCAGTGAGCATTGGAGCCGGTTGGAGCGGCTGCAGGTTCAGCAGCAGCCGCGAGTGGCCTATGCCCGAGAGCATAAGAGCCAGTTGGAGCGGCTGCTGGAGGAAATACTCCAAAGTGGCAGGCTCCGGGAGATGGAGGCTAGCCACAGTGGGCAGTTAGTAAGCCCCACAGCAGTACCTCTTGTGGGGCTGCACAGTGTTTCTCCCTCATCAGAGGGGAGCACGGAGGGTCAATCCTGGGCTGAGTGCAGGAGCTGGAGCAGGAGCGGCTTCAGGAGCAGCCGCGACGGCCAGTGCCCATGAGCATTGGAGCCGGTTGGAGGCTGCAGGAACTGGAGCAGGAGCGGCTGCAGGAGTAGCGGCTTCAGGAGTAGCGGCTTCAGGAGCAGCCACGACGGCCAGTGACCATGAGCATTGGAGCTGGTTGGAGCGGCTGCAGGAACTGAAGCAGCAGCGAGTGGCCAGTGCCCGAGAGCATCGGAGCCAGCTGGAGCGGCTGTTGGAGCAGGTAAGTGGCAGGCTCCGGGAGATGGAGACTAGTCACAGGGGGCAGCTAGTAAGTCCTACAGCAGTACCTCTTGTAGGGCTGCACAGTGTTTCTCCCTCATCAGAGGGGAGTATAGAGGGTCAATTCTGGGCTGAACCTGAAGAGGGGTGCAGAACATACCCCTATTGCACATGGGGTGCAAGAAAACCCATTGGAAGACACTTACCATCAGGGAACTGCAAAACACTGAATGTTCCCAGTGTCAACCAGTGTATTTGAAAACATGGCAGAGCCAAGGACTTGAAACAACAGAAAGTTCTGAAAGTCCTAACAGCGGGAATTATGGGTTTTGCCCGCACAATAAACAAAAAAGACATGACACAAGATCACCAGGATGCACTGGCTTTATTTTGCAACTACCAATACGAGTAAACAGCGTTAGAAGAAGTGCCTTCCAACAGGCTTTAGACCCTAATTTGCAGGCCTATGCAAACCTGGAACCTCCAAACCACCAATATTACTATTTGGAGGCAACTTATCAAAACAGGTAAAATAACTTGACAAAGAGGGTAAAACCCTGGGGCTCATTAAAGCAGCGTCTAAAAATACTTCCTGGGGAATGCGCTAACCCTCAGCACCGACCCAACTACAGATCCAGACACCAGCACCTCAACATCCACGGAGGATGCCGAAAAAGTAACAAACCTACCAATAGTAACCATGGAGGTAGGTGAGTCTGGTTCCTTATGAGGTTGGTGGGAGATTACAATTCTATCTGGATGCATGGAATAAATTAACTACCGACACTTATATTTTCAGAAGTACAGGGTTATACCATATAATTTATAGAAAACATAATCCTCCAGTTCAGCATGTACCAAACCGAATGTTCATTCTTACAGGCAAAGAAAAAATCAAAAGCGCATGCTGAACTACAGTGGCCATATAAAAAAGGAGTAATGGAGGATATCCAACACGAAACACAGAATTTGTGTCCAAAATCTTTATCATAAACTAGATGGTGGTTGCCACATCATCATATATGTGACTAATTTGAATACTTTCGTACTATATATTCATTACTAGATGGGAACCTTTGTTACTGCTAAGCAATTGATTCCTAGGTTACTACATGGCAAGCATCGTATTAAAAGATGCTTACTATACAGTACCCATTAGAGGTGACCACAGATGTTATTTAACACAATGGATCATCTGCGGTACACCGTTAACACAGTTCACATGTCAGTGACTTTGCCGAAAGAAAAGGTTACAGCCTTAATGGAGGCTTGCAGCAAAACAATACCATCCATCAGACTGGTAGCAAGAATAATTGGCATTATAGTGGCTGCGTTTCCAGCCACACAAATCGGACCTTTACATTATCAAAAATTACAGAGGGCTAACATTCGGCACTCAAAAATTATGGGGGTCATTCTGACAGACCAATGAAACTACCAACAGAGGCCACAATGGAACTAAAATGGTGGAAACATAACATTAGGCATTGTTCCGATCCAAACATTATCAGCAACCCGTCTATGGTACTACATACTGATGCCAGTGCATTTGGATGGGATGCTACCAATTCCATCTCCAGCTGTGGGGGAGATGGAATGCACAGGAGGCATCATTATTACAAACACTGGGCATAAACTACTGGGGAATGTTAAGTGCATTCCTTGGCTTTAAGTCATATTGTTCTGGGTTATATCACCAGCATGTTAGGCTACAAATTGACAATACCACCGTGGTAGCATATATCAACCATATGGGTGGAAACATATCGACATCATGTGACAATCTGGCCAAAACCATTTGGCAATAGTGTATCCAGAGAGATATTTGGATATCAGCTACCTACTTTCCAGGTAAACTGAATTAGTGGCAGAAAACAGGTCACGCTAATTCTATGAAAACACTGAATGGATGTTGGAAAAAAAAAAATGTTTTGAATGTATTGCTGAAATTACAGCACAGTATGGCACACCAGATATCAACCTATTCGCATCCATGCTCTCACCAGTTATCGAATTATGTTCATGGGAACCAGAACCTGGGGCAGTGGTACAGATGCATTTTCGCTGCATTGGGGGATTATTTATTTATGCATTCCCTTCTTCTGCCTCATCAGTCAGGTATTTAGCAATATACAGCAAGACTCCGCGTCTGGTATTTTGATAGTACCCGATTGGCCTACTCAACCATGGGTCCCGGTGATACACGACATGGTTTTAGAACCATGCATCACCATCCATCATAGACCTAATTTACTGGTTCTTCCCGCAACAAGGGGTAGTTACCCATGTCATAATTATATAAACCTATTCATTTATAGAGTTGAAAGCACCTCTACTACACCTGGGACTGATGGACCGAACAGTGGATATTATTTCAACGGCCCATAGACAGTCCACCAAAAAACAGTACTTGGTGTCATCAAGAAATGGGAAGTACTGTCACAACAATAAACATCACCCACAGATCTATGAACATCCCGTCTGTTCTGCAATTCCTGGCAAGCCTCCATTACGATGAGAGGCTCATAGTGCCATCAACTGCGCCAGAAGTGCTCTGTCAACATACCTGTGGCAGGAACAGAGCAGCTTTCTGTTGGGACACACCCTGGTAACCAAACTCATGAGGGGCATTTTAATGTTAATCCCCCAAGAACCAGGTACTCCCAAATACGGGATGTGAGCATTGTACTGACCATGTTAAGAAACTGGTCTCCAGCTACAGCTCTGTCCCTACAGAAACTGACTATGAAAACAGTCATGCTGATGGCTTTGGTCACGGCACAAAGGGTCCAGTCACTACAGCAACTAAGGCTGGACAACATGATTATTTAATCTGGAAATTTAACTTTTCACATCAATGAAATAGACAAACAGAACAAACAGGGGTCAGCCTTAAAACAGAATTCAGGGCCTACCCAACAGATGGTCGTCTCTGTATTGTAACACACTTACTATTATATATGGCATATACTAAGATCATCAGAGGGAAAGAAATGTCACTTTAATCAGCTACAAACAGCCACTCAAAGTGACAGTTTTCGGTGACAGTCCAGACCATCTCTAGATGGCTAAAAAAGGTCCTAATAAAGGCTGGAGTAGACACTAGCATTTTTAAATCTCACTCCACCATGGCTGCAGCTACATCGGCAGCTATGAAGTTGGATGTTCCTATGGACCAAATCCTCAAGACAGCAGGATGGTCAACGGAGGAAACTTTCCAATGACTTTATAACAAACCAGTCATTGAACCTGGAACATTTGCAGAAACAAATTTAAGTTCTGTAATATAATTTACCCCATAAATAGGGGCAATAATTGGTGTTAATATATTTATCGTTGGGTTTCAATATCGTATTGATGTCTAATGATGTTAACTCTATTCTCCCCATAATCAAGGCAGATGTGATGCATGGACTCGTTTCCACGGCATGAAATCACAGAGCTTTAAAATCTTCACGTAGTCACTCACATGACTCCGAAGTAAAATAGTAAGATTAAACGAGAACTTACCAGTTTGAAGTTTGATCATTATTTTATGAGGAGTAACGTTGAGGGATTACGTGCCCTCCGCTCCCAACCTTGATCATAAAGTTCAACTGGTATCCTCTTCTCTAATCTTACTATGTTTAGTCATTACAGTTATCTGTGATTTCACACCGCTGCTTTGAAGAATGACATGCATGCGTCCTGGCGGGGTTCTTCACGTATTCCCTGAACGTTACTCCTCATAAAATAACGATCAAACTTGAAACTGGTAAGATCTCGTTTAATCTTACTATTATTAGGAACAAAACGTGGTAGAAAAGGTGATCGTTGCGAGCTGTAATGTTATGGCAACCATCAGCCTGTTCAAAATAAATGCATGGACAACTATATTAAATTTGTGAGAGTATACTACTAATGAGACAAAAATTGATGTAAATGTTGATGTATATAATACTTATTCCAAGTACATTTTGTTCACTTTTATTCATTGTCTTGGAATAAATATTGTGGAGCAGAGTTCTACAAGATTGCCAATCGCAGATTTTGGGTGAAGATAGACACAAAATGCTGAACTCAGACCCTTCTTCTTTGTCTCGACCCGAAATGGCACCTATTTCTTCTATCCATAGATGCTGCCTGTCCCGCTGAGTTACTGCAGCATTTTGTGCCTGTCTTCAGTGTAAACCAGAATCTACAGTTCCCTCCTGCAGTTTTGGGTGGACAGATCGAAAGCTGATTCAGCCGTTATACATATTGAAATAAGTTATCATGTAAGTGTGTCAAGATTCAGGGTTGATAATTGACTTGCTGGATTGTGAAATTGGTGTTACCATTATGTGTTAAAACAGATGAGACTGGGTGCTGTGTGCTGTGACCCAGATATAAAATGAAGAGGTTATTGGAGCCATTTATTAATACTTACATACCTTTCTTTCATTGCATAGTCTGATAAATGGAAACTTTGAGTGAGTCTGACTTACAACTTGAATCTGCACAGGGATATAATGAACAGCACCAAGATGTGGCATCACATTGTTTTCTGGAACTGTTGCTCAGAGGCTTAATAATTACATAGACAGATAAATGAGACAAGAGGCATTGTGGGTGTAATAAGTTAGATCATCAGTCATCGGAAGGGTATGTTAAGATCTACAGTACTTCGGGAATTTCACCACATAATCTCGGGGGTCATGCAGTGGAGTGTAGGTACTGCAATCTTTTGTCAGAGAAATTAGAACAAAGTCAGTTTCAGTTTGTCACGTGTACTGAGCTACAATGAAAAGCTTTTCTTGTGTCCCCTGTGTTCTCCCCGTTAGATGGGAGATATCGACCATTTCAGAACAGAAGACGAAGAAGCGTTATCTCGAGTTTCCCCTGGTTAATATTTATTTCATAATTAAACAATTGAATAAGTTAGGTTTATTCAATATTTGGTTATTTTTCGTAAACCATGTTTGTTGTTTGTAGACCATTGCACAAAGATCCTGTTATTGTGTGTGCAAAAATATCCTGTTACTTTTCTGCTTGCATTATAATAATGACTGTATTAAAACTATTTGAATGTTATGAAACATACTTGGGAAAGACCCTGGAGAAATGTTTGTGGGGAGCTTCAAGTTTATTTTAGTTAAATAACACATAGGGGCTCTGTGGGTTCTGAATAACTAGAATATTGAAAATATAGTTTTATGCAAATTCTTCCATACATTTTTAATGCATTTTTTAAGTTAGTATGAATACTAATAAGATATTTAATAGTGCTCATTAATGACTGGATACAGTAAATCATCCATTAGTTTAATTCATGGGTAGTTTGGGGGTGATTATTCAATTAAATGAAAGAATGATAGCAAATATATATGAGTAATATAGTAATATGGAGTAATATAGAAAATAGACATTCTCATTTATGGAGAAATTGGTGTATTTCATTTCATAAATTCTAGGAGCAGAAATAGGCTTTGGCCCTTGAAGTCTACTCTTGAAGTCTATTCAATCGTGGTTTATCTTTCCCACTCAACCCCATTTCACGTGCCTTCGCCCCTTAACCCTCCCCATATTTAGTTTAGTTTATTATTGTCACGTGTACTGAGGTACAGTGAAAAGCTTTTGTTGCGTGGACAGATCTCCAGGAGACTGTCTGAATACATATTTTACAAGGAGAGGCTTGCATTATCTAAAACATTATAAGATCCACACGCAGCTATATTTATATTCAAATTATCCAAGATACCAAAGGCTACTCTAAATAATAAGTGATTGCTGAAATCTAGTGGCATGATCAGTGCAGAAATTAGCATTTTAAATATTGACCAAACTTTATTCAGTTCACTCACCATGATCCTTAATGAATTTATTATTCAGTAAATGTATTATTTAATAAATGTATTTGCCATAAACTAAATAACAGGATAACCCATTTACAATCTCCCCATAAAATGTCCTGAAACACCAATAGCTTAAACACCAATAGATTTTCCGTACATAAGAAACCCTGCATTGATAAGATTTATTGAAAAGTTATTTGTGGTGGAGATAATATACTCAAATATACTTCGTCACCTAGTTTAACAGAACGTCAAAATGAAACATTGACATAACATTAATGCGTTTGATAAATCAACTAATACATCAGAATACAAGTGTGAATGTCCATTCATTGGAAATGTTTAGGAGAGTACAGCAGCTATTATTATTCTTTACATTACATAAAGGCAGAGCATCGTATAACATTGAAACTTAAAACAATAATGTAAATGTCAAGTTGAAACCAGGCATTTATCAGCCAACTGAATTCTGACAGTATCACATTTTTTTCTTAACCATCAAAACAGTAGAAGCATACTTTAGCTCAAACATTGACACACTAAAATAGCTATTTAATTTGGCTTTTTTTCCCATTGCAATTTCTCTATATTGTGGATTTCTCATGGATGGATCGGCAGGGAGGCTGGGCCAGTATTCTTGATAATAACCACAAAACGTTGTTGTGTTGTTATTCATTGCTACAAAATTTAGTTACTATTACACTGATGCTTGTGTGATTTCTTCCCGATGTACAAATTGGCTGCGTTGTTCTATTTAGTTTGGAGATACAGCACGGAAACAGGCCCTTCGGCCCACCGAGTCAGCACCGACCAGTGATCCACGTACATTAACACTATCCAACACACTCTTGGGCCAATTTTACATTTGTACAATTTTACCAACCAATTAACCTACGTCTTTGGAGTGTGGGAGGAAACCGAAGATTTCAGAGACCCATGCAGTCACGGGGAAAAAGTACAAACTCCACATACACCACTGCACTGGTCAGTAATCTGTCTTTTCAGAGTTTGAGTTCAGTTTCAATTTATAGGCTGATTTCTTTCCCTATCAGCTATTTAAAAATACCTCGGAAACATATTTTAAGCTGTCGTTGTACAGGTGTCCATGCAAATAGGCAACTATTTGGAAAAATATTTTAACTTGGATCAGATGGACATTTACTAGCCTTACAATTCTGATGCTGAGCATAGTATTTATCAGGAACGTGACTGCATATTTTTTAATTGAATGAGCAATTGGTTGAAAAGCATTTTGTCCAATATCTTGCTTCATTTTTTAGATAAAGGAGAGTACTTTTTTGGGTAAGTGATCTTGCAAACATATGTTCTGATCAGCACCCAAGGAGCTATGTCGTGGCTTCTGAAAGAATGGACAAAATGCCACACAGTTACAGTGAAGGTTAGCTATTGCAGTCTTGATAGGTGACATAGACACAATCTTCATCAGATTGGGTGTATTGATCTTCAGGTTAAATTCTCAATACCCAAGTTGTGGCCCTCTGAAATACTTTGTCAGGGTAAAGTCTTTCAATTTCTGATCATAATTTCTTAGCGCTGATGCATATTTGTCAGGACTAAATGAACACACAAAATAGTAAGATTAAACGAGAACTTACCAGTTTGAAGTTTGATCTTTATTTTATGAGGAGGAACGTTGAGGGAATACGTGAAGAAGCCCGCTTACGGCGCATGCGTGTCATCCTTCAAAGCAGCGGTGTGAGGTCACAGATACACTATAATGACCTAAAATAGCAAGATTATTAAAGAGATACCAGTTTAAGATATGACCATATGAGGGTGGGAGCGGAGGGCACGTATTCCCTCAACGTTCCTCCTCATAAAATAAAGATCAAACCTCAAACTGGTAAGTTCTCGTTTAATCTTACTATTTTACTTCGGAGTCACGTGAGTGACTACGTGAAGATTTCAAAGCTCTGTGACCTCATGCCGTGGAACGAGTCCATGCTTCACAACTGCCTTGGTAGTTTGGGAGAAATTGTTAATGATATTCAACAAAACATTCATACCAATTATTTAATGGAAATGATAAATAATATCTAATTAATTCAAATCATAACCCCGTATTCTTCATGGATAAATTATCATACAGAACTTAAAATGTTCCCCGAAAACGTTCCCATACTGCTAACTGGTTTATTATAAAATTTTTGAAACGTTTTCTCCGACGACCATCCTGCAATCCTGAGGATTTGGTCCATGGATACATCAAGGCGTTTTGCTGCGGATGTAGCTGCCGCCCTGGTGGAGTGAGATTTAAATATATTAGTGTCCACTCCCGCCTTTCTTAACCCATATTTCAGCCACCGTGAAATGGTCTGAGTTGACACCCTATGGTATGGTTTCTTATAGCTGATTAACAGCGCCATTTCCTTGCCTCTGATAGCCTTTGTCCGTTCAATATATAACAAAATGTGCTTCACTATACAGAGGCGTTTGTCCTCCGGGTAGGCCACAAATTCTATGACCTGCCCCGCTGATCCTGGTCTATTTTGTTTAATAAGGTCCTGGATCACAAAAACCAAACGTCCTGCCGCCATAGTCAAGCCATCCAGTCTTAATTTTTGCAATGACTGGACCCTTTGTGCTGTGACCAGTGCCATCAGCATGACCATTTTTCTAGTTAATGTGTCCAGAGTTAATGCTGTAGCCGGCGACCAATCCCTTAGCATGTTGAGGACCACACTTACATCCCAGATCTGGTTATATCTTGGTTTGGGTGGCCTGGTGTTAAAAATGCCTCTTAAAAGTTTAACTACCAGCGGATGTGATCCCACTGACTGTCTTTCTGTTCCTTGCCACAAATAAGTTGATAATGCACTTCTGGCTCTATTCACAGTTCTGTAACTAAGTCCTTCATAGTGCAGACTGGTGAGAAACTCTAGCACTGCCGGAACATTCTTATTTCTGTGGTCCAGATGGTTATTATGGCAGTAATTAATCCATTTCCTAATATGACTTAAATACTGCTTTTGTGTAGACCTTCTTTGTGCTGCTGTGATCATGTCCACAGTTCTATTTGATAGCCCCATGTCCCGTAGTGGTTCTTTCAGAGTCTACAAGCCAATAAATCAATATTTTTATGACATGGATGGCTATCCTGAGTTACCGGATGCACCAGCAACTTAGGACTATGTCTTAAATTCATACATGGTTCTAACACCATATCCTGTATCACCGAGAACCATGGTTGTGTAAGCCAATCAGGTACTAAGAAAATCCCAGATGCCGATTCCTGTTGAATTTCCCTTAGTACCCGATTGATTAGGCAGGAAAAGGAGGAAATACATAAATGAACCATTCCCCCCCCCCCCCCCCCCCCCCAGTGCAGTGAAAATGCATCTGTAGCTTCTGCCCCAGGATCTGGTTCCAATGATACATACCTCGGTAACTGGTGATTTAAACCTGGATGCAAATCTAATATCCGGCCTTCCATACTTTACTGTGATTTCAGCAAATACCGTTCTATCCAACATCCATTCAGTACTTTCAATAAATTTTTGTGACCTGGTGTCTGCCACTAAATTAGTATCCCTGGTAGATACGTAGCCCATAACCAAATAGTCCTTTGGACACACCATTGCCAAATTGAGTTTGCCAATTCATCACAAGATGTTGATATATTTCCACCCATATGACTTATATATGCCACCACCGAGGTATTATCTATCTGCAATCTAACATGCTGCTGTTTCATTCCTGAGCAATAAGATTTTAACCCATAAAATGCACTTAACATTTCTAAGTACTTTATACCCTTAGTGTTAAGTAGGTTAGCTTCTTGTATATTCCATCTCCCCACACAGCTCGAGATGGTATCAGTTGTACCTCAACCAATTGCACTGGCATCTGTTTGTAATAGCACAGACGGGTTGTCAATAACTATTGGGTTGGAGCCATACTTAACATTGTGTTCCCACCATTGTAATTCTTTTATGGCTTAAATTGTTAGCTCCATTGGCCATCAAAAAATGGCCTCTATTAATTTTGAGTGATCTAATCCTTTTGTAACTCTGTGGCTTTTCCTATTAGTAAAGTCATTAACATATTAAATGTGTTAATGGTGTCAATTTTGACTTAATTGGATGGATAATGAATCCCAGCTGTTCAAACAATTGTTTTGTGGCAACCACTGCCTGACATGCCAATTCATAAATTATTCCCACCATAAGTATTCATCCAACTATGCCATTACTCTATGATTTTGTTGTTGCGGCAATGCCAAAGCTGGTTTAAGAATTTTACCTCTGATGGGTATTGTATAGTAAGCATCTTTAAGGTCAATACTTGCCATAAATTAGCCTGCTGAAACTAACTCTTTAGCAGTGCTAAAAGTATCCATTTTAAAAAGAACATATTGCACAACATTGTGAAGCGTTGATAAATCAATTATAATACAGCAACCCCCATCTTTCTTATTTCTAATAAATATGTTTGAGACAAATCCCTGTTGTTCAGGTTTGGTTTGTTCAATTACCCCTTTAGTGAATAATCTTTGTAGTTCTATGTGGGCTTTAGCTTGTTCCCATTTAGTAAGCATGTATATTCTGTCCGGTGTATACTGTACTGGAAGGTTTTGTTTGTGTAGAAACTCTATCAGATATCCCTTAACACTTCTAAGAATATATCTGTCCATAGTTATATTACACCATGCTTCCAAATGAAGTTGCAATGTCCCTCCAACTTCCGTGCTCCCTATTAATTCTGGAGCCCCAGATTCACCTACCTCCATGGTTATCGGTGGTAACTGAGTTATTTTCTTGGTTTCATTCGTGGTTGTGGAGGGCCTTGAGGTTGAGGTTGGGGTAGATGCTGAAGTAAAGGCTTTCGCATCTCCCACAGTGGTCGTCCCGGCCAAATCTTCACCATGTCACTGACAGCCGAACCTGCTGCAGCCACTCGTACCGGTTTCCCAGCTCCACAAAAGTGGCCGCTGCTGGCTGCGCTATATCTTGCAGCTGCTCATCCTCACTCCGGTATCGGTAAGTATTATCCGGAGGCTGTTTCTCCACATCACTTTCGCAGTGATGTCTTTATTAACACTGGCAGCCATCCTGGCCCAGTCAGACCTTCAATACCCTCCTCAGAGGCGTCTGACATTTCATGCAGCCCTTATGGGAAAACTGCTGTGGGACTTATATTTTTTGCCCACTGTGGCTATCCTCCAATCCCGGAGCCTGCCACTGTGGAGAAATTTACTCCAGCAACCGCTCCAGCCGACTTACATGCTCTCGGGCACTAGTCGATCGCGGGTGCTTTAATATATCAGACCGCTCCTGCCGACCTTGGTGCTCTCGGGCACTTAGTCGCACGCGGTATTTCCCGCAGCCGGTCCCCATGCCTACGGGCACTGGTCGCTCCCGGCCGCCCGATATAACTATGCCGCTCCTTGTCCACATTCATGTGACTGCCACTATGAAGGAGCTCCTTTTTTCCTCCGCTGTTCCTGTCCCCCGTACACACGGGCACTGGTTTGCGGGTTTTCCTCGCTCCGCCGCTGACCACACCGGTCTTGTATGTGGGTCCACCACTCCACCCGGTCCCGGTACTCCCAGGCACCTGTGCTGGCTGCTGATCATGCTGCAGCCACTCGTACCGGCTTCCTTCAGCGTGGGCTAGCGGGTCCAACGCGTGCTCAGTGCTCTTTGGCACTGACAGCTCGCTATTTTTAGAACATTGCGGAAGTGCCGTTAATGCGCCCTTTCCGCACTTCCAGCGCCTCGGACCCATCTAGTACTTTAACAAAAGGATTAACACACATATTCTATGAAAACCCCATTTTTGTTTTACACCATTTTCCCACATACCTATAGTAAGGGTCCGTGGTGTTGTACCCGAGTCGTCAGGAAACCCTGCTCCAGCGTCGTTATCCTGTCGCTGAAGTCGGCTCCGTCCCCTGTTTTAAAACAAATTAACGGGCCCCCGGCCTCTGCTGGCTGCCTGCAATCTGCAGACTCTCCCCAGCCAGCTGCTGGTCCTATATATCCCAGCTGTGGACAGGTGTAGTGAAAAAACGGGAGAAAATCGGGGGGGGGGGGGGGGTAAGTTTGGCACAGCTATTCCCATAACGGGAATTCAGTCTGTTGCCTGTTTTCCCCCCTGCCTCTATTCCAGCGCGGTCCAGCGGGTCCAACGCGTACTCAGTGCTCTCGGGCACTGACCGCTCGCCGCTATTTTTAGACCTGCGGAACCCCCGTCAGTTCCGCACCTTCCAGCCCCTCGGACCCATGAATTAGTAAATGCACTAACCGACTAGTGGGGCTGTTTCCGAGTTGTCGGGAAACTGCTCCAGCGACCGTTGTCCTGGCTCTAAAGTCGGCTCCGTTCCTGTTTAAACAAAATTAACGGGCCCCGGCCGGTGCTGGCTGCCTGCAAATCTGCAGACTCTCCCCAGCCAGCTTCATCAGCCTTCTAGATAAAAAAGGGTAAGTAAAGAAAAAACGAAGTTCCCTTACCTGTTGCAGGTTCAAGTCCTGCCGATTGGGAGGAACGTCCTTCCTCCAGCGATGACGAGTTCGAATGCGTGTAGCGATATGACACGCATGCGCCATAAGCGGGCTTCTTCACGTAGTCACTCACGTGACTCCGAAGTAAAATAAGCCATTAAAATGCCAACCAAAATGAGGTTTAAACCTTGTGGAGAATTTCAATTAGAGAAAGATTAAATATATTAATAAAAAATAACTTAATGTTATGTAATTATCCTTTTCGCATGAATCCATCTTTTCAAAAGAAACAAAAACAAAAACTGTTTTTGCAGGCTGTAGCCATCACAAAAATCAGGCCACGCCAGTGTTTAGTTTAGAGATACAGCACAGTAATAGGCCTTTCTGCTCAACGAGCCCGTGCCGACCACCGATCACCCCATACACTAACACTATCTGACACACACAAGAGTGACAATTTACAATTTTACCTTAGCCAATTAACCTATAAAACTGGAGAAACTCAGCGGCTGCAGCAGCATCTATGGAGCGAAAGAAATAGGCAACGTTTCAGGCCGAAACTCTTCTTCAGACTGAAGAAGGGTTTTGGCCCGAAACGTTGCCTATTTCCTTCGCTCCATCGATGCTGCTGCACCCGCTGAGTTTCTCCAGCTTTTTTGTGTACCATCGATGTTCCAGCATCTGCAGTTCCTTCTTAAACCTATAAAACTGTATGTCTTTGGAGTGTGTGAGGAAACTGAAGCACCTGGAGAAAACTCACGTGGGTCACGAGGCAAACTCATAAATTTCATGCAGACAGCACCCACAATCAGGATCAATCCCGGATCTCTGCTGCTTTAAGCCAGCAACTCTACCACTGCCCCACCGTGCAGCACAGTGCTGAGTATTCAGTCAGTATTATGTCGATCGTTAGAAACTCCATAAAGGCACTCATGTTCTATAATTGACATTAAGAGAACATATTGCTATGGCAGCTCAGTGGCACAATTGGGAGAGCTGCAGCTTCACTGCACCTGAGACCCAGGTTTTCTCCTGATCTCAGGTGCTCTCTGTGTGGAGTTTGCAAGTTCTCCCTGTGACCACTTGAATATCCTCCAGGTGCACCAGTTTCTTCCCACATTCCAGCTACCTGCAAGTTTGTAGGCTAATCAGCCTCTGTAAATTGCCCTGAGTGTTTCTAGTGTTGATAAGAAAATGGGATAGTCTTGAATTAGTGTGAAGGAGTGATGGTCAATGTAGACTAAGCGGGCTGAAGGACATCTTTTCATGTTGTATATTTCAATCAATGTTAACATTTAAGGGAAGTGAAAATATTCAAAAATTATCAGAAAATGCAAAGAAAAAGTAGCATAATTTTTTCAACAAAAAATATCTGGATTTATGAGTCATTTCAATTCTATCTGAAATCAGAAACCTAGTAATAATGTTCTGTAGCTTAACCATTCACCAGTAGCCCTCACACTGTTAGTCGGATAATAATAGATTTTAGCAGCCAGTCAAAACCATTTGACACCACTGCCATGGGAATTATGGTTTCACTGACTAATTTTCCACCATTATTTCAGCAATCGTGACAGCATAGTCTGACACATGTTGGCATAGTTTGATATCTCATTCTATTGTAACAGTAATGAGCACTTTAACTTAATGTTATATTACAGATTTTAAAAAGAGTTTCCTTTCAAATAAGAAAAAAGAACAGAACACAGAAAAGAGAAATGTACGGATAATTTGCAAAAAATATACATCACAAGACTTGGCAGTAAATGAGCCAGTAATTTGACTATGTAATTACAAAGCGCCACACATCCACTTTACATAGCTTGAAACTTCCTGACTTATTTTGCAGAGATTCAAATATTATGGCTGGCCTTCAGCATAAAGCTTTGCAAAAGATGAACAGCAAATAGGAAACACCAGGAATATTGTGGTTGTGGGTGATAATGCTGCGGAGAGCTTCTGGCATTTATCCAGCCTTTGTACTCAACTTGCATGCATTTGCTGTGACACTGGGATGTGTTGAATGACAGTGTCCATTCACAAAGCTGATCTTGCAGGGTTTTACCAGCATTATCTCACAGACTCCCATCCAATAACAGTAGGATCTAGCCCAGCATTGGAGTTGCATACAGTTGAAAGGAGATTTACAATTCCTAGATTCTGAGTTAACGAGCATGTTATTTATAGAGTCAGAGTCTTAAGGGCCTGTCCCACGAGCATGCGACTCCATGCGGCAAGCGCAACCTAACATGGTCGCTTGAGCCATACGGCCTCGCGGGGCCGGTCCCACTTCAATCGCCGGAGTCATATGGAGTTGTGCGGAGCTGGTCCCAACATCGCACGGGGCTCTGAAAAACTGACCGCGTTCAAAAAATTCCGCGCGGCAACGGCCTGCCGGCCCGCAGCCGCCTCAGCACTGTATGCAGAGTCTTGACGGTGTACGTCATGCACGAACTTCACGTCACTCACTCGACCTCCACGCGGCCCCCGCTTCCGGTTTGGTCGCGCTCGTCGCATGCTTGCGCATGCTGGTGGGACCGGCCCTGTACGGGGATCACTCGACCTCCGCGCGGCCCCCGCTTCCGGTTTGGTCACGCTTGCCGCATGCAGGTCGCATGCTCATGGGACAGGCCCTTAACAGTGTGGAGAGATACGAAAATCTGGAGTAACTCAGCGGGACTGGCAGCATCTTTGGAGGGAAGGAATGGGTGAGGTTTCGGGTTGGAACCCTTCTTCAGACTGGGTCTTCTTCTTATCAAGTCCACACACAAGATTAGAAGTTGTTCAGCCAGAGCTGAACACACTTCTCGGCATCTGCACAATGGTATCTGTCTTGCGCTTCTTGTGCTTCTTGTGCGTGGTAGTGGAAAGATTGTTGAAAGCAGGTCCGCGATGTGAATGCTCTTTCCTTGATCTCTTCAGACTGGATAGGGTTAAGGGAAACAAGAGATATAGAAGATGATGTAGAGAGATAAAGAACAATGAATGAAAAATGTGCAAAAAAATTAACGATGATAAAGGAAACAAGCCGTTGTTAGCTGTTTGTTGGGTGAAAACGAAAAGCTAGTGCAACTTGGGTGGGGGAGGGATAGAGAGAGAGAGGGAATGCCGGGACTACCTGAAGTTAGAGAAACCAATATTCATTCCACTAGGCTGTAAGTGTGTTACTCTTACAGTGGAAACAGGCCCTTCGGCCCAACGTGCCCACACCGACCAAAATGTCCCATCTACAATTGTCCCACCAGCCTGTATTTGGCTCGTAAGTTGTCCTATCCATGGTATTTTAATTTATTTTTACTGTGTTTATCTTTTTAGTATTCCTTCATGGTTTAATGCTTAATTATTCACTGATTATGCATTTTTTTAAATAATTGCTGCCTTTTAATTACCTGTAGCAACTTAAATAGTTTTAAAAAACATTGAATCAAGAAACCACCCAGTCTTGGCAGATGTCAAAGTTCTACTCGTATTCTTACTTCTTTCAAACATTGTTGGGACATTCAGTATAGGGCTTCTGTGGCATTAAGACTGGCACTGCCCATGGTCCAGGTAAATGCAGGTGAGTATAATGGTGGGAGGCACACGTTACAATTAATACATTGGCAACATGAAGAAACATAGAAAAATAGGAATAGGCCATTCGGCCCTTCGAGCCAGCACCGGCATTCAATATGACCATGGCTGATCATCTGAAATCAGTAACCCGTTCCTGTTTTTTCCCCATATCCCTTGATTCGTTAACCCCCAGAACATGTATTGAGAGTAGAACTTCCCCAAAAGCAGTTTGAGTACTTCAACATGTTTGATGACACTATCGCTTGACTGAACTGACTTACCTGACAAAACGATTCCTTTATTAGGGAAAATTAAAAAAGTAATAACACAGAGCTAGCTTCACAAATCTGGTCAGAAACATTTGGGGGTAACAAAAGGTTACGCAAAGGGAAAAAAAAAATCTTTTAGGATCACAAGAAGGTTTTATTGTAATAGCCTTAGGCCTTACTATCGTAATAAGCCTTTATTTGTTTGATGCAAACAATGACGGAGAATTTTCCCAAGAGTGAGAAACAGTCTGACCTACTGTGCTTTCCCCAGCATTTTCTGTTTTTTATTTCAGATTTTCAGCATCTGCAGTTTTTATGTTGACTGACGTTTGCCAACCATGTCAGCAGTGAACTGTTGCATACTTATTTTCATACTGGGTAGATAGGTGCCAGAAATATCTTCAGAAAATAGATAGCAGTGGGTATTTGGAGACCTGCGCATTGCTCTATGCAGGAAACAAATTCCTGATGTTAAGGGAGTCCAGAAACAGGGGTCACAGTTTAAAAATAAGGGGTATGCTATTTAAGACTGAGATGAGGAAAAATGTTTTCATCCAGAGAGTTGTGAATCTGTGGAATTCTCTGCCACAGAAGGCAATGGAGGCCAATTCACTGGACCTTTTCAAGAGAGAGTTAAGGGCCTGTCCCATTTACATGTCCTTGGCACGAAAATCACGTGAACCTCGTCATCGCGTTGAGGTGCATGGGCATCGTATGGCCGCGTGGGGCCAGTCCCACTGAAAAGCGTGGAGGGGTATGTAGTTGTGAGCGACATCGCGCGGGGCACCAACATTTTTGTAGTGAACAAAATCTTCGCGCGCCAACGGCCTGTCGCGTAACTGATGGCCAAAGTGGGATAGGTCTAAGACCCTGGCGCAACGCAACGTCTCACCTCCAACAGCAGCAGAAGCAGGCAAACGATCGGCGAGCTCAGCCTGGGGCTCACGGCCGTTGCGGTCCGGATCCGCCCCCACTTCTACTCCCAGAGCGGGGTCAAGAAAATTGAAGATAGACACAAAATGCAGGAGTGACTCAGTGGGACCGGCAGCATCTCTGGAGTGAAGCATCTCTGGGTGACGTTACTGGTCAAGACCCTTCTTTCAGACTGAAGAAGTCTCAACATGAAACGGCACCCATTCCTTCTCTCCAGAGATGTTGCCGGTCCCGCTGAGCTACTCCTGCATTTTGCATCCATCTTCAAATTACGTCACGTAAGTGGGACAGGGGCTTTAGATACAGCTCTTAGGGCTAACGGAATCAAGGGATATGGGGAAAAAGCAGGAACGAGGTACTGATTTTAGATGATCAGCCATGATCATATTGAATTGCGGTGCTGGCTCGAAGGGCCAAATGGCCAATTTGTGCACCTATTTTCGATGTTTCTATGTTTCTTATTCCATAATCGTGCTCCATGGTTAAATGCCATCTCTAGTTTATTATAGTGATGATTATATTAAAACTCCTTTTTTACCATTAGCATTTTGACACTAATCGCAATGATGTTGGACAGGTGCATGGATAGGAAGGCTTAAAGGGATATGGGCCACATACAGGCAAATTAGATTAGCTAAAATGGGGCATCTTGTTCGGTGTGAGCTGTTTCAATGCTGTATGACTGTTGGAGAATATTGGAGGATTTTTTGTCACAATTTATATTTCCAATGTATCTCCACTCAACGATATGTAGAAACTATATTTGTCCCTAAAACTATTACTATGAGTGGACATAGACAGAGGGAGAACATTGATAGCAGTAAAATTCAGAGAGAGATGCTACTTAAATCAGCTATTATTGACATCAGCCATGATCATGTTGAAAAAGTGAAGCAGGCTTGAGGAGCTGCTTGTTCTACTCGTATTTCTCCATTTCTATCTGCTACCAGCATAATATGTTGGTTATAAACCTCTATTGTGCTATTGTATTTTAAGGGCCTAATCAACATGGCCTTTTTTTGTGTGTGAAATCTGATCTCTGGAATTTGTATGAGTTTTTTTGAGGAGGTGATTAATAGGAAAGAGGCGTAGATGATCTTTAACAGGTTTTTGATAAGGTCATACGTGGTTGACTAGTTCAGGTGATTTGAACACATGGGATTCCAGCAGTAGTTAGCCAGTCGGATACAAAATTAGCTTGGTGGTAGAAGCAGAGGGAGTAGTGGAGAGTTGTTTTTCAGAGGAGTGTTCAGACTAGTGGTGTGCTGCAGGCATCACTTCTGTGTCTATTGTTTATCACATATATTAATGATTTGGATGAGAATGTAAGGGGCATAATGAGTAAGTTAGTGTAGTGGAGTGATTGGAAAGAATGATTGCAGATTCACTTCTGGGAGCAGCACGGGGAGGTTCGCCTGACTTGGGTGCCATCTTCGATGTCAAGTTAGCAGATGACAGCAAAATTGGTGGCATAGTGGACAGTGAAGAAGGTTGTATAGGTTACCACAGGACCTGGATAGTGGGGAAGTGGACCTAGGCGATGGGGAAGGAATTTATCTTGGACAAGTATGTCCAAGTTTGAGTTTTGGTAAGTTAAACCAGGACAGGACTTGTACAGTAAATAGCAGGACCTCAGAGAGTTTTGTAAAACCGAGACAAGGAGATATACTTGTAGAAGTACAAGTATATATTCCTTGACAAGGAGATGAAGAAGGCATACGGTACGCTTGCCTTTATCGGCTATGAATCAGAGTATAAGATGTCATATAACTGTTGTTCAAAATGTTGGTGAGGCCACATTTAGAGTATTGTGTATAGTTCTAGTTACCAAGCTGCAAGGAGGATGTCATTATGATGTTGGACAGATGCATGGATAGGCTTATGCTAGAGAAGGTGCATACAAGTTTCATAAGGATGTTGCTGAGACTGAAGGTTTTGAGTTTTAAAGAGAAAATGGATAGTTTGGGACTGTTTGAGAGTTAAGAGTGTTCAATTGTCAAATGTACTGAAACAGAACAATGAATTTCTTACTTGCAGCAGCATAACAGGTCTGCAAACACAGTGTGCAATAGATAACATAATAAAAACAAACAACCAACTCAACAAATAAAAAAATACAAAAATGGTGCGAAATAAAAGAAAATCGCAAAATCCCTAGTGCATCCAAAACAGTTTGTAGTTCAAAGTTTAGTTGATGTTTGTATTGTTCAATAGCCTGATAGTTGTTGGGAAGAAGCAGTTCCTGAACATGGGGATCACAGTTTTCAGACACCTATTTATGCCTTTGTCCCTCAATGGGAAATAAAAGTGTGGTCAGGGTGATGAGGTGTCTTGATGATGTTGGATGAAATCTTGAGACAGCGCCTCCTAAAGGGCCTGTCGCCATTACGCGATTTTTTCGGAGACTGCACCCGTCATACGTCATTATAGGTCGCCGAAAACGTTCAACATGCTGAAAATCCAACGGCGACCAGAACAAAGTACGACTCTTTGGGCAACAACTCGCGACCATACAGGCTACACTTCGCAACATGTCGCCAGGGTGTCGCCAGGGTGTCGCCTGTATGGTCGTGACTACTCTCCTAGTCACCCAAAGAGTCGTAGCGTCTTTCTGGTCGCTGTTGAAATTTCAACAAGTTGAAAATTTTTGGCGACCTATGATGGGTGCCGGCAGTCGCGGAAAATGTCTCGCAAGTGGGACAGGCCCTTAAAGATTCCTTTGATGGTGGGGAGGTTGGTGCCCATAATGGTTTGTGGAGTATCCACCATTTTTTGTAAGCTCCTTCATCCTAGAAATTCGAGTTACTGAACCAGGCCATGATTCAAGTTCAAGAGAGTATTCGCTGACATATCTAACCTTAATCTTCTAAGGATGCAGAGGCATTGATGGGCTTTCTTTATGATTGCAACAATATGCTGAGGGGGGGGGGGGGGGGGGGGGGGGGGGGGGTGTGAAAGAAAGAGTGTTCTTGTCGCGGCCCTGTTTTCACCAATCTTTCCACCACCACGCACAAGAAGTGCAAGGTAGACACCATTGTATGCAGATGCCGAGAAGTGTGTTCAGCTCTGGCTGAACAACTTCTAATCTTCTGTGTGGACTCGGTAAGAAGAAGAATATACTGGGTCCAGGACAGATTTTCAAAGATATGCATGTCCAGCAACTTGGTTGCTGACTCTCCACCATCAACCCATCAATAAAGACCGATTTCTGGATCCACAAACAATTGCAATATTTAAAGAAAATAAGTATGGAAAATAATTAGAAGGAATTTGAATTAATGTTGATAGACATTTTGGTTGGCATGGATGGGTTGGACCAATGAGCCTCGTTCAATGTTCCATACTTCCATGAATCTATACAATAGTAGCAGGATTAGACCATTTACTTGCTGGAGTTCAGAAGGTTGAGGGGGACCTCATTGAAACTTACAGAATAGATATAGATAGAAATGCCATTTATTGTCACTATACATGTACAGTGAAACTGAAAGCTGCTCGTACTCAGTGCATACATACAATTTAGCACAAAAAACAAGAAACAGAAAAAAAAAAATAAAAAATAAAAAAATAAAAATGAAAGGCATAAATATGGTGGATGTCAAAAGGAATTTTTCCACTGGTGGGACTGTCTTGACCCAGAGGTCATAGCCTCAGAGTTAAAGGCACTGTTTTAGAAAAGAGGTGAGGAGGAACTTTTTTAGTCAGAGAGTAGTTAATCTGTCAAATTCATTGCCACAGAGGGCTGTGGTGACCAAGTCAGTGGCTATTTTTAAGGCAGAGATAGACAAATTCTTGATTAGAACGGGGGGCAAGGGTTATGGGGACGACAGGGAAATGGTATTATGAGGCAGAGGTCAGCTATGATAGAATTGCAGAGTGGACTCAATGGGCCAAATGACCCAAATGACCTAATTCTACTCTTATAACTTGGGAATATGTGTATTTCATTGTCCTATCAGGGACACATGACAATAAAAATCTCTTGAACTCTTAATTCTACTCTTATAACTTGTGAATATGTGAATTTGGCCCTTTGCTATTCATCAAGATCATGCCTGACCATCTTTCTCAGTACCATTTCAAATCCTGACATTTATTGATAAATTCTCTCCTGGGGAAGTGAATTCCAAGGATTAATCATTTCTATATGAAAAAATGTCTCATAATATCAGTGCTAAACAGACTACTTATTCTGAGGCTGTGCCTTGGTTCTAGATGCTTTTTTCCATGCAATCTCTTCCATATGTGTACCCACCAGGTTTAGTATCATCAGCAAATGTCGTAACTTTTGGCCTCTTCAATCAAATTGTTTACGTTGAGTAATGTAAAGTAAACTAAAATTCAAATACTCTACATGTACTTGTTCATTCATATTTATTCTTTTGGTGCATATTCCCACAGAACTCAAGTTAATTAATCAAATGTGATTTCCCTGTAGTAAATCCTGACTACAACAATTTCTCTCACGCAGATATTACATTATTAGGACAATGTTGGGTCTTTATTTTTAACCGATATCTTCCTCTTTGACAATTTGCGTCCTTGCAACCCACATGAACATTCCAGAATGATTAGAATTTTGGAAAATGCTAATCTTAGAGTGCACTTTCTCTAAGGCCACCTCTTTCTAAATTCTGGTATGGAGGGGCAGAGGGTGGGCAGGGGAAGAGGGTGGGGGAAGGCAGAGACAGAGGGCAGAGGGCAGAGGCAGAGGGCAGAGGCAGAAGGGGTGAGCGGAGTGGTCGGGTGGTGTCGTTACTCACAGCGTGAAGAAGACAGCTGCGACGCAGACCCATTGTGACATCAACAGCGAAAGACAGTCCTATTTAAATTCAACGTTTTGTCAGATTTGTGAACATTTTCAATAATAACACGAGTTATTAAGCATGAAATTTTCAGATAAGGCGATTCCGGACTCTATGGGAAAAATCTGTACCGGAATATGTAATTTATTTACTGTTACCACATCGTTTTCTCATGAAGATGTGATTATACACAAACAAATAAAACAACACACACATCCATGATCAGGCTTTTAAGTATATGTGTGTGTGTGTGTGTGTGTGTGTGTGTGTGTGTGTGTGTGTGTGTGTGTGTGTGTGTGTGTGTGTGTGTGTGTGTGTGTGTGTGTGTGTGTGTGTGTGTACATATAATTTTATTAATTTTGATGATTTTTGCCAGATTACTTTTATATTCTGTATACTTGACCTAATATGTTCCAAATCCTTGGGCTCACTGCAATTTCTGGTAACTTTAGAAACATAATTTTGGATTTAATATCATAATTCCTTCCTTTCCCCAACCTTTCCCCATTTAATATCATCCTTTTCCTTCCTTTCCCCAACGACGGATGGTACGTGTTGTGCTTTTGCATCTCAAAGGATTTTTTTTTTGAGGGGGGGGGGAAGTGGGAGTCAGTCTCAGTCTACCCCATGACAGTAGGGGGAGGAGTTGTACAGTTTGATAGCCACAGGGAAGAAGGATCTCCAGTGGTGTTCTGTCCTGCATCTTGGTGGAAGACAAGCCAACCATAATACAATGACCCATTGGCATTCTTATCTGCTGATATGACCACCTCCCCTTGCCTGCTCTGATCACTATACTAGAAAAGCATGCTGAGAGAAGAACTTTGATCATAAAATTGTGTTTTGTAAACACTCAGTCGGTTAGGCAGGATATGCGGAAGGAGAAAATAAGTTAACTTTACGGGTCAGAGGCCTTCATTAGAAGTGGATGAGTGCGAAATCAAATAAAAGCAGAGAATGTTGGAAACACTCATCAGGCAGGCAGTGCTTGTGGAAATACCAATGGTTAATGTTTCAGGTTCAGCAGGAGAGAAGATTTGTGAAAGATGAAAGATCAATACGAGTCTAAGGGGTAATTTTTTCAAGGAGAAGGGTTATGGAACAAGCTGCCAGAGGAAGTAGTTGAGGCAGGTACTATCTCAACGTTTAAGAAACAATTAGACAGGCACATGGATAGGACAGGTTTGGAGGGATATGGGCCAAACACAAGTAGGGAGGACTGGTGTTGATGGGACACGTTGCCCAATGTGGGCCAGTTGGGCCGAAGGGCTTGTTTCTACGCTGTGAGACCCTATGACTCAAAAACGGAGGGAATATCTCTGATATGGTGAGGCCGAATAAATAAATGGGGGCAGTTAGAGTAGCAGCTAGCAGCATACTGTAAGTACCCATTATCAATGATTTGGATAAGAATATGCAAAGCATGTTTAGTAAATTTGCAGATGACACTCAAATAGGTGATATCGTATACAGTGAAGATGGATATCAAGATTATAGTGGGATTTTGATCAGCTGGGCAAATACATCAAGGAACTTTCAGATAATTGTGAAGTATTGCATTTGTGAAGTTGAACCAAGCTAGGAACTTCACAGTAAACAATAGCATCCTGGGAAGTGTAGACCAGTGAGAAATATGAGTACAAATACATAGTTCCCTGAGAAGTAGACAGGGTGATGAAGAAGGTTTTAGGCCTGCTGGTCTTCATCAGCCAGGGAACTGAGTTCAGACATTGGAATATTATGTTATACAGTAGTTGCACAAGATGTTGGTGAGGCGGTATTTGGAGTATTGGGTTTAGTTTTGGTCACCCTGCTAAAGGGAAGATGCCATCAAGATGAATAGGGTGTGGAGAAGATCCATGAGAGGATTGTTGTGACTCAAGCATCTGACCTATAGGAAGAGTTTATGTAGGCTGGGACTTTATTCCTTGTAGTGCAGAAGACTGAGGAGTGATCTTATAGAGGCGTACAAAATCATGAGGGGAATAGATGGGCTGAATGCAAAGAGCTTTTTTTCCCACGGTAGGGGAATCAAGAATCAAGAGGGCATAGACTTAAGGTGAGAGGGGCAAGATTTAATAGGAATCTGAGGGGCAAACTTTTCACACTAACGTATAGGTATATGGAATGAGCTGACAGAGGAGGTAGTTGATGCAGGTAGAATAACAACATATAAAAGATATTTGGACAGTTACATGGACAGAAACAGTTTAGAAGAATATTGACCAAATGCTGGCAAATGGAAGTTTTGCCTAGATGGGGCATCTTGGTCGGCATGGACAAATTTAACAAATTTAACCAAAAACCCTGTTTCTGTGCTGAAAAAATATGTTTATGAATCAAAACTAATTTGTTTTCCCACTTTTCCAGTTCTGGCGCAAGGCCTTCAAACTGAACCATTAATTCCACATCTTTTTTAACTTGTATTTTATAATATCAGCAACGTCGATATTGAGACTCCTGGTGCCAATTTTCTCAAACACCTGCTTCCGGTATCAGCTGACTTACTAATGAACATGACGCTTCCTAATGGGTTGTTGTCTATGAGCCACATCTTGCTAGCCATTATTCCGGTGGAAATGCAGCATGATACACTTGCAAGCTACGTAATTGATTCCCTGTCCATTTTGTAAAAGTTTTGATGTGGAGATCAGTTGAGGTTGGTTGCATTCAGTATTATGGGATGCCAAATAAATGAAAAATGCAGTAATCGTATTTCTATCCCACAAGGAAAATGGAAATAAAAATAAGTAGTATATCTGGCTCGTTTTAGCACACTATCTGTGTCTCACTACATACATCCTGCTGGGAACCTTCCACTTCTCTGCCATTCTAACCTTAGGACAAAACAGCAGATGGGGCCCTTATGTTGTCATCAGCACCTGATCCTTTATTCGGGGATCTTTTATTGAATGTGTTCGTTGGTTGTGCATTGCCGGCCAGGCTGTGTTTTATTCCTAAGATCAACATTAAATCCTGGAGTAACTCAGCGAGACAGGCAGCATCTCTGGACAGAAGGAATGGGTGACATTGTGGGTCGGGACCCATCTTCATCATTCCTCAACTAATTATCCTTGATCGGTATAGTTTGCCTGTCCATTTCAAAGAGAAGTTAAGAGCCAGTCACATTGCAGTGGTTCTGGAGTCAAATTTTGCCCATAACATTCCTTATTTACTTCCCTGAGGGCAGCATAGAATCATTTGGATTTTCTTCTGACTTTCCAGGAGATTTGTCACTCATTTTCGGAGATCTGATTTCATTTTAGATAAGATTTGTTTTAATATATGTTTTTAGAGATACAGGGTGGAAACAGACCCTTCGATTCCATGTCGGCCAGCGATCCCCGCACTCTATTCTGCACACACGAGGGACAATTTACAATTATACCAAGCCAATTAGCCTACAAAGCTGTGCGTCTTTGGACAGGAAACCGGAAATCCTGGAAAAAAACCACGCAGGTCACGGGGACGACGTACAAACCCTGTACAGACAAAAAAAAACTGTACCCAAGATCAAACCGGGGTCTCTGGCACTGTACGGCAGGAACTCTACCGCTGCGCCACCGTGCTGCCCAAATTTAATTAACTGAATTGTAACTTAATTAACTGAATTTTAATTCCCCAGCAACAGTTGTAAGATTTCAAAGTGTATCTGGTTCATTTGGCCAGACTTCTGCATTGCTAATCCAGTGGTTTAATCATCATGTACTTATCCTGGCATGAGTTGCTGCTGGCTTGCTCAAAAGACCAGTAATGTCTCGTCCTTTGAACTAGTTACTTCCACCCCCCCTCCTGTCACAGAGAATGAAAAGTTGCAGGGTGGGAGGGAGAGAAAGATTGTCAAATCTGCAGAATACAGCACTTCTTTAGCTTCATGAAGAGGTATTAATCATGACTAACTAAACCATGATATTTGTGAGCTAGAAATCTAAAATTCCATCAGTGGTGCAGAATGTGTTAATGAATATTATTCCTCTGAAAGAATCTGACTGATACAAATAAATGCAGATGAGACCGGGAGATTACTGAAAAAGGTGGTAAGCAATATCCTGCAGCATGAACAGGTGTCAGGCATAGACCAAGAAGCAGAATAATTCAAGTGCGAAAATTAATCATATGGACAGGAGGTCCAGGTGATAAATAATTAGAACAACATTTTCAATTAAAAATTGTTTGCTAAAATTTTACTTATCAAGGGGTAATAGGCAAGGGTGTGCCTTATCACCATTGCTATTTGCCCTTATGATAGAACCGTTGGCCGAAAGGATTAGAAATCACCCGAATATTCACGGATATAACAGCAAGGACTCAAAGAATAAAATTTCATTATACGCGGATGATATCCTTTTATATATTACTAATACACAAACGAGTATACCCACCTTATTAACACTAATTGAGGAATTCGGCTCTTTTTCAGGATACAGAATAAATTGGAATAAAAGCGAAATTATGTCTTTAAAACCACAGGATTCGAGACACTTATTAAAATTCCCCTTCAAAATTGCAACAGAAAAATTTAAGTACCTGGGTATTCAAATTACGAGAAGACACAAATCATTATTTAGTGCTAATTTTATACCACTATTAAATAAACTGAATGATACGATTAAATTTTTGAAAACGCTTCCACTCTCATTGATAGGCAGAATTAATGCTATAAAAATGACTTTCCTACCACAATTAATATATTTGTTTCAAGCAATTCCAATATATATTCCAAAATATTTTTTCAAAAAATTAGATTCCACTATCACTAATTTTATATGGGACTACAGAACACATAGAATTCAACGAAAGCATTTGTGCAAATCTAAAGAAGTGGGGGGTTTATCATTACCTAACTTTATATATTACTACTGGGCAGTGCATATTAAGAACATAATATACTGGCTAGATAGTTCCACTCAGCAGTTGGAGTGGATAAGAATGGAGAAAGAGGAGTGCTATCCGCACGATATAGGAACGATCCTGCTCTCACCGATAAAATTGAATAGTATAATATATAAGAAGAACCCAATTATTCACAATATAATAAGAATTTGGAAACAAATAAAAGCATCCTTGAAATTAAATAATTTATCAGTACTAACCCCACTACTGAACAACCCCGCATTCAAACCTTCTCTCATCGACAACACATATCAGCAATGGGATAGACTGGGGATTAGGAAAGTAGGGGACATGTATGAAGTGGGCAAACTGTTATCATTTCAACAATTAAAATTAAAATTTAAATTGAAGGATAATCAATATTTTAAATATATACAGGTATGTGACTTTATGAAGAAACATACACATAGATTTCAAACTATATTTTTAGATCCTTTAGAAGAAGCAATGAATATTAAGGCTGATTCACAAAAATTTATATCATACTTTTATAATAATATATTAAATAGAGAATCACCCTCAACAGAAGCATTAAGGGAAGATTGGGAACAAGAGCTAATGACAAAGATCTCGAAGGATAGATGGGAAAAATATTTGATGAACACACATAACTGTTCAATTAATGCAAGACACAATTTAATTCAATTCAAATTATTACATAGACTATATTATTCAAAAACGAGGTTGAACAAATTTTATCCAAACGTCTCTCCCAGATGCGATAAATGTTTGTTTCAAAACGCTAATATAACACACTCATTTGTTGGATGTACAAAGTTGAATAAATTTTGGAGTGATATATTCGATATATTTACAAAGATTTTCAAGTCAAGAATAGAACCCAAAACAGAATGGATTATATTTGGAATAATAGGAGAAGATACCAATTTAAATAAAGATCAAAATGTTTTTTTTAATTATGGGTTAATAATTGGAAAGAAATTGATACTTAAATTTTGGAAAAGTACAACCACACCAACTGTTAAAATGTGGATTAGGAATATGATGGACATAGCACGCCTTGAAGAAATGAGACTCCGACTAATAGATAAATATAACCAATTCTTAAAGAGTTGGTCTCCTTTTATCGACTTTTTGGAATCATGTGATGCAGCGGTGCCGTAAGGATTGCCGATTTCAGTTCATGACGCGGATAGATCTACATCTCCGAATACAGATTTGAAAAATTCTCTTTTAAGGGGCCTTCTCTTCTATTTCTACTCTCCTCTTTCTCTCTTCCTTTTTTTATTTTTTATATACACACTTCACGTTTTTCTACTCTCTGCCATCTATTTTTCCACTTTTTCCCCTTTCTATTGCTTTCTTTTTCTTGATCTGCTTACTTTTTTCTTATAACATAAAACTAGAGGTTGTACATAGGATGGATTACGGTATTACATAGTTGGCACCTAAAATTAGGCGCCACTGTACTGTTTTGTGCTGTATTAACCTAATAAAATAAACAAAAAAAAAAAAAAAAAAAAAAAAAAAAAAAATTGTTTGCTAAAGCTGATACATTAACAGAAATGTTGCCAATTTCGTCTTGCAAATATTATCTAAAAATAAAAGACGTTTAAATAATTAATCGCTGATAATTTCCGTGGTTCTGAAATTTTCAGGTTGTCTACTTGCTCTTATGTTAAATGGTCTTTTGCTTCTCATGTAATGACAGAGCATTTGCTATAAATGTTTTGACACAAAACCCTTCATGCAGAATGGAAAACAAAGCATCCACTTGTAGCTGATGTTGTGAAGAGAAATCATCCATTATTTTAAGGTACAGAATTTGAAAGCTGAGCTGAGAGAAATGTTTACTGTGCATCTGCAGGATATAGTTTTCTTTTGTTTGGATTCTATAAGTATAATGCACATGATTACGTTGTACATATCTCCAGAAGGAAAACAGCTCTGACAGCAAAGCAAGAAGGATTTCAACCCGAAACGTCACCCATTCCTTTTCTCTAGAGATGCTGCCTGTCCCGTTGAGTTACTCCTGCATTTTGTGTCTATCAAAGCTTCCTACTTGATTAACATCCCATATATTACTATAAACAATCCACCTCTGCGCACTGTTGGGCTGTTATTTCAGTGTGTACCACCAACATAATGTACTGCGGCAACCCACCATCTCCTGGAATGAAAAGGGCAACCAAGAGAAGCAAAGACTGCCCCTTGGAACCCTTGCATCCTCTCTAAGCCACATGCCATCCCGACTTGGACATGTATTGCAGCCTTATTGTCACTATAGAGTCAGAGAGAGATGTAGCAGAGAAATGGGCATCTTGGCTCACCGAGTCAGTTCCAACAATCAAACACTCATTGTTTGACATTAAACCTCTTTTAGTATCTCCACATTCCCATCAACTGGCCCCAAATTTCTATCACTAATCTACACACCAGGGACAATTAGCAATGGCCAATTAACCTACTTAGCTGAGATTTTAGGATAGGGGGAGAGTGGGGGGAAAAGCAGGCACTCTGTGAAAACCGCATTGTCACGGGTTGGGGTTGGCATTGGGGTAGGGGTAGGGGTTGGGGTAGGGGTAGGGGTTGGGGATACATGCAAAGCCCACACATAATGATGAACAGGTTGCTAGCACTGTGGGTCAGGGTGAAGTGCATTTGTTGGAACTGTATGGCAGCAGTAGTACTATTGTCATGCGGTGCTTTGTTTAATGGTGGTTTATTTACCCCTCTATACCTGGCTGACTCTGGCTGGAATAGCCATACTCCTTCGCTAATCTAAGATCTAGCAAGCTGACCATTTGGTAGCTGCAATAAAACCAGCCTGTATTCGCTATGGTGCGGACTTCCTCATCTTGACTTTGTGCGCGGCTTGTCCGATTTGAACATACGCCAACAACGGCTCAATTCCCACACCAATAGCTGTTCCCCTCGCCCCCCCACCCCCCAACCTCACCCGCAGCCCTCCCACCTTTAATGATCCTGTTCACTCAATCCAAGTTTCATAGATTGGGAAAACTGAAGCTTTTCATCCTGCAATTTGTGTGTTAATTTGTAGAGAAGAACATTTTCCAGGACCAATAACACACAAGTCATTTAAGAACATTATTCGCCCGTTTGTCTGCTGGCACCTTTATAGGGACTGCTGACAAGATGAACATGACAGGAAATAATCAAATTTGTGACTTGGCATTTTTTCTTACCTGTACAAAAACTGCAAAGGCAAAGGTGATGTATTCAAGAGAGAGTTAGATAGAGCTCTTAGGGCTAATGGAATCAAGGGATATGGGGAGAAAGCAGGAACGGGGTACTGATTTTGATGATCAGCCATGATCTTATTGAATGGCGGTCCTGGCTCGAAGGGCCTACTCCTGCACCTATTTTCTATGTTTCTGTGAAAGGTTCGCCATGTCACCTGATACCAACTCTCTGAAGAAGGGTCTCGACCCAAAACATCACCAATTCCTTCTCTCCAGAGATGCTGCCTGTCCTGCTGAGTTACTCCAGCATTTTGTGTTTATCTTCATTTTTTAAACCAGCATCTGCAGTTCCTTCCTACATGATAAACTGATGCTGGGCACTATGTGAGCAGAGGCAACACAACACAACACATGTCCTCCTGGACTGTGACTAGCACTTGAGAGTGTCAAGAGCAGCAATTCCATGGCAATGGAATTAGGTTCCAGCCAACTCACTAACCTACCTGACATGTATATGCAGCACCGCAGAATCAAAATATGAGAATCACCTTCCAACCATGATAGGACCATCAACACAATGAATGCAGTGAACTGAAAACCCGCCCAGAGAGGGAAGCCGCCAAGCTCAGCCCCTGCTCAACCCATGGACTGGAGAGGAGGGAGTTGGTCAAAGTAAGCAGCCTGGCTGTGTGAGGTAATGCAGTGCCTCAATGGTGGAGTGGGCCGCTGGAGGCCTTGCAACAGCCTGGGGCTCGGCAGGGCTGGACAATGTTCCAAGAATCCTCGCACATGGACTGGTCACTGCTTGCAGCAGTACAGCATGGTGGAGCAACAGTGCGAGATACCAATGGCAACGCTTGGCCAGGTCGACCCTGAAATGCTGCCAGGACAACAGGCCTTCATGGTCAGGTTAAGAAAGCTGCACCTATAACAACTAGGACATGAAAATGGTGCCAAATTTAGCAACTTTGTAAACTGTCTCAGTGTACTACTGCTATACACTTGTACCCCATCTGAGATGTTTATCAATGATGCATCTAGATGCTTTTGTATAGTGATACCTGTACAGAACTGTGTAGAAAAATAATTTATTTACCTCAGTACATGCGACAAATAAAGTATAATTGAGAATATAATGAGCAAATCTACCATCAATATTAACTTTGCCTCCGTCTGCGCTGAGGCCTAATGGAGCTGACGACTTCGAGGCTCCGGATGCAGAGCACCATCAGGACTCGCTCTGAGCTCGCTCCCGTGAGGGTGGTCCGGCTCAGGGCTGGAAGGGGTTTGGGACGCTCCCGTGAGGACGGCCAGACCGAGGGTGGAACGAGGCTCCAGTCGGAGCGGCCGAGCTCGGGAAGGTGCGGCGCTGGCAGCCCGAGGGAGGTTCGGCTCCCAAGTCGGGGCAGCCCAGCCCGGGGAAGAAGCGACGCCCAAGTCGGGGCGGCCTGGTCCGGGGGAGAAGCAATTTCGTTCAGACTTCGGTCTGAATGACAATAAAAGGCTATCTATCTATCTATCTATCTATCTATCTATCTATCTATCTATCTATCTATCTATCTATCTATCTATCTATCTATCTATCTATCTATCTATCTATCTATCTAACTTTGAATTGGCTATATAGAATACAACTGTGTTACTCAGGACCCAAGAATCATAAAAAAAGTAGTTTTGTGGATTGGATTTCAACATTTCAAACCATACCATCATAGTTGCAAGTATTAAATATGTCAGTGCATCACATATTCTCTGCCACAGAAGACAGTGGAGGCCAATTCACTGGATGTATGGCCGAGAGAGTTAGGTCTAGCTCTTAGGGCTAACGGAATCAAGGGATATGGGGAGAAAGCAGGAATAGAGTATTGATTTGATGATCAGCTATGATCATATCGAATGGTGGTGCTGGCTCGAAGGGCCGAATGGCCTACACCTGCACCTTTTATCTATGTTTCTGTTTCTATGTGATCGTATGAAGCTCCAGTTTGCCTCCTGTATAAAGTCTGAATAGAAATGCTGCTGATTGACTTGAATAACATTGTCATGTATTGCAATAAGAGGATTTCCTTTTGCTGGTGACAACAAGCCAGTGACCTATAAATCAGGTCGCAAGATTCAATGAAAACCTGTGGAAGTGTAACTGTGGTTTAAAGAAAGCAATTTGAGACATGTCATGTATCTGTAACCCTGAAAGAAGCTTGTTGTTTGCTGTGGAATTGTTCATTTTCACAAATAATTGTGTAGGCATTAGAAAAAGACAGAGTGTAAATGTTAACATCCGCAGCGTGATCTTATCATTTTGGAGTAGCATAAAATGATGCGATAAAAAATAACTAATGTGAAATACAGAGGCACGAGACTTCAGATGCTGAAACCTGGAGCAAGAATCAAACTGCTGGAACAACACAGCAGGTCAGGCAAGATTTGTGTTATGAAAGCGTTCGACAACTGAAGATGTCTTGAAGGTGGGTATTGACTCACAAGTCTTGAAAAAGGGTCCCGACCTGAAACATTGTCTGTCCATTCCCTCCACAGTTGTCGCCTGACCTGTTGAGCTCCTCACATATTTTGAGACAATGGTTTGTGATAATTAGTGCATGAATGTTTAACTTTTTGCGTTTAATTCATTGACCTAAATTTCAAAATGAATTAGTACATTCACTGAAATAAGCAATCGTACTTTGAATTTTAGAATTTATAATCAGTAATGTGGAGAAAGTTTAACCTCCGTGATCGAATGGGACCAAGATGGAGTGCAAAATTAATTTAACTTTTGATAGGGCTTTTGATATCATTTTATTTAGTAAAAATGCATTTTAGTTTAGAGATACAATGCGGAAACAGGCCCTTCGACCCACCAAGTCCGCACCGACAAGCAATCCCAGCACATTTTAACTATCCTACACGAGTGACAATTTTTTACATATACCAAGCCAATTAACCTACAAACCTGTACGTCTTTGGAGTTTGGGAGGAAAGTGAAGTTCTCTGAGAAAACCCATATGGTCATGGGGAGAAGAGTTTGACCAGACATCAGAGATACAGCATGGAAACAGGCTCTTCAGCCTGCCGAACAGCGATCATGCTTTAGACCAGCACTATATCCTTCACACTAGGGACAATTTACAATTTTACTGAAGCCAATAAACTTACAAACCTGTAGGTCTTTGGAGTGAGGGAGGAATCTGGAGCACCCGGAGAAAACCCACGTGGTCACAGGGCAAATGTACAAACTCCGTACAGACAGCACCCGTAGCCAGGATCAAACCTTTGTCTCTGGTGCTATAAGGTAGCAACTCTACTGCTGCACCACCGTGCCGCCCTTGAGTTCTTAAGTTCTTTAGTTGAAATGCTGGTCAGGATCAATCCTTTGTGCTAGACTGGTGCTATAAGTAGCATTTGGTGACTCTACTGCTTGCTTGCATACAACCTTGTTAAATGTTCTTAGTTCTTAGTTGAAATGCTGGTCTATGTCATATGACAAGCACGAGAAATACTTCCACGCACTCTGGAAGAACCCGCCAAGGTCATATCGTTTGACCTGCTGCTAGACATGTTGTCATGAAGTAGCCATTTGGTGAGGTGACATGTCTTTTTCTCACCTGATGCTTGACTTAGCATACTCTCCCAACAGGTTTCTCGAGTTAAATGTCTCGCTGAGGATATGACTCTATTTGAAGGTATTTCTCGACTCTTCTCTTAGTATATTTGCTGCTTGACATTCCAAGACTATTTTTTGACAAGCACAAGAAGATTTTACTTCGGAGTCACGTGAGTGACTACGTGAAGAACCCGCCAGGATGCATGCGTGTCATATCGTCTAACGCATTGCGTACGACTGGCAGGCTGAACGTGATTCTCCTGCCAACAGTCAGACCTGAAGGTAAGTTTTTAAAACTTTTTCCAGGTTTTATCTTCCTACAGGAACCTCTACTTAGTGGTCCTGTTAAAGCCCGGGGCGAAGTCCGGAGGACCCAGTCAAGGGAATACCGGTCACGACCTCGGGCATACCTGACATATAGCCGCATTAAAGACCGCGGAATGCGGGAGCGGGCGGCGGTGAATTCACCTTCGGGCCGCTGACGTTGGAGCCAGCAGCCTGATATTACCAGCACCTGGGAAACACAGCGGGGATACCCCGACACACAGCCGCTTGAAAGGCACTGAAATATGGGTAGCGGGCGGCGGAGAAGTCGTCTCTTGGGCCGTTGGCATTGGAGCCAGCGGCTTCATACTGGTGCCAGTGGCACATATACAGCAGGGATACCACCCGACAATGTGTATCGCGACTATCCCTTTCACAGGGACCGCGGGGATATCCCTGCTGCAGGAACCGCGGGGATACCCAGCACGGCGGGGGGAAGGCCTGACTACTAGGGAACCCCAGCTGCATACAATGACATCGAGACAAGCTTGAAGGGGGGTGGAGCGTTGCCCCCGCAGCAGAAGGTTTAAAACAGGACCTGCAGGTAAATTCTTTACTCTCAGGTTGTTTAGTTCTATTTCTGTGAGGATGTGTTACAGGAAAGGAACCATGGACTAAGTCCAAATGGAGACTGACTGCGGACGACCGCGGGAGTGTGGGAAATCAGCCGCGGTTGGCTACACCTGGACCGCGAATCGATCATCAGTCTCCGACCTGGCACCTGCACAGTCGGAATCGACACCTCAGACTGACGGGAAGGCCAAACAAAGTTGGACAGGCCCGATGACTCGGACAAGTCAGGCTGTGAAGACTCACCGCCGGCGGGAGCACTGTGATCGCATATCCCGCATGGAGCGGTTGATGGAGCAGATGCTCCAATGTGACATGCTCCGGAATATGAAGTCTAGTCACCATGGGGTCCTAGGACGCCCAAGGCAACACCTTATTGAGGGCTGCATAACGCATCTCCCTCGACAGAGGGGAGCATTAGGAGTCACTTCAGGGCTGACTCTGAAGACAGGGGTTTTTGGCTGGAGATACCACAAGTGTGCAGGGGGTGCAGGAACAACAAAACCAGCAGCAGGAGCTCGACGAGGGCCATCGGGCTCAGGAAGGCCACATCATCACACAAGACCTCACATCTCCGGCGGCAGCACCCCTACGCACCCACCAGAAAACCACGATGCACTGAAGCTGGTGAAAGCTTGAAGGCCGTACAACCAGAACAAAGGTCTTTTTAGGCCATAGCCGAGAACAGCCTTCCTGGAAGATGCGCCAACCCCGTACTCGAGTTCCTCTACCTCTCAGGAGCAGAAGTGCAAAATCATGCACACATGGTTGAGGCAGCTCCTGGGTCGGGTTGCATAAGTCCTCCCATTCGGATAAAGGTATGGAGCCACATCAATGACATCTCCCATCACGGATACAAGTTGGTAATACCTTAAACTGGTTTGAATATTTACACTGGTTTGGAATAACATAAGATTACTTTATACTGCACAACAGGTATGGTGGAGTTTGCCTTTCAAGGCAGGCTCACAATATGGGATGTGGACTGATCAATGTCAACAGCCTCAACCCGCATGTGCAGTATAGACATTTCTGAATAACTTCCATATGATCATTTCCTTTCACAGAAGATATTTGAAATTTAACTGGATGAGGCAATGATACACTCAGTGGCGTTGCAAAATGGGCTAACTTCAGTTTCCAGATTATTACCAAATCACTACAATCAGTGCTTCGACTGCACAGAGCTAACAAATAAGTGGCATGGCCAATCTGGATGATATTGAACATCCTGTATTTTACTAAATTAGCCTTATCAGCCACATAGCTGTATTTGAGAAATTGAGGTTCTCACCTGTCCAGTTAAATTCAATTGAAGTTGATACCAACTGAAACTATTGATTATTGGGATACAATCAAACCATTTATTTGTCTGGGATCAGCTCTGAGACAAAAGATTAGACCTCTGTTATTCTCAGCTGAAACTAATAAAGTCACAATGATGGACGAACAGTATTCAGTGTTGCTCCACTAAAAACCTCTCATCTGTAAATCTTCAGTCATTTCCAAACTAATGCTATTGCCCAAAGATGGTAAATCTACTAATACCGTCTCTTGTTACGGAGGCAGATGGGATTAGCATGAGTTATCAATTGTTCAGTTATGGTATCAACTGCCAATGGACACCAGGTGCATTCTGTGCATTAAAGGGCATGTGGATATGCATAACCTGCATGCACAAGTCCAAGGTGATACACTTTGGTGGTGGTATATGTTAATCACAAAGGTACAATCAAATCAAAGTATCCGGTGATAGTTTTACCTAACCGCGTTTAGCACTGGTGTATTATCATGCAAAATCAATGACAACGCAGAATGAATGTGTGATCACAAAGCATTTAATAACATTGTGGATCGATGGAACACTAACGATTGAGATGCTTGCATCCAGGCTCAATCAACAGTTGCTAAAAATGCAAGGCATATTAGTGGCGAAGGGTGCATTCTCGATACACAAGGGAGGAATGTTATTTATGTCTTCCTCCATTTGGCCTCAATAGACGGGTCTTGCAAAATTCAACAAGATTCACACTTCCAGGTTTCATATTCCCTGCCTGGGTTATATACCCATGATTCCCGCTGATGTGGGGAATGAGCATAAAACCTCACATGGTTATTTCCGGAAAAAAAAGATGCTGGTTCAGCTGTGATGTTGAAACCATCCTCTGCATGAAATAATCAATTCATAGACTTACAGACTCTGAGAGACCGTTTCCTGCGGCTCGGGTTGTCTAACCATAAGCATTAGGAGTGCCCACTGCAGATTGCAGAGATAGCATCAAATAGCAGCAAACCGAATAGGAGATAGAAGTATTGTTTATTCTTCTTCACGTTTAACTCGGCACGGATGACTGACACATTGAAATTCAGTTTTATGGTATTATAACATCAAGTTAAAATTCCATTTACTGTGACTGAAGTACCTGCTCATCATTTGGCTGCGGAGAATACAAACCACTCTTTCCGGTCTCACCCTCTGACGTCTAGATTATGAAGGTATCGTCAACTAAAAACCTCCTAGGCCTAGGGACGCAGAGATATATGTTGTTAACATTGTGCTACGTCACTTCGCCGATAGGCACCAGGAACATCCTTGTCATTGGTCAAACTCACGTACTGGTGGTTATGCCATTGCATTGAGTACAGCGGGTCCAGTCATTGCTACACTGGATAGAATGATCATATCTGTGGGCTATAATAACATGTTTTGTTTATGATTAATCAAGCAGAGTAGACAGGGACACAGACCAAACCAGATGTTGCATATACCATGGACCTTGGGTCGCGTGTGATCACGCATCTACACCAATTGTCAAGGTCCCTAAGAGCCTCGTAGACTCTGACTAGCAATATTGTTAGTTACATAAACCTCGTTAGAAGGAATCACTACAAATCTTCTCCAGAGGGTTAAATGGGTCCGGCATATACAGGAGTGTACATTGAAATTGAGTCCCACTCTACCAGGACCGCTATACCTCAGCAGTAGGATTATGGACCACTTCCTAGCAGCTGCAGGATGGTCAAACTATTAATCTGTACAAATATTCAGAATAAACCTATTGTCAGATCGGGGGTATTTGCCAACTCTATGGTTCATACTTCCTCTAGGTTGAGGGAGGTTACGATTCCCACTATTGTTCATTAATGGCATCAACATGTCTATATCTATGTCATGTCTGAATGCTATATTAATGTTCACTCATCATTGGCCCACTGATGCTGTGTATGATAAATGTAAATTAAAACCCTTCCCATCCGCATTATGGCAGTTAATATGGGGTTTACACTCTTCGCTGCTGTGGGCAATGCAACAGTTTAAGTGATAAACTTCAGGGGTGCTTTTTGTTTGGGAGTGAGATCACAATTGCCTGGAGAACAATGTAGCATTTACTGAACTGAACTTGCATGTACCCAGCAGGGAACATTGATTTCATTCATTCTTTAAAACTGAATTTGAACTGGGGCTTCACAGGTAAAGAGCAAGAAATAAAATAAGTGGTTGGCTACTTTCATCAAGTATATATATCGATAATTTCCTTGCTATCAATTTTAGACTCTAGAGCGCAGCAACACGTGCTTCAGCCCACCCGGTCCGTGCCAGCCAATGATCACCCTGTATACTAGCACTATCCTACATACTAAGGTCAATTTTACAATTTTTACCAAAGCCACTTAACCTCCAAACCTGTATGTTTTTGTAGTGTGGAGGAAACTGGAGTACCCAGAGAAAATCTACGCATTCACAGGGAGGACGTGCAAACTCCGTAAAGACAGCACCCGTGGTTAGCATTGAACCCGGGTCGCTGGCACTCTTTTCTGAGTGTTTCCTATAAAGGTACCCGAAAAAGACAGGAGAGTGTCACATTCACTTTTTTAGTAGGTATGTTACAAAACCTACCTGAATCGTCATTGGGAATCTGCCCAAAGCCATGTCCGCGATTTTGGCGCTGTTTGGAGGGGGCGGGTTTAAAACGCGATTTTTACTAGGCTGTTCTAATCGCAGATGTTCAGCCTAGTAAATCATTAACGAAAAATCGCTGCAAGACCCGGTCGCAAAAGGTATTATTAGTTTTATAGGCCTCGATAATATAGTTATAATAATTTTAAAATCACTCTCTCACTTCGCAACCTCTCGCAGCCCCAGGGTTTTATAAAGCAAACAATTAAAGGTATGTACCTTATTTTTACATTAAATGGGGCATGTATATAACCCTGTATATAAAGTTTTCTATAGCGAGTAGTTCATTTTGGGCTTTTTATATCCCGCAGTATTTTTCTCGGCATTTGAGGGCACTAATCCAGCGCGATGTGAACGTTCTAAACCAGCACGTTCACATGAACCCACTAGAAAGCCGATTTAAATGGGCATTTATTTACAGCAATTGAACACTAAATTCCTTCCATTTGGCCCATAAATTAATGTAAATTAGATATAAAAATCATGTTATATTGTGAATTATTTGTGAATAATCTTTGGACACTTAGGCTATTTAAGAAATGGATAGATGTTTATATCTAGTAATTGAATTTTGATTAAACATGATTTTCTGTTTTAGTATTTACTATTTGTTTTAGCGTTTAACTTTATAATCTCTACCTTTTATTCTAAAATTGAAAAATTGAGGAAAAACAATGTGTACAGAGTTGCTTATTGGTTGCAGTCTGAGGAGTATGATGATGCTACTGATTATGATATGCCAATGTACCAGCTAGCAGCTGATCTCCATAAAGACTTGGTCTTTTGCTAGAAATTGTAATTTATTTACCTATCCATAACTGACTTACAGCATATTATACAATAATATTAAAGTTCTGATCTTGAGAATATCACATTTTTGAATTTTCAAGGCAGTCTGGTTGTTTATTACCATTTCTGTCACATCGGTCAATTTTGTAATTAGCTACAATTAGGTAATTAGCTAATTATATGCTTTAATTTCGTGTCATCCAAGTAAGATTGTTTTATATTTTTTCAGAATGCTTCAATCTATGATAGGTGAAAATTTCATTCAGTTCTCTTAATTCTTAAGAAAGTTACGGGCTTTTGACTATCCAAGATCACAGCTTTTTTGTAATGTCCATTGAAAATCAATAGGGAACAAGATGCTAATTTCCGAGTATGAAAATGGCCATAACTTTTTTAATACTTGAGATATGAACGTGAATTTGGTGTCAAATTAAACTTGTTGTTATGCTTTATCTGATGGGATAAATTGCAGACTTGATTTTTAAAATCTCAAAATTTTGTAACATTGCTATTTTTAGGTCCTGTGGAAATCGTCACCGTACCGCCCTAATAGCAGCATAACAGTCCTACAAACACAATACACATAGATAATATATAACAAACAAAAATTCAATAAATTAGTAACTCAGATACTCATGCAAGATGAAAAAAATAATTTCCCAGGGCAACCAAAAACAATCCATAGTTCATAGTTGAGGTTAAATCCATATTTGAGTTAAATCCAACTCTTTGTGATTGTGTTTAATGCTTTGGCCTCCACTGCCTTCTGAGAGATATAATTTCATGGTTCACCATCCTCTGAGTGAATATATTTCTCCTGATCTTAGTTCTAAATTGCATCTTCTGAAGCTGCAGCCCCTGATACTGGATGCCCCAACTACTGGGAGATACATCCCTGAATATAATATGATTTCCTTTCTAGTCAGCATTCCCTCAGTATCTTGTATTCCATTGAAGGGCTGGATTCTATTTTCTGAACTCGTGTGATGGATAATTTTAATCCAGGAATTCCTAAACTAGGTAGGAGGCAATACCTGGTAATTTCTGACTGGTAACTAATTGTTTCATCCTTACACCTCACTGCAGCACAATGACACAGCAGTAGAGTTGCTGCCTTACAGCACAAAAAACCCAGGTTTGATCCTGACTGTAGATACTTTCCGTATGGAGTTTGTATTTTCTCTCCGTGACCTGTGGGTTTTCTCTGGGAGCTCCTGTTTCCTCCCACAACTGAAAGATGTACAGGTTTGTAGGCTTATTGGCTTCGTAAAAATTGTAAATTGTCCCCTAGTGTGCGTAGAATAGTGTTAGCGTGCGGCAGATTGCTGATCGGTTCGGAACCAGTGGTCTGTTTACCCTCCTACCATCCAGGAGGCGCTACAGGTCTCTCCGTTGCCAAACCAGCAGGTCGAGGAACAGCTTCTTCCCGGCAGCTGTCACTCTACTCAACAATGTACCTCGGTGACTGCCAATCACCACCCACCACTTATTATTATTTATTCAAATCATTTGCTATGTCGCTCTTCCAGGGAGACGCTAAATGCATTTCGTTGTCTCTTTACTGTACACTGACAATGACAATTAAAATTGAATCTGAATCTGAAGAGTCTGCTTCCATGCTGTATCTCTAAACTAAACTAAAGTAAGAATTCCATTGTTCCGTTGACAGCAGATAGGACAATTAAATATTCTCGTCTCCTATTTCTTGATGCTAAAGAAATTAAGGGTCATGTAGTGTAAGTGGGTACATGTTACAGCAGTAGATGATCAGCCATAATCATACTAAATGGGCTGTATGCCTATTCCTCCTTATATGTTCATTGCCTATATATCTATGTTTGTCCCCACAAGGGACCACATTTATAATTTTGCCAAACATAAATGAAAAGTGAGAATAAAAATGTGAAAGGACTGAACATGGGTGAGCAATACATTGTTTTAACATTATTTTCACCAGTCTTTCCTCAGCAGATATCACCTGGCACTGAATATTGACGAGTGCTGGACTCCAGTGAGAACAAAGATATTAGCTGCAACAATATGTTTCTTCTGTGGGTTAAAATGACAAAGGCTTTGGTGATTAACTCATCTTATAACACTGTTAAGTATTGATTGCATTTTAATCAAGCAATCACTTCAGAAGGATATTTTTCAGTGGAAACATTCTCAGTAAATCTGCAGGATGTTGGATCCACACTGGGCACACTGCGGAAGACTTTACCTGTAGAGATCTTTATGTGAAATTCGGTGGCAGGTGCATTCCTAGCACAATGGAATTTGTAAAGCAATAGCAATGACTGACAAGACAATCCCAGTATAGGAGAATGGATAATCAAATTCATGAAGACGGACAACCATTGTTATAAATAATGGCTGGCAAAAATATTTTAACTTTATTGGGAAAAATATGATGAATTGATTGTCATTACAGGCAATTCATTTTCTGTTCCCTTTTGAAATGAATGTAAACTGATTGATTTGTTACTTCATAACATTCAGGATTCAGACTATGTGTTGATGAATAAGCAGTCATAGAGTCGTGCAAGCATGGAAAGTATTCAAGAACATGAAATTTTCAATCATATCTGATGAAACAACTCTTTCATCCTCAATGAACAATAAAAAACTTACACAAATTCAATACAATCTTACACACTTCATGTCACCTTTACATGTGTGCAGTCCATTTATTGCAAACCCATACAACTTTATTTAAGCTTTCGGTCTAGGTTCTCAGATACTTCTGCAGAAATATTTTTCCATTCACATGCCGGCTTGTCCGAATCTTTAGATTTTAGACTTTAGAACCTAGAGCTTTATTTGAAAAAAACAAGCTGAGAGGCAGGCAAAGAAAATCTTTAGTTTAGTCTAGAGGTACAGTACAGCATGGAAACAGGCCCATCGACACACAGAGACCATACCAACCAGTCATTCCCACACACTAGCACTATCCGATGCACTAGGAACAAGGTTTGATTTTACCAAAGCCAAGTAACCTACAAACCTTTGGAGTGTGGGAGGAAACCGACGCAAAACCCATGCAGTCACGGCGAGAATGTTTAAACTCCGTACAGACAGCACCTGTACTCAGGATCAAATTTGGGTTTCTATAAGGCAGCAACTCTCCTGCTGCTCCTATCGTAAATTCATAATTTTTTAAATAAATGTTAGCACAAAAGAGGCCACTCAGCCCATCATGTCTATACTAGCTGAAAGTAAGTTTTAGATTAATCCATTTTCCAGCTCTTGCTGCAAAGCCCTTCAGTTATGGATCTCCACTGACCAACACTGTGAAAGAACTTGCATGTTAAAGTTAAACACAATTGTCTGTGTGGAAGTTGCATGTTCTCCCTATGACTGTAGTGGCCTCCTCTGGGTGTTCTGGTTCCCCCCTTATCATCCAATAGAGAACACTCTAAGTTCATCACAAAACTAATGCCTTGTCACCAGTGGCACGTGAAAAACTTGCACTCAAGGTCAATTATAATACATGGGTTCCATTTCAGATTTTAGAATACCTAGTCAAGGCACAAAGTGCTTTGTAAACTGTGTTACTGCCCATTAAGCAGAAATGAAATTACTTCTTGTACAATATGGAGAGATCATTGAACATGAATACAAATTGGATCAAAGAGATACAAGGAATTGCAGACCCTGGAATATTAAGTGAAGCACAAAGTGCCAAAGAAATTCAGCTGGTATCCATCTATCACTTGCCAGGTTTTGTCCCACACCACCTCTTTTCTATTTAATTCTCCCCCGACCCATTGAGTTACTCCAGCACTTTGTGTTTTACTACAAGTTGAACCACTTGAATAAGAAATTGCCCTGGAGATCAAAAGCCAAACAAAAAACTGCTGATGCTGGAAATCTGAATTGAAAATGTAAACTTCTGTGCATATGCAGCCTGACGAATGCTGCCTGACTTGCTGAGTAACATTTACTGCATTTATGTACAAACATTGTACTAATTTCTTATATCCTTTTGAGAAGCATCGGAGAGTGCTGCATGATTCAGGCAGGAAAGCCAAACCATGCTGTAGTTGTTCAGAATGTAACATTTCAGTTCGCTGTGGAGCATGGGTCCATCATTTGGGCTGAATCATTGATAAAGGGTGATGGATGAAAATACACCTTTGATGAAACGTATCATGAGAGTGGAGTGGTGAAAATGCAGTATAAATGCAGCGGTGGAGTTGATGTCTTATAGCGCCAGAGACTTGGGTTCGATCCTGACTACGGGTGCTGTCTGTATGGAGCTTGTACGTTCCTCCTTGTGACTGCGTGGGTTTTCACCGGGGGGTCAGGTTTCCTTCCATTCTTCAAAGACGCATAGGTTTGTAGGTTAATTGTCTTTGGTAAAAGTTGTGAATTGTCCCTAGCATGCAGGATAGTGTTAGTGTATGGGGATCGCTGGTCATTGCGGACTCTGTTGGCCGAAGAGCCTGTTTTCATGCCGTATTCCCTAAACTAAAAGTAAAGTTGTAAACTGAAAGAAGGAATGAAGAGAGTTTGCATGAAATTGTGGGTAGGCATGTCTCCTTCCTTAAACTAAAGGAATAAAGGTTACAGATGTAAAGAGGAGAGGAAAGGGGCAGCAGAAAGGGTAACTTAGCAACAATAGTAAAAAGAGAACAAGAAGAAGTATAATCTGATGGAACTGCAGGGAAGGAGCAAGACTAGACAATAGACAATAGATACAAAGTCATGAAAATGATCTATATTCAAGGAAACAACTCCACAGTTGAGTTGGCAGTAATTAACACCAAGACATCGCCACATAGAAAAATAGAAAATAGGTGCACGAGTAGGCCAGTCGGCCATTGCAGCCAGCACTTCCATTCAATATGGTCATGGCTGATCATCCAAATTCAGAACCCCATTCCTGCTTTCTCCCCTTATCCCGTGATTCCATTAGCCCTTGAAAACATCCAGTGAATTCGCCTCAACTGCCTTCTGTGGCAGAGAATTCCACAGATTCACAACTCTCTGGGTGAAAAAGTGTTTCCTCATCTCAGTCCTAAATGGTCCACTGCTTATTCTTAAGCTGTGGACCCTGATTCTGGACTCCCCCAACATCTGGACCATTTTAGAAACATAGAAACATAGAAATTAGGTGCAGGAGTAGGCCATTCGGCCCTTCGAGCCTGCACCGCCATTCAATATGATCATGGCTGATCATCCAACTCAGTATCCCGTACCTGCCTTCTCTCCATACCCCCTGATTCCCTTAGCCACAAGGGCCACATCTAACTCCCTCTTAAATATAGCCAATTAACTGGCCTCAACTACCCTCTGTGGCAGAGAGTTCCACAGATTCACCACTCTCTGTGTGAAAAAAGTTCTTCTCATCTCGTTTTTTAAAGGATTTCCCCCTTATCCTTAAGCTGTGACCCCTTGTCCTGGACTTCCCCAACATCAAGAGCAATCTTCCTGCATCTGCATCTGCATTTTTCCTTCAGATTTGCCATAGAAGCAAAGGAAAACCTCTTACGGTCACCGCAGTCTCTGACGTTTCCGGCGGCATTGCCAATACACCCTGATCGGCAGTTAATGCCTGAAAGAAGAAATACATGTGCCTCAAGTGTTGCTGCTGCTGTTGGCAGAGGAAGCATCACCTTATTTATAGCACACGACTATTACAGATGTCAGAGCTTCAGTCAGCAGCAGCAATGTGACTGTGAGGAATATATATTTCACTGCATCTGCATCTTCGCTGAAAATAGAGCTGAGGTACCAAGTAACTGAATCTTTCTGAAGAAATCTTTAAAAGGCTTTATGTACTTTACAATTGGTATCTGTGGAGGACAAGTTGGATATCTTTAAGGCGATTGAAAGATTCTTAATTAGTACGAGTGTCAGGGGTTATGGGGAGAAGGCAGGAGAATAGGGTTGAGGGAAAAGATAAATCACTCTTGAATGAATGGTGGTGTAGGCTTGATGGGCCAAATGGCTTAATTTTGCTCCTAGAATTTAGGAACTGATGAACTTATGAACTGAAATATGATTTATGGACCAAAAATATGTTATTGCATTGTACCATATTTTTATTTGGTGATTAATTTATACTGAAGGAAGTTTTTGGAAATGTTGTCCATCGTGTTCCGTTTGGAAAATTATATGAGTTGCTTGGTGTGTTTAACACACTAGGCATATTGATTTAATGCCATTTGGTGATATGTGCAAGGCTAATGTTACTACAGTATGCACTTCAAGAGAGTTTAGGCCTTGATTGTAGAAGCAAACCTTTCCTGGAAGATGAAACAAGTTCCAGCTTAATTTAAATGGCCCAACCCTGGTCACCGAAGGTATTTTTTGTCTCAGATAGATCGCAGAGCAGTAGACATTGTAGTGTTTCTTCCTCATAGCTCCAATAATCATGTGTTCAATTCTGACCTCCGGTGTTATTTGTTTTGAGTTGGTACATTTTCCCTGTAAATGCTTGGGATTCTTTCCGGTGCTCCACCTTCCTCTCTCATCCCAAAGACATGCAGATTTGTAAATCAATTTACCCACTGTAAATTATTCCTGGTGTGCAGGTGATGATAAAGCTGATTTTATTCTTCCAGTCTAGCCCTTAGTTCCCTCCAGATTTTATCACTCATCTACTTACCTGCACACTAAAAATGATTTGCCAAAGGCTAATTCACCTATCAAACAACCTGCTGCTTTGACATAGAAACATAGAAACATAGAAAGTAGGTGCGAGAGCAGACCACCAGGTCCATCGAGCCCGCACCGCCATTCGCTCATGGCTGAACACTAAACAGACACACTTACCCACAAACAGTAGACACAAGACACAGAACACAAGACACTACCCTCCCCTTTATACCGCTATCACCCTTCTCCACCCCAAGAACCTCGTGATCTCCTGGGGGAGGCAAAAAACCGGATAAAAACCCAGGTCCAATTCGGGAAAAAAATCCGGGAAATTCCTCTCCGACCCCAATCTAGGCGATCAACACTTGTCCAGGAGATCACTCAGGTCTTACTATACTAACCATACCTAGGTCCATATCCCTGCCCTCTCCCCGTAGCCCCTTATCCCCTTGGCAGCTAAAAAAACATCTATTTTAGTCTTAAATATATTTAAAGTTTCTGCTTCCACTGCTCCCTGGGGCAGTGAATTCCATAAATTAACCACCCTCTGGGTGAAGAAGTTCTTCCTCATCTCAGTTTTAAAAGAGCCCCCCCTTATTCTGCAACTATGTCCACTAGTTCTAGTTTCCCCGATCATTGGGAACATCCTCGGTGCATCCACCCGATCAAGGCCCCTCACGATCTTATATGTTTCAATGAGATCGCCTCTCATTCTTCTAAACTCCAAAGAGTAGAGTTCCAGCCTACTTAACCTTTCCTCATATGTCAATCCCCTCATTGCAGGAATTAATCTTGTAAACCTTCGCTGCACTGCCTCCAGGGCTAGTACATCCTTTCTTAAGTATGGACCCCAGAACTGTACACAGTATTCCAAATGTGGTCTCACTAATACTGTGTACAGCTGCAGCAAGACCTCCGTGTTTTTATACTCAATCCCCCTAGCAATAAAGGCCAAAACTCCATTGGCCTTCCTGATTGCTTGCTGCACCTGCATACTAACTTTCAGTGATTCATGTACTAATACCCCTAGATCCCTTTGCGTTGCATTACAACACAGCTCCTCCTCATTTAGAAAATAACTTGCCCTATCATTTTTTTTCCCAAAGTGAATGACTTCACATTTATTAGTATTAAATTTCATCTGCCAAGTTGTTGCCCACTCACCTAGCTTATCTATATCCTTTTGCAGACTCTTCCTATCCTCCTCATCCCCTACTTTTCCTCCCATTTTTGTATCGTCCGCAAATTTTGATATATTACACTTGGTTCCCTCCTCCAAATCATTTATATAAATTGTGAACAACTGGGGTCCCAGCACCGACCCTTGCGGAACCCCGCTAGTTACCGGTTGCCATCCCGAGTATGAACCATTTATCCCCACTCTCTGCTTCCTATTTGTTAGCCAATCCTCTACCCATGCTAATATATTACCCCCAATCCCATAATTTTTTATTTTTAGCAATAGTCTCTTATGTGGCACCTTGTCAAAAGCCTTTTGGAAGTCCAAGTATACCACATCCACCGGTTCCCCTTTATCCACCCGGGTTGTTACTTCCTCAAAGAATTCGAGCAGATTCGTTAAACAGGACTTCCCCTTCACAAAACCATGCTGGTTCTGTCCGATGAAGTCATGTTTATCCAAGTGCCCCGTTAGTGTTTCTTTAATAATTGTCTCTAACATTTTACCCACCACCGATGTTAGACTAACCGGTCTATAGTTACCCGCCTTCTGTTTACTTCCTTTTTTAAATATAGGTGTTACATTGGCCATTTTCCAATCCACTGGGACCGTTCCTGCCTCCAGGGAGTTTTGGAAAATTATCACCAATGCATCCACAATCCCCACCGCTATCTCCCTCAAGACCCTTGGATGTAATCCATCAGGCCCAGGGGATTTATCCTCCTTCAGTCTCATTAATTTCCCTAATACCACCTCCTTGGTGATCTTAATAGTATTTAGCTCCTCCATTCCTACCGCCCCCTGTTTATCCAGCGTTGGAATATTTTTTGTGTCTTCTATGGTGAAGACTGATACAAAATACTCGTTTAATGCCTTTGCCATTTCCATGTTCCCCACCAACAACTCTCCAGTCTCACCCTCCAATGGACCAACGTTCACCTTAGCCACCCTTTTTCTTTTTATATAGCTATAAAAACTCTTACTATTAGTTTTTATGTTGTTCGCTAAATTCCTTTCATAGTCTATTTTCCCCGTCTTAATTAATCTCTTAGTTTTTTTTTGCTGACCTTTAAATGCTTCCCAATCCTCTACCCTCCCACTATCTCTGGCTACCTTATATGCCCTTGCCTTCAGCCGAATACTATCCTTTATAGTTTTACTGAGCCATGGCTGACTGTTCTTACCCTTACCCCTTTTTTTCTTCATAGGAATAAATTTTTCTTGAAGGTTATACAGTATACCCTTAAACGTACACCACTGCTCATGTACCGTCTTATTCTTGAGTCTGCTATCCCAGTCAACTTTGATCAGCTCAGTCCTCATACCTTCATAATCCCCCTTATTTAGACTAAGCACCCTAGCCTGAGTTTCAACCTGCTCCCCTTCTATTTGAATATGGAATTCGACCATATTGTGGTCACTTGTTCCCAACGAGTCCCTAACTATGACATTTTTAATTAATCCTGCTTCATTACACAGGACCAGATCCAAGATTGCCTCCCCCCTTGTCGGTTCTGTGACATACTGTTCTAGGAACCCGTCTCTAATACATTCTATAAACTCTTCCTCTAGTCTACCCTGCCCAGTTTGGTTTGCCCAATTAATATGAAAATTGAAGTCCCCCATGATTACAGCAGTTCCCTTTTTACATGCGTCAACTATTTGCAGATTTATGTTCTGACTAACAGCGTCACAGCTATTTGGAGGTCTATAAATTACAAATTACACCCACTAGTTTTTTTTTTCCCCTTATTATTCTCTATCTGTACCCAAGCTGTTTGACTATCCTGATCCTTCAACGCAATATCCTTCCTCTCTATTGCCGTTATTCCCTCCCTTATTAAAGGGGCCACCCCTCCTCCCTTTCTTTCCTGTCTATCTTTCCTAATTGTCGAGTACCCCTCTATATTTAACTCCCAGTCCTGATCCCCTTGCAGCCATGTCTCCGTAATGGCCACGATATCATAACTATATATACTTAATTGCACCGTTAATTCATTTATCTTATTACGAATACTCCGTGCATTTAGATAAAGCACTTTCAGATGATTTTTACTACCCTTCCTTTCCGTTTTTGCCCCTTTTACATCTAAAGCTTTATCTTCACACATTCTGTCTCCTGTCACATTTTGACTTTCCGCTTCCCCACTGATACCCTGCTCTATTTCCTCTACCTCTGCCGTTATTACCCCCCTTGATACCTCCCCCCCGCTACTTAGTTTAAAGACCTCTCTACTGCCCTAGTTATATGATTTGCCAGGACCCCAGTCCCAGCACCGTTCAGGTGAAGTCCGTCCTTACAGAACAGATCCCCCCTGTCCCAGTACTGGTGCCAGTGGCCCAAGAAACCAAACCCATTATTCCCACACCAGTCTTTGAGCCACGCATTTAGCTTTTTAATTTTACGTACCCTCGCCGATTTGGCCCGTGGCTCAGGTAGCAATCCGGAGATCAATACCCTCGAGGTTCTGCTTTTTAATTTATTCCCCAACTGCTCAAACTCCTTCAGCAGATCCTCCTTCCTCGTCCTTCCTATGTCATTGGTCCCCACATGGACCACGACCACTGGATCCTCCCCCTCCCTCTGCAAATTTCTCTCCAGCATCGCAGAGATATCCTTAACCCTAGCACCGGGTAGGCAACACAGCCTTCGGGACATGTTCTGCTGGCCGCAGAGAACCTTATCTACCCCCCGAATAATACTATCCCCTATCACTACGGCATTTCTTCTAACTCCCCCCTCTTGAATGGCCTCCTGATCCACGGTGCTGCAGCCAGGTTGCTCATCCCTCCCACAGCCCCTGATCCCGTCCTTACATTGAGTAAGAGCCTCGGTCATGCTCGTCAGGTACAAGGGCTGTGGCTCCTGCCGCATCTCCTCCTGGTTCCCCCTACCTGCCTCGCTTATGGCCACACCTTCCTTTCCTTGCTCACTGCCTACTGAATTAGTTAAACTGGTCGGTGTGACCATCCCCTGGCACAAAACATCCAGGTAATACTCCCCCTCCCTGATGTACCGCAGCGTATGAAGTTGGGTCTCCAGCTCATCAATGCGGAGCTGGAGTTCCTCTAGCCTCAAACACTTACTGCAGCTGTAGGGATCTTCTACATCAATGGTGTCGACAAATTCCCACATCTCGCAGTATTGGCACATCTCCTGACCGCCCATCTTATATAAGTAATTAACTGGTCCTATTTAAGAATCCCCTACTGTATTGATACACCCCTTATTTATATAATCCTACCTCCTATAAATGGGAAAGTACTCACCCCAGCCGTAAATTACCTACTGGTTTGGCTGTCTAGTGGTAATTCCGTCCGCTCTTCCTGTCTGGTCCACTGCTCCCTTGCAGTGCGTGGCAAACCTCTTTGCCTCTCCCAGAATCCTTAGCCTCTCAAGCGTATTGCGTGGTCTCCTCTCCTCAGCCTCCTCTCCGCCTCCTCTCCGAAGACTCTCGAGCCAAAGACTCACACTTTTCTCACAGGGCACTTCCCTCGCTAGGCCGCTCACTCACTGCCGCTCGCAAAGAGCTGTCCTGCTTAAATTGACTGATAAATTGCCTATTTACCCACATATGGGAGAAATCCCATGTGGCCACAGGGAGCATGTGCAAATTCTACCTCGCCAACACTGGAGATCAGGATCAGACTTGAGTTGCTGGATCATGGATGGTGATCATTTTCCAATGTTCTAAAGATTCAGGATCAGTTCCTGTGGATTGGAGGGTAGCTAATGTTATCCCACTTTTTAAGAAAGGCGGGAGAGATAAAACGGGGAATTATAGACCAGTTAGCCTGACATCGGTGATGGGGAAGATGCTGGAGTCAATCATAAAAGATGAAATAGCAGCACATTTGGATAGCAGTAACAGGATCAGTCCGAGTCAGCATGGATTTACGAATGGGAAATCATGCTTGACTAATCTTCCGGAATTTTTTGAGAAAGCATTTGATAAGGTCCCACATAGGAGATTAGTGGGCAAAATTAGGGCACATGGTATTGGGGATAGAGTGCTGACGGATAGAAAATTGGTTGGCAGACAGGAAACAATGGACAATAGGCAATAGGTGCAGGAGTAGGCCATTCAGCCCTTCAAGCCAGCATCGCCATCCAATGTGATCATGGCTGATCATCCCCAATCAGTACCCACATTCCTGCCTTCTCCCAATATCCCCTGACTCTGCTATTTTTAAGGGCCCTATCTAGCTCTCTCTTGAAAGCATCCAGAGAACCTGCCTCCACCGCCCTCTGAGGCAGAGAATTCCACAGACTCACCACTCACTGTGAGAAATAAATAGTAGGGATTAACGGGTCCCTTTCAGAATGGCAGGCAGTGACTAGTGGGTTACCGCAAGGCTCGGTGCTGGGACTGCAGCTAGTTATAATATATATTAATGATTTAGATGAAGGGATTACAAGTAACATCAGAAAATTTGCAGATGACACAAAGCTGGGTGACAGTTTGAACTGTGAGGAGGATGCTATGAGAATACAAGATGACTTGGACAGATTTAGATGAATGGGCAGATGCATGGCAGATGCAGTTTAATGTGGATACATTTTAGGTTATCCACTTTGGTAGGAAAAACAGGAAATAAGATTATTATTTAAATGGTGTCAAGTTGGGAAAAGGGGAAGTACAATGGGATCTGGGGGTCCTTGTTCATCAGTCAATGAAAGTAAGCATGCAGGTACAGCAGGCAGTGAAGAAAGCGAATTACATGTTGACCTTCATAACAAGAAGAGTTGAGTATAGGAGCAAAGAGGTCCTTCTGAAGTTGTATAGGGCCCTAGTGAGACCGCACCTGGAGTATTGTGTGCAGTTTTGGTCTCCAAATTTGAGGAAGGACATTCTTGCTATTGAATGAGTGCAGCGTAGGCTCACAAGGTTAATTCCTGGGATGGTGGGACTGTCTTACGCTGAGAGAATGGAGCGGCTGGGCTTGTATACTCTGGAATTTAGAAGGATGAGAGGGCATCTTATTGAAACATATAAGATTATTAAGGGTTTGGACACACTCGAGGCAGGTAACAGATTCTCAATTTTGGGGTAGTCCAGAACCAGGGGCCACAGTTAAAGAATAAGGGGTAAATCATTTAGAACGGAGATGAGGAAATACTTTTTCACACAGAGAGTTGTGCGTGTGGAATTCTCTGCCTCAGAGGGCAGTAGAGGTCAGTTCTCTTGATACTTTCAAGAGAGCTAGATAGGGCTCTTGAAGATAGGGGAGTCAGGGAATATGGGGAGAAGGCAGTAACTGGGTAATGATTGTGTTTGGTCAGCCCTGATCACATTGAATGGTGGTGCTGGCTTGAAGGGCTGAATGGCCTACTCCTGTACCTATTGTCTATTGTCTATCAGTGAGACAGCTTTTCCATTGGTGGCGTTAACCTGAGTTCTTTTGTCAATCTAAATTCAAGAAAACTTGTTTCAAACACTTGTTGCTGTCAAAATCGATTCTTCACTCAGCACTGAGATAATTCTTTGAACCTTCCAATGCAGAGCTGAAAGCTCCAGAGCAGGTCCAAAGAGTCAGTGACTCTGATACAAACTCAAGGCATTATATAGGTATTGGACATTTCTGATACAGAGGGTATGACAAACTAGTAACCAATCATCTGTGTCCTTCTGGTGATTTACAACAGCAGTCACATGACCCCCTTCTCTGGCCTCATTTTCCAACCTTCATTTGCCTGTGGTTTAACTTTGTTTAGAATTATTTTATTTCAACTAAGCAAACCCCTCAATTATCAGAGACCACTCCTCAAAATATAAGATACACATATAATACAATGATCACACAAGTCATACAAACAAAACACATTTTCCATACAAAGAAGAGAGATATTTCTATAAATCTAAACACGGTCTAATGTTTATAATCCTACTTAGACACAATACATATCAGAAATGGTTTCACTACAATTTTACACAGTTTAAAATACTATTACCTAGGTATTACACACATTAATTATACGAGTTCACCGAATTACACAGCTTGTAAGTTAAATTTCAAACCCACACATACCTCCCAACTCTAGGCATGCATGGGTCGTAAATCTGTCAACTTAATTGATGATAAGTGTTTTGTGCCAGGACACAGCCTCCCCTCCTCCGCCAGCCGACAGGAAAGTGCGGGGCCGAGCGGTGCAGCTCAAAGATCCTATAGCTATAGGGTCCTTGGTGCAGCTGCTTCAGGTGGCAGAAGCTCCCTCTCCCTCTCCCTCTCCCTCTCCCTCTCCCTCTCCCTCTCCCTCTCTCCCTCTCCCTCTCTCTCCCTCTCCCCCTCTCCCTCTCCCTCTCCCTCCCTCTCCCTCTCCCTCTCTCCCTCTCTCACTCTCTCTCTCCCTCTCTCGCTCTCTCCTCCCGGCCTCGGCGTACGAGAGGGCTTGTTTTGAAAGTGCCGTTGGCGGATTTGCAAGCAGCAGCCATTATCAGGGCACTTTCAAAACATAAGATACACACGCCGAGGCCGGGAGGAGGGGGAGGGAGGGAGAGAGAGAGAGAGAGAGAGAGAGAGGGAGAGAGAGAGAGAGAGAGATGGAGGCCTCCTTCCGCCGGGCGGGGTATGGGAGGAGGAGGCGGTGGAGCCGCTGTTGTGGCCGCTGCTGCTGCTGTTTGGGGCCCGTCATTTGCTCCGACCCTTTGTCACCACGCACCTAGTATCTTTGCCCCAGCATTCAGCCACCGCCGACACAAAACGTCACATTCCTATTCTCCAGAGATGCTGCCTGACTCGCGGATTTACTACAGTTTTTTTTGTCTATCAGTATAAACCAGTATCTGCATGCCCAGCCGGGCAAAATGACTTGGCGTTTAGGTTGCCCAGTGGCACTTTGGGTGGTCAATGACCCTGAATGGACCTTTTGACACTGTTGCAGGTAGATCTGGCACAAGTAAAGCAGTCCCATTGAAATTAAGGGGAGTAAACAGCTACCCATTGAAGGCCATACACGTTTTTTAATTCTATTTAATTCAGTTAAATGTATTATTGTGGCGTCAGCTGATAGACAGACCACTTATGGTCAAACCCTCATCAGTGGGTTATGAGGACTGTCACGTGACATCATCGGATTAAGGGGAGTGTCCTGCTACATAAGCATATCTCACCTTGAGATCAGCCAAGTCAACAGGTAGCTGAGCTCGAGACAACACCCTCGCTCAGCTGCAGCAGCAATTACATTATTATGTGAGAGGACCAAACTGTATATTGAACCTATTATCTCACTGAATAAAGCAACTGTTTATTCACCACGTTTGGTGCCGCTACATTACATTGTTTGACGGCATATTCATGGTTATTTTTTATGTGTTAACATTTTTGAAAAAATTATAACATTTTTAATAGTTCCAAAGGCTTTTTGAGTGCCATTCAGTTTCGATGATGACTTTAACAGTTGGTGAATCATCGACTGTCAGAGTCCTTCTACGCAATCAGCTGGCCTCTTGCACTGTTTTAAAAATTAGCCCTGCTTGTTAGACCTCTTTGATTGTTCAGTGGTGGCCTCCCACTGAAGTGTGATCTGAACTGTGCTGCGATGAGCAGCCTGGTTTCAGTGCAGCAAAATTGCAATCCAGAGAAGTTACTTTTTGTCTTAATAAAGCCAAAAAAAATCCATCGCTAAATGTCAGGAAGACTGTGGAAATTAAATACTATTTTTAGCAAGAGTTTATGTAAACCTGAAGTTTTTTTTTAAGTTTAATTTATTATTGTCACATGTACCAAAATACAGTAAAAAGATTTTTCTGCAGGCTATCCAGTCGAAGGAAAGACTGTGCATTATTACAATCCAGTCGTCTACAGTCCACAGATAAAGGATAAAAGTGTTGTACATCATTTAATGCAAGATAAAGTCCGATAAAAGATGACTCAAAGGTTTCCAATGAGGTAGATGGGAGGTTAGGACTGCACCCCAGTTGGTGAGAGGACAATTCAATTGCCTGATAACAGCTTGGTAGAAATTGCCCTTGAATCTGGAGGTATGCATTTTCAAACGTTTATATCTCTTATAGGGAGGGGAGAAGAGGGAGTGACCGGGATGAGACTGGCCTGATTTTGCTGGCAGCCTTACAGAGGCAGCATATCATTTCTATTTCTAATGAAATTGGAACTTGCCCTTTATTTTTGTTTTTGAATATATTTTCAATTCAGTGGAAGTACTGAACAGAGAAATGCATCCAGCTTCTATTGGTGATTATCCTCTCAGTAATAACCTATGAAAAAATAAAACAGACACCTGGCTTTAAACCACAAACTCAGAGATAACATGCCATAAAGACTAGGATATATAATTCTAAATGGAAATGATAAATTGGAAGGAAATTGTATGGGAAATGGTATAATTCAAAATGTAATAGATGAGTAACTTAACATGCAGGCACATTAATCACAAAGGGCAATGGTACAGGCAGTCATTGAGCCATAGAGTCTCACAGCACGGAAACAGGCCCTCGAGCCCAGCTTGTGCATGCCAACCAAGATGTTTCATCTAAAGAAGGTCTGAAGAAGGATCTCGGCCTGAAACGTCACCCATTCCTTCTCTCCAGAGATGCTGCTTGTCCCGCTGAGTTATTCCCGCATTTTGTGTCTATCTTCGGTGTAAACCAGCATCTGCAGTTCCTTCGTACATATGCCCCTTCCCAGCTTGTCCCATTTGCCTACACTTATCCCTCTAAACCTTTCCTGTCCATGTACCTATCGAAGGTAGCATGACAAAGATGACGTAGCTAGCATGAGGTATAGTGGGAAATTGAGAGGGTACAATTATTGTCAATCTGAATGCAAAAATAGAATACCTTATATTGGTCTGAAGATTGATCCCTAACCGAAAAATCACCTATCACCTATGTTCTCTGGCGATGCTGCCTGACCAGCTGAGTTGCTCCAGTACTTTGTTTCTTTTTTTTTTTGGAAGCCAACATCTACAGTTTCTAGTTTCTGCAGTTCAGTCTGAAGAAGGGTTTCGAACCAAAACATCACCTCTCCATGTTCTCTGGAGATGCCGAGTTACTCTAGCACCTTGTATCCTTTTGTTCCTTGTTTTTATCTTACTTCGTGACTGAACGCATTAAGTCTCAAAACAGTACATCTGCTGGTACACAAGGCTTGTTTCCCCACTGTATCACTCTATGACTCTATAACTGATTGCATGAAGACTCAAAACAGTTTAAAAAATGTTTTGAGTTTATTGGGGGCCGATAGAAATCTTGGAGATGAAGGATGTTGATAACTGTTGCAGAGAGGAGATTGGAAATCACCATATAATAGGATAATAGAAAGTGAAACAATGCAGAATAGAAGGAGCCAATTGGTCTCATTGATTTTGAGCTGCAGTTTATGGGTTCTGGCGGATAGATTATTTGAGTTGAACAATGAGATTGTTGTTAGACACAAACGCTGGAGTAACTCAGCAGGGCAAGCTAGGAGCCTCAGTGAGGCTCAAACAAAACTCCGTTTCGACAGCCATACAAACAAAACAATTCCTACAAGACACACAAACAATTCAATTCACACAAACATCCATCACAGTGAATCTCCTCCTCACTGTGATGGAAGGCAAAGTATTTTCTCTCCCCTGCACCATTTTGCTCCCGATGTTGAAGCCCCAGGCGGGCGATGGTAAGTCCCATGGCTATTTAAGGCCGTGTCGGGTGATGTACGGCCCCGCTCCAGGTCTAAAAGTCACAAAGTTGGAGCCCCCGGCGGGCATTGGTATGTCCCGCGGCCATTAAAGCCGTGTCGGGCGATGTACGGCCCTGCTCTGGGTCATTCCAATCCTGCGACACGGGCTGGAGAAGTTGCATTGCGGGAGCTCCGAAAGGTGGTCTCCCAGCCAGACCCGCGTGCTCCCGATATCACAGTCCACCGGACCTGCGGCTGGAACCATCCAAGCTTCGGAGTCGGGCCGCAGCAGCGAGCCACCACCGCTCCCCATGCTCCGAGGCTGGCCAGCCCCATGATGGTGAGTCCGCAGTTAGAGGGAAAATGGTTTAAAACTGAGGAATTTGGTTTGTAAATTGGAATATTAGGCAATTTAGCAGTCAATATAAGCAAGACGGCTCTTAGGGAGCGGCCTTGTGAGGGAAGTGCCTTGTGAGAAAAGTGCGAGTCTTTGGCTCGAGTCTTCAGTGAGGAGGCTGAGGGGAGGAGGCTTCACAAAATGCTGGAGAGGGAGAGACAAAAAAAGGAGATATCAAGCAAGTTGATTCAGTGTGATGCTTGCAGCATGTGGGAGGTCAAGGACTCTGCTGGTGCCTCTGGCTGCTACAAATGTGAGAAGTGCATCCAGGTACAGCTCCTGAAGGACCGTGTTGGGGAACTGGAGAAGCAAGTGGATGCCCTCAGGATCGTCCGAGAAACTGAGTCATTCCTCGACAAGTCCTACAGTAAGATTGTTACACCTAAGGTACTGGAAGAGAGAAGGTGGGTGATGGTGAGAAAGGGAGGGAAACATGGAATGTAAACGTCCCCGGGTGTAGTACCTCTTGTGAACAGGTTCACCCACTTAGATGCGGGACCTGAATGTATGGCTGAGGAACTGGTGCAGGGAGATTCTTATATCACTGGGATCTGTTTTGGAGTAAGAGGGAACTGTACAAAAGGGACGGATTGCATCCTAACAGGTGGGGGACCAGCATTCTGGCAGGCAGCTTTGCCACTGCTACACGGGTGGTTTTAAACTGAATAAGGGGGGTGGGGTGTCAAATGGGATAGTCGAGGACGGAGTTAAAGGGAAAGAAAGTAAAGGGATGGGTAATGACCCCAGAATTAACGGGAAAGGAAGCTCACAAAGGGATAGGAGAGTATGGCCAAGTGTGATAGGGGTTGATGTGATAGGTGAGATGCGGAAGGAATTAAAAGTATTGTATATGAATGCGCGAAGTATAAGAAGGAAAGTAGGTGAGCTTGAGGCTCAGTTACACGTTGGTAGATAAGGCATTGTGGGGATTACTGAGACATGGCTGCAGGAGGATCAGGCCTGGGAACTTAATATTCAGGGTTATACATCCTATAGAAAAGACAGGCAGGTGGGTAGAGGAGGGAGGGTAGCTCTGCTGGTGAAGGATGGAATTCAGTCCCTTGCGAGGGAAGACATAGGGACTGACGAGGTAGAGTCACTGTGGATTGAGTTGAGGAATTGTAAAGGCAAGAAGACGCTAATTGGTGTTATCTGCAGACCCCCAACTAGTAGCCTGGATGTAGGGTGTAAGTTGCAGCAGGAGTTAAAACTGGCATGTAACAAAGGTAATGTCATTGTGATGGGGGATTTCAATATGCAGGTAGGCTGGGAAAATCAGGTTGGTTCAGGACCCCAAGAAAGAGAGTTTGTAGAGTGCCTCCGAGATGGATTCTTAGAGCAGCTTGTAATGGAGCCGACCAGAGAAAAGGCAATTCTGGATTTAGTGTTGTCCAATGAACCAGATTTGATAAGAGAACTCGAGGTAAAGGAACCGCTTGGAGGTAGTGATCATAATATGATTAGTTTTAATCTGCAATTTGAGAAGGAGAACGTTAAATCGGAAGTGTCAGTGATGCAGTTGAACAAAGAGGACTATGAAGGCATGTGAGGGGACCTGGTCAAGGTAGACTGGAAAGGGACCCTAGCAGAAATGACGGTGGAACAGCAATGGCAGGAATTTCTGGGCATAATCCTAAGAAGCAGGATCATTTCATTCCAAAAAGGAAGAAAGATTCTAATGGGAGTATGAGGCAACCGTGGCTGACAAGAGAAGTTAGGGATAGAATAAAACTAAAAGAAAAGATGTATAACACGGGAAAGAGTAGCCGGAAGCCAGACGATTGGGAAACTTTCATAGGACAGCAGAAGGAAATAAAACAGGCAATACGGGCTGAAAAGATGAAGTGCGAAGGGAAGCTGGCCAGGAATATAAAGAAGGACAGTAAACGCTTCTTTAGATATGTTAGAAACATAGAAAGTAGGTGCAGGAGTAGGCCATTCGGCCCTTCGAGCCTGCACCGCCATTCGACATGATCATGGCTGATCATCCAACTTAGTATCCCAGCCCTGCCTTCTCTCCATACCCCCTGATCCCTTTAGCCACAAGGGCCACATCTAACTCCCTCATAAATATAGCCAATGAACTGGCCTCAACTACCTTCTGTGGCAGAGAATTCCACAGATTCACCACTCTCTGTGTAAAAAATGATTTTCTCATCTTGGTCCTAAATGACTTCCCTCTTATCCTTAAACTGTGACCACTAGTTCTGGACTTCCCCAACATCGGGAATAATCTTCCTGTATCTAGCCTGTCCAACCCCTTAAGAATTTTGTAAGTTTCTATAAGATCCCCTCTCAATCTTCTAAATTCTAGAGAGTACAAGCCGAGTCTATCCAGTCTTTCTTCATATGACAGTCCTGACATCCCAGGAATCAATCTGGTGAACCTTCTCTGCACTCCCTCTATGGCAATAATGTCCTTCCTCAGATTTGGAGACCAAAACTGTACGCAATACTCCAGATGTGGTCTCACAAGACCCCGTACAACTGCAGTAGAACCTCCCTGCTCTTACACTCAAATCCTTTTGCTATGAATGCTAACATACCATTTGCTTACTTCACTCCCTGCTGCACCTGCATGCCTACTTTCAATGATTGGTGTACCATGACACCCAGGTCTTGTTGCATCTCCCTTTTTCCTAATCGGCCACCATTCAGATAATAGCCTACTTTCCTGTTTTTGCCACCAAAATGGATAACCTCACATTTATCCACATTACACTGCATCTGCCATGCATTTGCCCACTCACCCAGCCTATCCAAGTCACCTTGCAGCCTCCTAGCATCCTCCTCACAGCAAACACTGCCCCCCAGCTTAGTGTCATCTGCAAACTTGGGAGATGTTGCATTCAATTCCCTCATCCAGATCATTAATATATATTGTAAATAGCTGGGGTCCCAGCACTGAGCCTTGCGGTACCCCACTAGTCACTGCCTGCCATTCTGAAAAGGACCCGTTTACTCCTACTCTTTGCTTCCAGTCTGCCAGCCAGTTCTCTATCCACGTCAAACTGAACACCCAATACTGTGTGCTTTAAGTTTGTATACTAATCTCTTATGTGGGACCTTGTCGAATGCCTTCTGAAAGTCCAGATATAACACATCCAGTGGTTCTCCCTTATCCACTCTACAAGTTACATCATCGAAAAATTCTATAAGATACGTCAGACATGATTTACCTTTCACAAATCCATGCTGACTTTGTCCAATGAATTCACCACTTTCCAAATGTGCTGCTATCCCATCTTTAATAACTGACTCCAGAATTTTCCCCACAACCGATGTTACACTAACTGGTCTGTAATTCCCCGTCTTCTCTCTCCCTCCCTTTTTAAAAAGTGGGGTTACATTAGATACCCTCCTGTCCTCAGGAACTACTCCAGAATCTAAAGAGTTTTGAAAAATTATCACTAATGCACTCACTATTTCTGCAGTAACTTCCTTAAGTACTCTGGGATGCAGCCTATCTGGCCCTGGGGATTTATCGGCCTTTAATCCATTCAATTTACCTAACACCACTTCCCGGCTAACCCGGATTTCACTCAGTTCCTCCATCTCATTTAACCCCCAGTCCCTCGCTATTTCCGGCAGATTATTTATCTCTTCCTTAGTGAAGTCAGAACCAAAGTAGTTATTCAATTGGTCTGCCATGTCCTTGTTCCCCATGATCAATTCGCCTGTTTCTGACTGCAAGGGACCTACATTTGTTTTAACTAATCTTTTCCTCTTCACATATCTATACAAACTTTTGCAGTCAGTTTTTATGTTCCCTGCCAGTTTTCTTTCGTAATCTATTTTCCCTTTCCTAATTACACCTTTTGTCCTCCTCTGCTGGTCTCTGAAATTCTCCCAATCCTCTGGTAGGCTGCTTTTTCTGGCTAATTTGTACGCTTCATCTTTTGTTTTGATACTATCCCTGATTTCCCTTGTTATCCATGGGTGCACTACCTTCCCTAATTTATTCTTTTGCCAAACTGGGATGAACAATTGTTATAGTTCATCCATGCAGTTTTTAAATGCCTTCCATTGCATATCCACCGTCAACCATTTAAGAATCATTTGCCAGTCTATCTTGGCCAATTCACATCTCATACCCTCAAAGTCAAAGTCACCTTTCTTTATGTTCAGGACCGTTGTTTCTGAATTAGCAATGTCACTCTCCATCCTAATGAAGAACTCAACCAAATTATGGTCACTCTTGGGCCATGCACAACAAGACTGCTAACGAACCCTTCTTCATTACCCAATACCCAGTCTAGAATAGCCTGCTCTCTCATTGGTTCCTCTACATGTTGGTTTAGAAAACTATCCCGCATACATTCCAAGAAATCCTCTTCCTCAGCACCCCTGCCAATTTGATTCACCCAATCTATATGTAGATTGAAGTCACCCATTATAATGTATTACCTTTGTTGCACGCATTTCTAATTTCCTGTTTGATGCCATCCCCAACTCCACTGCTACTGTTAGGTGGGCTGTACACAACTCCCACAAGCATTTTCTGCCCCTTAGTGTTAAGGGAAAAGAGTAGCAAAGTCAAATGTGGGTCCCTTGAAGGCAGACACGAGTGAAGTTATTATGGGCAACAAGGAAATGGCAGAAGAGTTGAATAGGTACTTTGGATCTGTCTTCACTAAGGAAGACACAAAAATCTCCAAGATGTACTGGAGGACAGAGGATCTAAGGGGGTAGAGGAACTGAAATAAATTTTCATTAGGCGAAAAATAGTTTTGGGTAGGCTAATGGGACTGAAGGATGATAAATCCCCTGGACCTGATGGTCTGCAACCCGGAATCCTCAGGGAGGTGGCTCTAAAAATAGTGGACGTATTGGTGATCATTTTTCAATGTTCAATAGATTCAGGATCAGTTCCTGTGGATTGTAGGATAGCTAATGTTATCCCACTGTTCAAGAAAGGAGTGAGAGAGAAAACGGGGAATTACAGACCAGTTAGCCTGACTTTGGTGGTGGGAAAGTTGCTGGAGTCAATTATTAAAGAGGTAATAATGGGCATTTGGATAGCAGTAAAATGATTAGTCCAAGTCAACATGGATTTATGAAAGGGAAATCATGCTTGACTAATCTTCTGGAGTTTTTTGAGGATGTGACAAGTAAAATGAATGGTGCCAGTGGATGTAATGTATCTGGGCTTTCAGAAAGTCTTTGATAAGGTTCCGCACGAGAGATTGGTGACTAAAATTAGAGCAGATGGTATTGGGGGTAGGGTGTTGACATAGATAGAAAATTGGTTGGCAGACCGGAAGCAAAGAGTAGGAGTGAACGGGTCCTTTTCAGAATGGCAGGCAGTGGCGAGTGGAGTGCCGCAAGGCTCGGTGTTGGGGCTGCAACTGTTTACCATATATTTATTGATTTGGAAGAGGGAATTAGGAGCAACACTAGCAAGCTGGCAGTTGACACAATGCTGGGTGTCAGTGTGAGCTGTGAAGACGATGTTAGGAGGTTTCAGGGTGACCTGGACAGGTTGAGTGAGTGGGCAGATGCGTGGCAGATGCAGTATAATATAGATAAATGTGAGGTTATCCACTTTGGCGGCAAAAACAAGGGGGCAGATTATTATCTCAATGGGGTTAGGTTAGATAAGGGGGAGGGGGGAGGTGCACTGGAAATTGGCGTGCAGGTACAGCAGGCAGTGATGAAAGCTAATGGAATGTTGGCCTTCATAACAAGACGATTTCAGTATAGGAGTAATGAGGTTCTTCTGCAGTTGTATAGGGCTCTGGTGAGACTACATCTGGAGTATTGTGTACAGTTTGGTCTACTAATTTGAGGAAGGACATCCTTGTGATTGAAGCAGTGCAGTGTAGGTTCACGAGATTGATCCCTGGGATGGCGGGGCTGTCATATGAGGAAAGATTGCAAAGACTAGGCTTGTATTCACTAGAGTTTAGAAGGTTGAGGGGTTATCTTATAGAAACATAAAATTATAAAAGGACTGGACAAGCTAGATGCAGGAAAAATGTTCCCAATGTTGGGCTAGTCCAGAACCAGGGGCCACAGTCTTAGAATAAAGGGGAGGTCATTTAAGACTGAGGTGAGAAAAAACTTTTTCACCCAGAGAGTTGTGAATTTCTGGAATTCCCTGCCACAGAGGGCAGTGGAGACCAAGTCACTGGATGGATTTAAGAGAGAGTTAGATAGAGCTCTAGGGGCTAGTGGAGTCAAGGGATATGGGGAGAAGGCAGGCACGGGTTATTGATAGGGGACGATCAGCCATGATCACAATGAATGGCGGTGCTGGCTCGAAGGGCCGAATGGCCTACTCCTGCACCTGTTTTCTATGTTTCTATGTTTCTGGTGGAAATAAATCAAAAATCCATTTTAGTATTATTACTCTCTCCGTAAGACAAAACCAGGACTAGGTTTTTCATCCATGAGTGACACATCATGATTTTTTTGGCTGCTGAGAGGCCGGTGATTAATGTTTGGGCTCGAATGTGGTGGTTTTAAATCTCAGGGGTTTCATTGCTCACACAAATAAATCTGTTGCGTAACAAGTCGAATCACATATTGGTTGCTAATCATCCATTGCAAATGAGATCACAGCAGATCTGTATGTTAACTCCATCCATCTGTGATGGCTTTAGACTCCTCACTACCGTTGCTTAGCAAAATAAATGTACTGACCGCAGGTTTAAAATTGTCAATTGTCGTAGGACCTACCGGTTGTTTTCACGATACAAGACGACTTTATATAATCTATTTTTCTCTTAATCTCTTATTCTTTGCCAAACGTACTGGTCAATCTACCTTGCACAAATTCCCAGGGAATTATATATTTGTTCCAACATCTGGCACCTTACATCGCTTACAGTGCCAGAGACCCGGGTTCGATCCCGACTGCGGGTGCTGACTGTACGGAGTTTGTACGTTTTCCCGTGACTGCATGGGTTTTCTCCGAGATCTTCGGTTTCCTCCCACATTCCGAAACGTACAGGTTTGTAGGTTAATTGGCTTGGTATGAATGTAAATTGTCCCTACTATGCTTCGGAGAGTGTTAATGTGCACGTTGTATCTCTAAACTAAACTAAACTAAATTTGGTACTTAGAAATGCACACAGCTGTCCAAATATGCTCTCATGGGGCCTTTGTATATTTTGCATTTGAGATCTCCATACAATAAAACTGGTTGGCTTTTTTTTTCCTTTTTTATGCAGTTACTAATTTTATTGTAATTTATGCATGGTATACGATGGAATTCTGTAATTTATTGATTCATGCGTAACGGGTGTTGCAGAAAACCATTGCATTTAGAACCTCACAGCACTGTTAGTTTGGGAGTTGCAGGATTTTTGTATATATATCGACATACATGTCCAAAACCGAATGTTGTTTGTTAAAAATGGGTATTTTTAAGATGCAGTTGACAGTTTTTTGATTAGTAAGGGTATCCGGTGTTACGGGAAGAAGGCAGGAGATTTGGGTTGTGAGGGAAAAGATAGATTGGCCATGACTGAATGGTGGACTAGTCTTGATGGGCTGAATGGCCTAATTCTGCTCCTATAATGTATGAACAGATGTTTGTGATTTGTTGGACGATATGGAAATAATAGCGTTTCTGATGGCCTTATCTTTCTGAAGATAGACACAGAAAGCTGGAGTACCTCAGCGGGGCAGGAAACATCTCTGGAGGGAAGGAATGGGTGATGTTTCATGTCGAAACCCTTCTTCAGACTTTATCTTTCTGGTTAGTAGAGGTCATGGATTTGTGAGGTGCTGTCAAGTCATTGCCAAGTTACTGTAATGCTGTGGATGGGCACACTGATGCCATGACGTATGAGTGCTCAAAGATTGATGGAGCTGAATGAGGTATCAATCAACTGAACTGCTCTGTGTTGTATCAAGTTTCTTGGATGATAGCTGCAATCACTCAAGCAAGTTAAGTGTACTACTTCATATTCTTAACGTAGAAGGCAGAAAGACTTAAAAGAGTTCTGAGTTGCTTCACTCAAGGGCCTGTCAGCAACTGCCGGCATCATTGACTAACGTATCAGGTCATCGAAAACATTGCGGCGTGATGTGGCGGTGACGCAGTGTGATGGCGTGTGACGCGCGGTGATTTTTCAAGTGTCGCAACATTTTTTTGTCGCCGCTGGATTTTGAAATGTTCAAAATCTTTTGTTGACACTGATATGACGCCCGCAGTCGCCGAAAAAAATCGCTATGTGGGACAGGCCCTTCAGTACAGCTTCTGACCGTTTCTTTTGTCCACAATAGTTTTGTGGTTGGTTTAGTTAAGCATGTTGACGATTAATTAACTCCTTTGAATGATAATGGGAGGTTGGCAGATTGTCATATTAACAATGGCCTTTGTTTTATCTCTTTTCTTGCTTTTTTGATTGTAGGTGAGAATTGTTTTCTTAAAATTACTAATTACCATTAAATATGCTGAGATTTCAGAATATTGGGTTCACACGTGAATAAGGATGCGAATCGCTGGTTGGCGCGGACTCAGTGGGCCGAAGGGTCTGTTTCCCAGGCGGATTTCTCAGCGGATCCGCGGATTTTGAAATTCGTTAAAAAAAATCTAAATCTCCATAAATGGCTTTCCGCGAGAAAGTGGGGGTGGGACTGATGATCGAGGGCGCCTATTGAACGAGAGGAACGGCGGTCAGCAGGCAGTGTGGGGGGGAGGGGGAGGAGCAGGACATGATGATTCAGCTCAATGATTGGAGGAGGGACGCATCTGGGGTTGGGACAAGGTGAGGCCTGGAGCAGGACTGGGGGGAAGAGTGGGCTGGGCTGGGAACCCTAGCGAGCAGAGGGGGGAGTCTCTGTGAGTGTGAATAAAGGCGAGGGGACGTCCCTTTGAATGTGAGCAGTGAGGGGGTCCCTGTGAGTGAGCAAAGGTGAAGAGCTTCCTGTGAGTGTGAGCAGTGAGGGAGTCCCTGTGAGTGTGAGCAAAGGTGAGGGGTTTCCTGTGAATGTGAGCAGTGAGGGGGTCCTGTGAGTGAGCAGTGAGGGTGACCCTGGGGCAAAGCAGTGAGGGGGACCCTTTCATGTGAGCAGTGAGGGGGTCCCTGTGAGTGAGTTTCCTCTGAGTGTGAGCAGTGAGGGGTCCCTGTGAGTGTGAGTAAAGGTAAAGGGGGGCCCTGTGTGTGTGAGCAGTGATAGGTTCTTTGTGAATGTGAGTGTGAGTGGGGAAGACCCTGTGAGAAAATAAGGGTAAGACAATGATGTGATTTTAAGGTACAATTATCTAAAAATTCTGCATTGGAATCCTGCAAATTCTCCCTTGGAATGCTACCGGGGGCAATTGCCCCTGGACCCCCTATCTCGTCCTCTTTTTTCATTTTTTTCCTGATGTATCTCTAAACTAAACTAAATCTTTTTCATCACTATAAAAAAATACAAGCAAATGCACAACATTAAAAGAGCTGCAGGAATGGAAGAATTGACAGGTTCACGAACATGTGGATGTTTTATTTATCATAGAATGTTTTATTTCATGGGATGTAATGTCGTTTCAATTTACTTCGAAGCAGATCAAATGATACTTTTCAATTTGGGTGCTGAAGGAAATGTTGGGCCAACTATTGAGCTCTGTAATGCAGAAAACTTAGAGAGCCTGAGTTGGTCGCACACATCCTACCACCAAGCGAAACATATCAGTGCAAGGATTAACTGTATCAAAGAAAACAGATGTCAAGTCTAGTTGAATTTACCAGTGAGGTATAATACCATGAGAATCATGTTTGCAGACCACAGGCTCAGACCACACACAAAAACATAATTTATCCATCCAGGCTTAAGGGGCATGTGGTGGTCTATCGCAATATCTCTAAGAACTTGGAGACACAAGGAACTACAGATGCTGGAATCTTATGTAGAATACAAAATGCTGGAGTAACTCAACGGGCCAGGAGAACATGGATATGTTACATGGATACATTCCAGTACGCTTCTCTTATCCGACTTGAAACATTGCTTATCCGTGTTCTCCAGAGATTCAGCCTGACTCACAGAGTTACTGCAGCACTTTGTGTTCTATCTCTAAGATCTTTGCTGTTTCTAATTTCATCTTCCAAGTTAAATTTTTCTTTGTGTTTAAAAGTATAATACTTCTTGTAAAATGCAAGATCAGCAACATTATGGTGCAATGTGAAGTCCCAAGATATGTTTCTGCCTGGCTGGGCTATGTATCTTGGATCTTCTTTCCTTATTTGCAGCTGTAAAATTAAAAGTGGCGGAAGAGAAGAAAGTACACTGGAGAAAAGGATAGAGTACTTTGATAGTGCACAAGATGCAAAAGTTAATCTAAACAAAATACTATATTAATATTTGTTATTTGCACTATATTTGTTATTTATTGAACTTTTAATTTTTCCCCCCATTATATACAATGTTTACATATTCACATATTCTGTTAAGCTGCAGCAAGTAAGAATTTCATTGACCCATCCAGGACATATGACAATAAAACACTCTTGACTATTGACTCTTGAATTTAATCAGTGAAAGCAATGAGAGAGTTGAGACTGTGTGATAGCTTAATGGTCAATCTAACAAGTCACATTTAGTTACACTATCTCACCAGAGCGCTTTGAATGAACATTAGATCACAGTAAAGTCTTTGTCACTTAGGACAACACTGTTTATTGAACTACTGCTAGTGACAACCATTTCAGGAAATCCCATTTTGTCTGAGAGGATAGAACAGGAACAGTGTCAATTAGCTGCTGTTGTGCTTTTTGGGCAGTTTCCACTTGTAAAGATCTTATTACATTTTCCGTCAGTCTAAATTTGGGTTACTGCAGAACTAACTGCCTTCAGAAACCATACAACCTAATAAAGGTTGGGCCTTTTGAACGTCATTTCTCTACAGCCCGTTCCAGATGACAAAATCAAAGCACAGTGGCGCAGAGACTCGGGTTCAATCATATCTGCACTGAGTTTGCAGGTTCCCCCTGTCACTGCACAAGTTTTTTTACCGGTGCTCCGTTTTCGTCCCACTTTCCAAAGACATGTAGGTTGGTAGGTTAATTGGCTTCTGTAAGTTGTTGCACGTGCCTGGGATAGAACAAGTGAATGGGAGATTGCTGTTCAGAGCAGACTCAGTGAGCTGAACAGCATGTTTCAACGCTGTATCTCTAAACTAAACTAAATTAAACACAGAGAAAAGGGCCTGACCTGCAACATTACCTGGCCATGTTTTCCAGGGATACTGCCTGACCTACTTATATACTTTTTGTCTTGTTATTGGAAATCAGCATCTGCAGTTACTTGTCACTACCAGAAAACAAAATAGTTCACTGAATTAGGATAATTGATCTCCCCACTATTGTTAAACAAGCACGATATAGACATCATTAAAAAGCCAACTCTCTTTCACTTTACGTTATCAACTTTTTACATTAAATATTTCCTGCAACCAACTGTCTTTGAAATATTGCTATAGCACCTGCCTTGACTACCTCCTGAAAACCTATTGCATATAACTGCGATGTCCAATTTCTTCTAAAGATAGACACAAAATGCTGGAATAACACAGCAGGTCAGGCAAAATCTCTGGAGAAAATAAATAGGTGAAGTTTCAGGTCGGGATCCTCTCGACTAAAAATGCCACCTATTCCTTTTCTCCAGAGATGCTGCCTGACCCGCTGAGTTACTCCAGCATATCGTGTCTATATTCTGTGTAAATCAGCATCTGCAGTTCCTTCGTACATATTATATCCAGTTTTTTGATGGGTGTGAATTCACCTGGATTTATAGTTTTACGGTGGAATTTGAACATAAAAATGGATGCTAATGGATCCATTTGTTTGGCAAATGTGTCCAGAAATATTGCACAAAGTTAGACGTGTATACACTGAGAAAAATTCAACGTATTGCTTTCAGGAAAAATACTCTATCACGTTCACAAATTATAGGAGTAGAATTAGGCCATTTGGCTCATCGAGTCTACTCCGCCACTCAATCATGGCTGATCTCTGCCTCCTAATCCCATTTTCCTGCCTTCTCCCCATAACCCTTGACCTGTTCTAATCAAGAACTTGTCTATCTCTGCCTTAAAAATATCCACTGATTTGGCCTCCACAGCCCTCTGCGGCAATGTGTTAACTACCCTCTGACTAAATAAGTTTCTCTTCACCTCCTTTCTAAAGTCCATTAATTCTGCGGCTATGACTTTCTCTCCCACCAGTGGAAACATCCTTTCCACATCCACCCTATCTATGCCTTTCATTATCATAGCATGAGATTTATTATTGCACACATAGTAGCGATGTTACAAAGCCTACCTTCAGCGGTGCTGCAGTTCTGCCACTGGCCGTGTGCACGACTTTGGCACCGGGGGGGTAGATTAAAATCCAGTTTACTACTGCCTGTCAGATGCGGATTTTCTCGGGCTGCTTTTTAATTGAGAGACAATTTATTAATTAGATTAAAATAAAAAGCGACTTCTAATGCCCTCAACGCCTACAATGTGACTGATCGCAAGAACGGGACAAAACAAAGGACAAGTCTTTTATTTTACATATAATCTTGCTTCTTGGGATGGCTTTAATCTAATCTTACTTAGCGAGAATGTGTTTTGGGCCCCATATGAACCGGCAGTGTTTTTCCTGCCGATATGGAGTTCAAATTCACCGCAAATGCAACGTTCTAATCAATCGCATTCCAAAAAAAAACCTCTCAAGATGATTTAAATGATTTTTTTTGACATGCCATAAGAGCATCTATATCATCTATATTTTGTGTTATTGTCCATCCATAGTCAATATTTTTATACTAAATATCAGTTTTAGTCCCATGTATTGTGCAAAAAAAAAATAATTTTGATTATATTGAGTGGATGTTTCTAGATTAATTTATGGGAATTAAACATTAAATTCCTTTCATCTGACATATAAATTCATGACAGTGAGATTTAAAAATCATGTTATATTGTGAATTCTTGTGTGAATGGGATTAGTTTGTTATTTGGATACTTAGGCTATTTAAAAAATATATCATTTTCTTAAGAAATAGAATCTACAGGACATTCTTAGTGGGAAAGTAGTGGGCAGAAAGGCATGTCATGCGTGGTTTGAAGAGCAAAATCTTGTAGTTTACAATGCCAAAATTGAAAAGTTGAGGAAAAACAAGGTGTACAGAGTTGCTTATTGGTTACAATCTGAGGAGTATGATGATGCTACTGATTATGATATGCCAATGTACCAGCTAGCAACTGATCTTCTCCATATAGACTTGGTCTATTGCTAGAAATTGTAATTTATTTACCTATCTGTTATGGACTTACAGCATATAATAGTATAATATTAAAGTTCTGATCTTGAGAATATCACATTTTTGAATTTTCAAGGCAGTCTGGGTGTTTATTACTATTTCCGTCCCAACGGTCAATTTTGTAATTAACTACAATTAGTTAATTAACTAATTATATGCTTTAATTTCAGGTCACCCAAGTAAGATGTTTTATAATTGTTTCAGAATGCGTCAATCTATAATAACTGAAAATTTCATTCAGTTCTCTTAATTTTTAAGAAAGTTATGTGCTTTTGACTGTCCTCGATCACAGCTTTAGTGTTAAGTCAATGGAAAAGCAATAGGGAACAAGATGCTAATTTCCTAGTAGGAAAATGGCAATAACTTTTTTTAATACTGAAGATATGAAAGTGAATTAGGTGTCAAATTAAACTAATTTTTATGCTTTATCTGATAGGATAAATTGCAGACTTGATTTTTTAAATCTCAAATATTTAAGCCAATGATCAGATATTTACCGTTTTACTGAATGACTGTGCTGCTGCATGCACTTATAAGGAAATAAACTATTGTTTGAATGTGGCTGTGGAAAATGTATGCATAATTTATTCTATTCCACAAGGCTAGCAGGAAATTAAGCAATAACTAAAAAACCCTTGAAAACCGCAGTTTCTTCGAATCAGAGATTTACACAGCTCTGAAACGGGGTCTTCAGCCGATCATGTCCATGCTGGCCATTAAGCAGTTGTCTGTACTCATCTCATTGAGTAGTATTTGGTCAGTGGTCTTTATGTCTGAATATTTCTAGAGCTTTTCGTGATACTGTTAGATGTTGTAATTCGTCTCCGTGTAACTTCATGCTTGCCTTCCTCCTGTCTGTGCACGGAAAGGCTTTGCGTACATATTGTAAATTAGATTCAGAAGCTCCTGGCACAATCTCAGTGAAGCATGGGAAGCTTCATCATTTTTAGCCTTAAAGAAACAACTAGTGTGCAAGCTGCAGTAGGAAGTATACATGCTTGTAATTGGTATTGATAGTCAAGTGCTGCAACTCCCTGAACACCTGCCATAAACTCAGTAATACTGGATTTTGCCCCCACTTGACTAGCAAAGCATTAACCCTTTCATAAGCCCATGAGCTGTTTAAAATATTGCTTAAATTAAATAGTAACAATTGGCAAATGTTAACATATTGTTTCATTAAGTTTAATGTGAAGACAAAGCTATCACAGAACATCGAGGAGAATATTGTAGCTTAAAGCAGGGTTCTGACCCAAAATGGCACCAATTCATTTTCTCCAGAGATACTGTCTGACCCGCTGAGTTACTTCAGCATTTTCTATTTTCCATAAAACAGTACAGCACAGCAACGGATCCTTCAGCAACAATGCCTATGCTGAAAATGATGCCAAGTTAGAATGTGTTAAAGTTAAAACAAGTTAATGTGAGTTTAGCTGCAAGTGTTGCATATCCCTCCATTCCCTGCCACCGTGACATGATTTTCATTAACACAGAAAGCAACAACTTAAAATGCATAGGAAGGAAGGGCAGATGCTGGTTTACACCAAAGGTAGACAAAAAATTGCTGAAGTAACTCAGTGGATTCGGCAGCATCTCCGGAGACCTCCACTGAGTAACGTGCTGAGTTACACCAGCATTTTGTATCGATCTTCAACTTAAAATGCAATCTTGTATATCCATCTGATCTGGTAGTAGTTTTACTCATCCATGATGTTAAAAGTTACCCCAAATTTGTCACTCGACCCTAAATGTCAAAAATATTCATAAACGGTCTTATTTCTGACTTCAGTGGAAGGAGTCCTGCCTTATAAATGGGAAATAGTTTGGAGTATTTAGTGAGGGTTGTGTTGAGAGTGCTGCTCAAAGATCTATTCCATATTGAGGACTGCTCAACCATTTGCTTTAACACTTTCAGATCCAGTCATTGGACCCAGCTTGTTGCTATGATGAGGAGTGTGGTGACTCTACTACTCCAATGGGAAAGGAGGGAAAGGAAAGTGTGAGAGCCCTGGTGTGGCAGCAGCCTTGTGAATACTCCACCCTACCATAAATGTAATATTAATATTTTTAGTCCATCTATAACCTTCAAGTAGTAATGAGCATGCTGAGTTTGACCAGCTGCTTCCCAGTCAGCCTCTTGTGTTTAGTTTAAAGATACAGCGCGGAAACAGGCCCTTCGGCCCACCAGGTCCGCGCCGACCAGCGATCCCCACCCATTAACACTATCCTACACCCACTAAGGACAATTTTTCCTTTTATCAAGCCAATTTACCTACAAACCTGTACGTCTTTGGAATGTGGGAGGAAACCAAAGATCTCGGAGAAAACCCATGCAGGTCACGGGGAGAACGTACAAAATCCGTAGAGGCAGCACCCGGTTGGGATCGAACACCGGTCTCCGGCGCTGCATTCGCTGTAAGGCAACAACTCTATCGCTGCGCCACTGTGATCACAATCTCCTTTTGTGTTTTGAATAGGCAGTTATCTACACCTCCAGTAATGGGTTTCTTTTCTGAATGACGGCAGAACTGAAATGGGGCAGTTTTTATTTTTAAACTGAACAAGATGTATTGACATTCATAATGGAATAAATGTAGTCCTTTATTTGAACCTGGCCTTCAGTGCTGTCTGTGTGATGTTTGCACGTTCTCCCTGCGACCAAGTGGGTTTCCTCCAGGTGCTCTGGTTTCCTCCCACATCCCAAAGATGTGCGGGTTTGTTGGTTAATAGGCCTCTCTAGGTTGTCCCTATTGTGTAGGTAGTGGATGAGATTGCTCCAATTAATGATATGATGTATGAGTATTAATAGGATTAGTGTGGCTTCAAAATGTGATACATATATTTTATTATCTTCAAAGGCTGGTAGATAGTGGCCTTGTCAACTCCTCACCAGTCTCCAACTCAAGCTACCTCAGGGTACCTATTTGACATCAACAGTTCACTAATGAAATCCAGAAGGAATTGCTCAAAGTTGTGGCAATTTTACTTGTTGTCCACCTGTAGGTCAATATCTACGCAATAGAATACAAGACTTACTTGCCATGTAAACAAAGGAGTTTAAAGCTATTGAATAACAAATAGTTTGGCACAATTGGGCAGCACAGTGGTAGACCTGCTGTCTCACAGCATCTGAGGGTTTGATCTTGTCCTCGGGTGCTGTCTGACAATAGACAATAGGTGCAGGAGTAGGCCATTCGGTCCTTCGAGCCAGAACTGTGTGGCGTGTGCCTCTGTGGCGTTTGCACCTTCTCCCTGTGATTGCATGGGTTTCTTCTGGGTGCTCTGGTTTCCTCCCATGCCGCAAAGGTGTGCGAGCTTGTAGATTAATTGATCTCTGTAAAATTGACCCTAATGTGAAGATAGTGGCTGAGATAGTGAGATAACATAGAACTAATGTGACACAAAGTTCTGGAGTTACTCAGCGGAGCTCAGCGCATCTCTGGAAAACTTGGATAGATTTCAGAAATGTTGCCTGTCCCGCTGAGGTACTCAAGCTCTTTGTGTATTTTTTTTAAACCAGCATCAGCAGTCCCTTGTTTCTACAAAGAACTAATGTGAATGGGTGACCGATGGTCAGCGTGGACTCACTTGGCCAAAGGGCTTGTTTCAATGCTGTATCTCTAAGCTAAAAGCAAATTGTTCATGGTGCAAAATGATTTACTAATGTGTAAGGCTCATGAAAATTCACAGCCCATTTTGAAAGATAATTTAATGCCCAGTTTTACCTCTTTCAAATTGATACATTAAACCACATTTTAACAAGAGATGGGAAAGAGATAAATCCTTGTATTTTTTAGGTGACAAGCATGTAATGTTACATAATGAATGTTGTACAATTATGTTGATATTCAAAGGTTTCAAAGGTATTTTATTGTCACGTGTACCATTTAAGGTACAGTGATATTTGAAATACCATACAGCTATACTAAAGAAAGCAACAAGCCACACAACTACATAAAAGTTAACATAGACATCCACCACAGCGGAATCCCCACATTCCTCAATGTGATGGAAGGCAATAAAATCTAATTTTCTTCCCTCTTAATACTTCCGTGGTAGGGGCAGTCAAACCATCTGCATTCGGGGCAATCGAAGATCCCGCAGCCGGCAGTCGAAGTCCCGTGTCAGGGTGGTCGAAACTCCTGCGACTTGGAGCTCCCGAAATCAGTTTCCCACTAGGGATTGCGAGCTCCATGATGTTAAAGTCCACAGGCTCCCACGGTTATAGCTCCGAGGTCGATCCCTGACGGGGATCGCGAGCTTCACGATGTTAAGTCCTGCAGGCTTCTGCAGTTGGAGCTCACGATTGATCTCCAGCAGAGGCCACCAGCTCCTCAATGTTAGGCCGCAGTGGTATGGAGATACGATAAGGGAAAAAAAAACTTGCATCTCCGTCCATACAGGAAGGGACAGACAGACTGTTGGCGAGGCAGCCGTTGCTAGCGTCATGTATGGCTAATTGGTAGTACTGTTGGGGAGGATTCAAACAAACTTGACAAAGGGAGGAACAGTAAAAAAATAATTTAGGAAGAAGGGAAACAAACAAGGATAATTTCATGTTCAAATGTCATAGCGGAAAAAATTAGACCATTTGGCGAGTCTACTCCGCCATTCAATCATGGCTGATCTACATTTCCCTCTCAACTACATTCTCCTGCCTTCACCTTGTAAATTTTGACACCCTTACTAATCAAAACCCACCAATACCCAATGGCGGTGTCCACAGCCATCTGTGGCAATTAATTCCACAGATTCACCACCTTCTGGCCAAAGAAATTCCTGTTCATCCTCTCCCTAATGGTACATCCTTATATTCGGAAGCTGTGCCATCTGGTCCTCGACTCTCCCACTAATTGAATCTTCTTAGCTCCCCTCGGTCATGGCTGACCATGGGTGGCTCCAGGGTGTTATTCCCTATATGGAGGGCGCCTGTGCATGACTTTTTTTTAAACTTGGGGAAACTGGTGGACAGACAGCCACCCCACGGTCCTTGACAGATATGTGTCAGGATCCAGTGGCATGGAGTCCAAGATGACTGGAGACCCTTTTCTGTTGCAGCCTTCATCCGCCTTCCCAGCCGTTGTGACGCTCCAGTCAAGTCAGTCGTCATCCTCCGCCTGTTCCACCATTGAGGTCTTGGTTGGATTGCTCTTTGTCAGAGACCTCCCCCATGACCTTACCGCCATGGGTGGCCCTACCAGGAGCATAGCTCCAGACGGCATCGCTCTCAGGATCTCAGGTCCACACAAGCCTCTCCACCACGACAAGGTGACAATCCATGGAGAAGAATGCAAGAAACATTAATAGGGAGAGAAAACAAAGAAAATCAGCAAATGGAGTTAACATATTGACAAAATGTAAAATCAAAGGCTCTTCATCTAAATACATGCAGCCTTCATGAACAGACACAAATGCAGTGAATGGGGATGATCTAATTACCACGATGGAAATGAAGCTGCAGAGTATCCATTGCTGGGACATGAATGCTCATGGGCATTCAGCATTTAGAAAGGACAGGTTGAAAGGAAATGAAGGTGAAATGATGATATTAAAAAGGAAAGATATCAATACAGTAGGAAGAAATTCTCAAATTGGCAATTATGATTTAAGATTACAAACAATTTTGCTGAAATGAGGAAAAAGCAAAGACAAATTCATCAATGCAAGTTATAAAGGTATCATCTGGAATATAGTTTATACATTCAGGCTCCTTATTTAGCAGAGGATGGTAATGCATTTGGAATCAATACAGAGAAGGTAAACAATGGTGATATCTGAAGTGTGCTGTTTTTCTCGTACAGGGGATGTTCATTGAAGACAGAGATTAGTTTAGTTGAGAGATATAGGGCGGAAACAGGACCTTCGGCCCACCAAGTCTGCATCGACCAGTGATCGTTGCACATTAACACTACCCTACCCACACTAAGGACAATTTACATTTATACCAAATCAATTTACCTACATACCCGTATGTCTTTGGAGTGTGGGAGGAAATGGAAGATCTCGGAGAGAAAACCCATGCAGGTCACAGGCAGAATGTACAAACTCCATATAGACAGCACCCTTAGTCGGGATTGAACCGGGGTCTCCGGTGCTACAAGCGCTGTAAGGCAGCAACTCCGCCGCTGCGCTACCGTGCCGCCCAGAGATGGCGTTATTAGATGACGTTCTTTTTTTCTCTCAGTTATAGAAACATACAGCTCGGGAACAGGCTCTTCAGCCCCATTTGTCCCATTTGTCTCTGCCGTCAAAGATGCCCATCTAAACTAATCCTATTTCCCCGTGTTTGGTTGGTATCCCCAAAATCTTTCCCTTCCATGTATCAGCCCAAATGATTTTAAAATGTTGATATTGTACCTGCCTGAACCACTTCCTCTGGCAGCTAGGTCCATATACGCACATCATCTGTGTGGAAAAAGGTACACCTCAAGTACCTTATCAATCTTTTCACTCTCATCATAAACCTATGGTCACTAGTTTTTGATTGCCCTATCCTGGGAAAATGCATCTGTGCATTTACCCCTTTTGACCTTCTGCACCTATCTAATCCCCTCATGATTTTGTACACCTCTATTCCTTGGAGCATAGGAGGATGAGGGGTGATCTTATGGAGGTGTATAAGATCAAGAGAGGAATAGATCGGGTAGATGCACAAAGTCTCTTGCCCAAAGTAGGTGAATCAAGGACCAGAGGGCATAGGTTTAAGCTGAAGGGGAAACGATTTAATAGGAAACTGAGGGATAACTTTTTCACACAAAGGGTGGTTAGTGTATGTAGACCACAGGGCTCTACCAATCACTGTAAAAGTTCTACCTGGTTTGACTTTCAAAAATGCAACACAAACACTTATCTAAATTAAACTCCATTAACCATTCCAGGGATCACTGACCAGTTGATCAAAATCCTGCTGTAATTCTTAACTACCATCTTCACTGTGATGCCACCTAATTTAGTGCAATTTGTAGATTTATTCATCAATCCTTGTACATTCTCAGCCACATTACTGAGATTGATGATAAACAGCTATGTGTCCAGCACTGATCCCTGAAGCACACCACTAGTCACAGGCCTTGAGAGGATTGTCAGTTTTTTTGAACTCTTTTCCCGAAAGGGTGGAGCAAATGATAAATGTGAAAGGTGAAAGGGAGACAAAAGGATGTCAGTTAAGGAGTGAAGAGGAGGAGTAAAATGTAAGCCAGGTGGGGTGTATGGGTGGAAATGATGGGTGAGAGGTGAGGAAAGGGGAACTGTGGAATTTAGTGATGGGAGAGGGGGTGTAATGTGATAATCTCTCATCCAATATTTCCCCTTTTAAATACTTCCAATCTCCCAAGTACTCCATCAGTTCAGTTTAGGTATACAGCATGTAAACTGGTCCTCCAGCCCACCAAATCCATGCTGACCAGCCAGCAATCACCCATTAGTTTTACCCTACACAGCAGGGACAATTTACATAAGCCAATTAACCGACAAACCTGCATATCTTTGGAATGTGAGAGGAAACTGGAGCATACGGTGAAAACGCATGCGGTCACAGGAAAAATGTACAAACTCCTAATGCCCCTGTCTTGCTAGGAAACCTGAACGGAAACCTCTGGAGACTTTGTGCCGCACCCAAGGTTTCCGTGCTGTTCCCGGAGGTTGCAGGTGGTTGCCGGACGTTGCAGGCAGTGGAAGCAAGTAGGGAGACTGACAAAAACCTCCGGGAACCGCACGGAAACCTTGGGTGGGGCACAAAGTCTCCAGAGATTTCCCTTCAGGTTTCCTAAGTGGGACAGGGGCATTACAGACAGCACCCATAATCAGGATTAAACCCGGGTCTCTGGTGCTATGGCAGCAACTCTACTATTGAGCCCCCTCTGCCTTTCTTAAGGAAGGTCTCAGCAAAAAAGTTAATTCATTCCATCCACAGATGCTATCTGCCCCACCAAGTTCCTCCAGCACCTTGTTTTTTTCTTGAAGATTCTAGTATCTGTAGTTTCTGTGTTTCCATACTGCTGGTCATTCTGTGGACATAGTCATAGAGTTTTTCAGCATAGAAATGGGCCCTTTGGCCTAACATGCCCACACCAGCCAACATGAATGTCCCATATACATTAGTCCCAGAGCGATACTGGTCTACCACTCTTATAAATATCTTGTTTACCTCTCATCATTCAGACACTCTCTCAGTACTGACACATTCTCGCATACTAATCTCTACTTTTAAACCCAAACTCTGACGCATCCCCATCCGCCAATCTACCCCGGGACCTCTTGTCAGCCAAGGCAACCAATCCACTGATCCCCGGAGCTACGATATCCCCCAACACTTACCCAATGCCTCACCTTACCTGAGGTGCAGGTTGGGATTTAGATCATTTGGCATCATCCCACCATAACACACCCCACCCCCCCTTTCCCATCACCACCACGAGTTTCCTGGCCCCAGACTTTACAGACCATGAACATGACCAAAACTGGACAGCACGGTGGCACAGCGGTAGAGTTGCTGCTTTACTGCGCTTATAGCGCCAGAAACGCAGGTTCGATCCCATCTATGAGTGCTGTCTGTACAGAGTTTGTATGTTCTCCCCATGACCTATGTGGGTTTTCTCCGAGATTTTTGGTTTACTCCCACACTCCAAAGATGTCCAAAGGTTTGTAGGTTAATTGGCCTTGTATAAATATAAATTGTCCCTAGTGTGTATGGGATAGTGTTAATGTGTTGGGATCGCTGGTCAGTGTTGACTCAGTGGGCCAAAGGGACTGTTTCCACGCTGTACCTCTAAACTAAACTAAACTGAACTATAACTGAACTCTGCTACTTTAAAATCCTGAATTTCTTGAATTTCTTGAATTTCTCAAATGTCTTTAGAAAATCTCTATATTCCACATTTACAATTCACCTAAATTCTCAGTTACATCCACAGCCTTTCTGACTGGTTTGAAATACTTTTTCAAAAATGCATGCCCATCTAAGTTATTTGCAGATTTCTATTTTGTCTCTCCTCCCTCTCTTGTAGAACAGTTGTGAGATTTTCCACCTTCCAGTCTGCTGGGAACAGTCAAAATCTAAGGGATGACTGCATCTGATTCTGTGTAGTTGTGGCTGCATGGAAAATGCTGTTATCTAGTTCACTCCGCACCATTGCCATTAACAATGGCCATCTCTACAATGGTGGGAATATCTCCAACATGGATGTGAAGCCATTTAGAGTCATGGAATGATACTGTGTGAAAACAGGCCCTTCAGCCCAACTTGCCCACACCGGCCAACATGTCCCAGCTACACTAGTAACCCCGCCTGCATTTGGTCCAGATCTCTCCAAACTTGTCCTATCCATGTACCTGTCTAACTGTTTTTTAAACATTGGGAAAGTCCCAGCCTCAACTACTTCCTTTGGCAGCTTGTTCCATACACCCACCACCCTTAGTGTGAAAAAGCATCTTCCGGCCAATGCAATATTATTGAACTATGGTTTTTATTGTAATATGAGAATGGAAAATAAAAAAATCATGATGTTTTTTAAATTAATTTCTAAATAAACTACACTCTTATCTACCAATGTAATCCAATTTTCATGGTAATAATAATAATACATCTCCTTCAGGCATATTGTTACATTGAAAGGTTCAAATACTTCCAGCAAAAGTTTAAAAGGCAGTGAAGGCTCTTGCAAAGTAAAAACAATTTGCATTATCTGCAGGATGGCGGGACTGTCATATGAGGAAAGATTGAAAAGACTGGGCTTGTATTCACTGGAGTTTAAAAGGATGAGGGGGATCTTATAGAAACATATAAAATTCTAAAAGGACTGGACAAGCTAGATGCAGGAAAAATGTTCCCAATGTTGGGCCAGTCCAGAACCAGGGGCCACAGTCTTAGAATAAAGGGGAGGTCATTTAAGACTGAGGTGAGAAAAAACGTTTTCACCCAGAGTTGTGAATTTATGGAATTCCCTGCCACAGAGGGCAGTGGAGGCCAAGTCACTGGATGGATTTAAGAGCGAGTTAGATAGAGCTCTAGGGGCTAGTGGAGTCAAGGGATATGGGGAGAAGGAAGACACGGGGGGATGATCAGCCATGATCACAATGAATGGCGGTGCTGGCTCGAAGGGCCGAATGGCCTCCTCCTGCACCTATTTTCTGTTTCTATGTTTCAATGCAGAAAAAATCCTTTGTTCTGCTTATGTCTAAATCTATTTCTGTCAGTTTTCAGTAGTGCCATCAATCATTCCTTTCAACTCAGCACATTCAGGTGAAAGTATTGAAAACCATGAAATATTCTTATACTTTTTGACAAAAACAAAGAAGTGCAGAAATTGTTCAAGTTCAAGTTTGCATTTATTGTCACTTAACCAACTAAGGTACATGAAATTTGAGTTACCATACAGCAGTACTAAGTGAAAAGAACACAATACACACATAATATAAATTTAACATAAACATCAGAAATGGAAACAAAAGGTGGAAAATACTCAAATGATCGTAATGTAATTTAATGGCAGTCAGTTAATCTTTCAGCTCAATTTCCCTTTTTCAGAACATTGGTAAATAGTCAAACTGAAATACCAACTCTTTTCCCCTCTCTCTTTGGTCATAGAGTCATACAGTGAGGAAACAGGCCCTTCAGCCCAACTTGCCCACTCTGGCCAACATGTCCCACCTACACTAGTCCCACCTGCCTGCGCTTGATCCATATCCCTCCAAATGTGTCCTATCCATGTAACTGTCCACCTGTTTCTTAAACGTTGGCATAGTCCCAGCCTCAACTACCTCCTCTGGCAGCTTGTTCCATAAAAGTTACCCCTCAGATTCCTATTAAATCTTTTCCCCTTCACCTTGAAGCTACGTCCCCTGGTCTTCGATTCCCATACTCTGGGCAAGAGATTCTGTGCACCTATTTATTCCTCTCATGATTTTATACACTTTTAGATGGGCCCTTTTTTAGTCTGTTAGCTCTTGCTGTTTTTGTTTGCACACCACTTTATCCTGCAAAAGAGGGGAGATGCTTTTCAGTGAACTTTGTGCAGCATATACGAGTGATGGAATTACAATACAATACAATACAATACAAATTTATTATCATTTGAGCCCCAGTGAGACTCAAACGAAATGTTGTTTCCACAGCCATACAAACAAAGACACTGTCTTACAGACATACACATAATTAAATTCACACAAACATCCATCACAGTGAAGCCACTGTGATGGAAGGCAAGTCTTTTCTCTCCCCTGTTCTCCGTGTCTCTCCCGATGTCCAAGCCCCAGGCGGGCGATGATGAGTCCCACGGCCATTTTAGGCCGCGCGGGGCGATTTACGGCCCCGCTCCCGGTCTGAAAGTCCAAGGTTGGAACCCCCACGGGCGATGGTGAGTCCCACGGCCATGAAGCCGCGCCGGGTGATGTACTGTCCCGGTCCGGGTTGTTCCAACCCCGTGACACGGGCTGGAGAAGTCGCGTTGCGGGAGCTCCGGGAAGCGGTCTCTCTCTCTCCTCCCAGACCCGCGAGCTCCCGTTGTCCCAGTCCACAGGACCTGCAGCTGCGTTGCTGGAGCCTCCGAGCCCCAGGAGTCGAGTCGCAGCAGCGAGTCACCGCCGCTCCCCACGCTCCGAGGCCGGCCAGCCCCACGATGGTGAGTCCGCAGCTCCGCAGTCTCCCGAGCCCCCGGGTCGTTCAGGCTGGAGGCCGCTCCACGGTGCTAGGCCCCAACGACAGCCGAGACCCGACAGGGAAAAAGTCGGGTCTCCCGGACAGGGAAGAGATTTAAACAGTTTCCCCCTCCCCCCCACCGCCCCCCCACATATACACATTTAAAAATACTATTAAAAAACACCAAACACTACATTTAACTAGACAAAAAATAAAAAAAAGACAGACAGGCTGTAGGGGCCGCTGCAACGGGTGAGTCGCGCCGCCAACCAATTAGCAGCGTGAGAAAGCTGTGGAATGTGGATTTGAAGCTAATTCTATGGGGATGCTCTGTAGCATAAATATGAGCTGCACATTCTTGTTGAATGTTGGTGATGAATGTTAAAGTTGTTGATGATTGCCGAAAGGTGAATGCGGTGAATTGGCCAGCATCGGGTTCAATGGTACTTTATTGTCACATGTACCGAGGTACAGTGAAATTCATTTTGTATACAGTTCAGTGCAAGTATCACTATACATAACCCCTTAGATACCTCAGATAAGAATTTGAGAGTACTGGACAAGTGTACAGCAGTAATAGATTGAGACAGCATACAGAGTTTCCAGTTTTTGGTCCAATTTTCAAGCCCCAGTTGTTGCAAGTGCAGTGTCCTTGGCCTGACCAAGAAGGCCTGTTGTCTTCATAATCATAATGTAATAATACTTTATTAGCCAGGTATGTTTTGCAACATACAAGGAATTTCATTTGCCAAATAGTTATACCAAAAAAAAGCAACAGAACACACAAAATACATTTTAACATAAACATCCACTTTCTCATCCACATTCCTCACTGTGATGGAATGCGAATAAAAGTTCAATCTCTTCCCTTCTTTGTTCTCCCACAGTCAGGTGCCTCAACCCTCAACGGGTCGATCCTCCCGTAGCTGACAGCATTTGGGCCCTCGTGTCTCGCTCCTGCATCAGGGGGATCTTAGTTCCCCCGCGCCGGGTGATCTGACCCTGGGTCGGGGTAGGTCAAAACCTTCTGCATCGTTTGGAGCTTCCCGACACCGGTCTCTACCCGAGACTGCAAGCTCCTCGATGGTGAAATCCACAGGCCGCGGTTGGGGCGTTGATCCCAGGCAAGGAATCGGCTCCGATGGTAAGTCCACGTCCCCGCAGTAAGGTTCAAAGTCGGCCTCGAGCAAGGCCCAAGGCCTCCAGATCCATGATGTTAAGCCGCAGAGCGACCGGAGATACGACCCGGAAAACAATCGCATCTCCGACGAGGTGAGGCTGAAAATGTTTTCCCCATGACCCCCTCCACACCCCACATAAAGTAAAACCAGAGAAAATTAACACAAACCTTAAAAAACACACACTAAAAATAACAAAAATAGACAAAAAGACAGACAGACTTTTGGCGAGGCTGCCATCGTCTGGTCCACGGCTGCAGGCCATGTCTGGCCCACGTGCTCAGCCTCGTGGAGCAGCCACCGATCCAGCCGAGCCCCAGGTTGCTGCAGGGCCTCCAGCGGCCCGCTCCACTGTCGAGGCAGTGGAGAGGCCCACTCCACATTTGAGTGTACAGTGCAGTTACTGGGATATGCTCTCAAAGATTCATTCACTGACCTCGCCAGAGCCATGAGCTCATTGAACCTCTTGTGTCACTGCTTCCTTGCAACTTAACTCAAAGGTAAGCCGGAGTTACCTGCCCCCACTGCTCTTGGAACAATTTCTCATGGACCTCCTGGCCACCTGCAGATAGAATCATACAGTGTGGAAACAAGCCCTTCGGCCGAACGTTCCCACACTGTCCCATCTACAATGGTCCTACCTTCCTGTGTTTGGCCCACATCCATCTAAACCTGTCCTATGAGGACATCATCATCCTTTCACTATCATCTAGAAATGTGAAATCTTTGAACTCACTTCTGTGTTTCTTCATTGTGCCATTTTTCTGTGTTTGCCAGAACAGCTTCACGTAACATATCCATGAGCATCTACTCCAACAACAAAGTATCTTCCCTTTAAGAAGTCAACATGAATCAGTTCAGCCTGACAACTGAGCTGTGCTTTGCACTCCAAATATTATGCCTCTGATGGTTCTTATGTACTTTCAGTGGCAACTAATCTATTCATTGCTGGTGCACAAACAAACAGCTAATATTTTGATGTTAAGCATCAGTTATTATCAGGTCACTGCTTAATGAGCAATATTCAAAGTTAGCATGCTAACTGCGTTGCGATCAGTGGGTGAATTGTGCACTGTAATCCTTGCACCTATCTTCAGGGATTATCAACTTTAGTATCTGAATTAAAATTTACATTGCTATTTAAAATGTGAATAGTGAATTAACAGTGGAAATTGAGAATTGGTAACAGTACCTTATTGCAATGATACGGATCAACTTGTCTATCGTTTTACCTAGAGTGCAGTTAGTTACTGACTGTAGTTTATGTCTGAAATTTACGTTTTTATATATTTTTATATCATTACACGTGATATAAAACACAAATTACTGGAGCAATTCAGCAGGTAGGGCAACATCTGTGGAGCAAATAGAGAGGCGACGATTCAGGTAGGGAACGTCAGACTCCTTATGTGTCACTTGTGATATAAATGCATTGGTTCATAATTCCTTAAGGAAAGAAGCAGGAATAAGCAACTGATCTTATAAGCCTACTCCACCATTCATCTCTATAATGGATGATTTTCTACAGCAGTTCAATTTTCCCAGCTCATACCCTGTGTTTTCCTTAATGTGTTGAAAACTACAAATCTCTCTATTGAATGAGCTCATTTATACAACCTCCAAGGCCCTCGGGGATGGGGAATTCCAAAGATTCATAACCCTTTCAGTGCAAAACTGTCTTCTTATTTTATCCCAAATGTCCTAACCCTTATTCTGGGACTAAAACCTTTGATTCTAAACACTAGGAAACAAATTTGTCATGAAGCAGGACCTTTGAACTGAAGCGTTATTGCTGTACTCATTTCAGAATTGCTGCCAGAACCTGCCTTGAGCATTTTTAGATATAGTTTCAGATTTCTGGCATTTTTTATTATATTTTATTCCCTGCACATGGGTTAAAAATTGGTAAATGGGCAGATTGGGAAAGACCCATCTATTTCCACTCAGCACAATTACCAATTTTTAACTCGTGATCAATAATCTTGTTGATCAACCATCCTGTGCAGGACATTATTGAAAGCCTTCTGATGATTTAAATACACCCTTTGCTTAGATTTAAGACTTTAATTTCACATTACATGGGAAAGATCAGCACAGAGACAAGCCCTTTAGGCCACAATGTCTGTGCTGAACATAATGAATGATTAACTGTTTTCTGCCTGCACATAATCTATATCCCTCCATTCTCTGCATATCCATGAGCCTATCTAACAGTCTCTTAAATGACACAACGTATCTGCCTGCACCACCAGTACCAGCTGCACATTCAGGCACTCACCTCCCTCTTTTCAAAAAAACGTGTCTCACATAACTTCTTTAAACTATGCCCATCTCACCATAAAGATATGCCCTGTAATATCTGGTATTTCCATCATAAGAAAAAAGTTCTGACTGTTGGGAGGGCTGGTCCCCCAATGCAATATTCCACCTCTTCACTGATTCCAATATTGGTAGCCTGTTGTGGGAGGGGGGCTTTCTGGAGCGCTAGTATGAGTGTTGTGGGCTGAAGGGACTGGTTTCCAGGTGGCTAGTATGGACATTGTGGGCTGAATGGATTCTTGGGCTGGCAGCTCAGTCACTCAGGCCTGGTGGGCTGGCAGCTCAGTCACTCAGGGTTGGTGGGCTGGCAGATCAGTCACTCAGGGCTGGTGGGCAGATAGTTAACTCACTGCTATTCCTTGAAATTCCATTTCAAGCAGAGTGCAGGCCACCAAATTCAATTTCATAGCATTTCAGGCAGAGTGCAGTCCACCAAACTCAATTTCACAGCATTTCAAGCAGAGTGCAGGCCACCAAATTCAATTTCATAGCATTTCACGCAGAGTGCAGGCCACCAAATTCATTCCTAGCATTTCATGACACTAAATAGGGGTACTGATTCTGGATGAACATGATCAGCCATGATCATATTGAATGTCGATGGTGGCTCGAAAGTCCGAATGGCCTACTACTGCACCTATGTTTCTAAGATCTGGAGTAACACAGCAGGTCAAATCTGAGAGTAACACAGCAGGTCAGGCAGCAAATATATTTTTAAATTTCTTCCTCTCTGTCACTTCAATGACAATTAATCTACAAATCTGCACATCTTCAGGATGTGGGAGGAAACTGAAGCACCCAGAGGGAACCTGCATGGTCACAGGGAGCACCAGCAAACTCCACATAGACAGCATCCAAGGTCGTGATCAAACCCAGGTCTCTGGTGCTGTGCGAGAGTGGTTCTATCAGTTACGCCACCATGTCAATGTGTGTAGTCACTGAGAATTACAATGGAATTTTAATACCATCTGCAAATGAAATGCACTCCCCAAATACTGATCAAAATTAGTTAATATTTCAGGGGATTCTCCCACATCCACCCTATCAAGCCCTGTAAGAGTTTTGTAAGTTTCAGTAAAATCTTCTCTCAAAGAGCAAAGGCCCAGCTCATTATCATCTCATACACAAACCCCCAATTTTGTAAACCAGTCTAGCATTACTAACTTTATTGAGTGTTGCATACTTAAAATCTATCCAGAGAGTACCTGAAATATTTCAGTGCGAAGGGCTTATTGCTTCAAATGTCAACTTTAATTTAATTCTTTAACATTCAGAACAATAAATAGGGTTAACTAATCTCAGCTGAATTCCACTTTTTTCCATTAGGAAATAACTCATTAAATAAATAATTAAACCTGTCCTAAAACCAGTTGCAATTACAGTTGACTCCTTCATTAGGTTATTGTGGGTTGTATTTCTAGAAATTGTCTCTGAAGTGCATTCTGAGCATACGTTAAGAAATGGGAAATTGAAATATGATGCTGCTTGGTTTTTTTTGAATAAATTTCATGAGTGAATTTTAATTCTGTATCCGGATTTTTGTGGTGATTTGTGAATTCTGTAAGGACTAATTTCCATTACCCGAACGGTCATAATTTTTGGTGTTGCTGGAAATTATTCCTAAGGATGAAAATATACTCTCTCTAATTCCATGATCATACATTTCCAGCAATGGTCCGTATTGACAGGGAACATGTTTTTGAAGCTTGAGCACTGTTGTAATCACGTGACAGGAGCATATCTATAATCTTGGGGTGGTGAGAAAAGAAACCAGGTTAAAATTTTAATTAGCTGTTGAGTTAAATCGTTATGCCTGAAATCTATTATGAGTTTCCTGTAGTTAACTTAGGCAAAGTTCCTGCCTGTACAAATTCTGTACTAAAACAGTACTAATCTTACCAGTCATTCCCATTTTAAGATAATATTGTGACTATGGATAAAAATTAAACTGTATGCAGATGTGACCACTAAGTGTCGAGGCCTCTTTGACCTGAATTTGGTTAAAAAGCGAGATTTCAAACCAGTTTCTGAATTAATCACTAGGCTATGCTCAGGTTGGCTAGGATGCTTCCGGTTACTGTAAATGCACTTTCTATAAACTGTAAAGTCCTTTAGATGACATCTTAATCTATAGTTTAAGGTCTGCAGCTGGACAATATAATAATATGTCCATCCTTCCTTTCTTCCATCTCTTCTTTCGCTCAGTGATTTTTGAGCCACGTTCATGTATCATCTCAGCTGACATCGGGGTAGTGCTGAGGGAATGATGCATTCAGCAGTGCCGTGCCCCAGCTGAAGTGGCTATGTGTGGCTCCATGGTTTTTTCAATGCATGACACAAAAGATACTATGATGCCAGTTTGAATAAGGGGAAGTGAGATATACAGTAGTAGATATTTATCCCTCATTCAATGTGCTGCTGAAAGAGATGAACAGGTTAAAACAAAAAATATTGCCTGCCTTTGGTGCTCGTTGTGTACAAATTTGCTGTTGTGTTTTCCACATTATAATTATGAATAGTCTTTGAAAGTATTTCATTGCATGTAAAAATGGTTTTGAATAATCGGGGATTGTGAAATGTGTGAGCCTTAATTGGTAAACGAGCTCCACACACACTTTTGCTTTGCTTTCGCAGCTTTTCATGATTTCCTCTTTCCCCTCACAAAATCGCCCGCTCAGATACGATTTTAGGGCCTCTAGAAAATCCAGGATTGTGCGCGAGATGGGTCGAAGACGCTGCTCGGAGGGGCAACGACCAATAGACAAAAGGTTTACGGAAGGTACACAGTGTAACAAAAAGAAGGGGAAGGATTGCAAAGCGTGCACCACCGGACTCATTGGTAAACAGCTTTATTTTCCCCTCTTTCCTTATCAGATACCTTCTGAATTGTCCTTCACAAATAGCAATAGGTTTGGGGTACATACACCTGAAAGCGTACCCTATTGAGGACATGAATGGACTTTGTCTCTGGAATTGATATGCATTGCAATGCACAATGCACTACAATGCTGAGAACTATATTCTGAAAGTTTGTTGATTTATTTATCCAATTACTGTTACCGCTGGATGAATCTATTTGAATTCTATGAATTGGCCTGTTTTGTTATTAACTTGCAACAGCTTCAGTAAATGGCTGCAGGCAAAATTTTATGTAATACAAGTTAAAGGAGCCATGGACTAAAAAGGAAGAAATCACATTACCTGCATCAGTACTCTACTGATTACAAATGATGTTACCTAAAATTACTTATATTTTACTTATTCATTCTTTAGGGAACGGGGCTTCCCCTCTTTGACTATAGGTGAAGTTCTCACCAGGGTCTCTTCTACATCCCGTAGCTCGGCTCTCACTCCCCATCCCCCCACTTGTAACAAGGACAGAGACCCCCTTGTCCACGCCTTCCACTCTACCAGCCGCCACATACAACAGATAATCCTCCATCATTTTCGCCACCTCCAACCGGAACCCACCACTGGCCACATCTTCCCATCTCCTCCCGTTTCCGCGGAGACCTCTCCCTTCATAATTCCTTGGTCAATTTGTCCCATCCCACCCAAACCACCCTCTCTGCTGGTATTTTCCCTTGCAACCGCAGAAAATGTTACACTTGTCTCTTTACCTCCCCCCTCGACTCCATACAAGGACCCAAGCAGTCTTTCCAGATGAGGCAGAGGTTGACGATCTCTTCGCCCAACACCTCCGCACAGTTCTCATTAGCCAACCTGATCTCCCGGTGGCTCAGCACTTCAACTGCCCCTCCCATTCCAAATCTGACTTTTCTGTCCTGGGCCTCCTCCATGCCCAGAGTGAGTCCCACCGCTAATTGGAGGAGGTAGTTTATTTGGGTAGTTTACACCCCAGTGGTATGAACATTTACTTTTCCTTCCTTTCTCCCTCCTTCCCAGCTCTCCCACTGCCCACTGTCTACGCCTCTTCCTATCTTGTTCCCTTCCTCCCCCCACATGTCTGAAGAAGGGTCCCGGCCCAAAACGTCACCTATTCCTTTGCTCCACGGATGCTGCCTCACCCGCTGAGTTTCTCCAGCATTTTTGTATACCTTATATTTTAATTGATTGAATATTCAATATAGTGCACTTTCATTTTTTTTGTAATCTCCCTGCTGATAGGAACTAATTTGGGACAATTCCAATCATAATCAGTTCATTGTTTCTTTTAATAAATTCTCTTACGAAGTTGCTGTTAATTGGCACACAGTAACATTCAGTTTGCCAAGATATTTTCTGCATGACTGCTTGGCAATTAAATAGTTTACAATTGGAAAGTTGCGGTGTGCATTAAAAGGAACAAAGCATCTGCTATTTTTCCATCAAATAATTTCCTGGCTGGTTGGTCCTTTAAAGTATCACAAAAGATTGATTTCACAAGGCGCGTGTGTGTACTATCTATGCTAGCAGATGACTGCTCACACATTCCTATAATGATGGGCATTACAAATTACTGTGACCCTATTGTACTTCGTTTTTAGTTCAGTTTAGTTTAGTTTAGAGATACAGCATGGAAACAGGCCCTTTGGCCCACTGAGTCCGCACAGACCAGTGATCCCCGCACACTAATATGGTGTCCCATGGTGCATCATGGGAGGGCTGTCATAGAAAATAATATAATGGTGATTCATCAACGCGATTTCACAGGAAATAGTCCAAAGCTTGGTCAATGAGGTAGCTTTAAAGGTTCAAAGGTCAGTTTATTGACACATGTACTGAATAAGGGACAGTGAAACTCGAATTACCATACCGCCATACTAAAAAAAGCAACAATACACACAACTACATAAAAGTTAACATAAACATCCATCACAGTGGATTCCCCACATTCCTCACTGTCATGGAAGGTAATAAAGTCTAATCTTCTTCCCTCTTTAAGTTGCATTCTTCAGGAGAAAAGTGAGGTGGAAAAGCAAAGGGAATTAAGAAGGGAATTCCAGAGCTTAGGTGCTTGAGAGCTGAGAGGTGTCATTGTAGATTGATTGCATTTGGGCTTTCTCAGGTGGGTAGAAAAAGAAGAGTGCAGAATTTTACCCAGGAAAAGATTCCAGAGGTCAGGAGGGGAGAAACCATGAGACCATCTATGTAACAATGCAAATAAAGGCAGCATAGAATCTGACACTTCATTAAGGGTCTCATCCCGAAACGTCACCCATCCCTTCCCTACAGGGATGCTGCCTGGCCCGCTGAGTTACTCCTGTATTTTGTCTATCTTTGATGTAAACCAGCATCTGCAATTCCTTCCGACACATGTCCCACATCAATAATACATTGATGTGGCTACAGAGATGGTTGATTGTGGTGCCACCTTGGGACTAAATAAGGAGTAAGTATGATAACCAATTTCAAGATACTGTTCTCCCTTTCTCTAATCTCCTCCTCAGTGCTTCTATGAGAAGATTCCTTTCAGCCCTAGAGCTGTTACCCTATTTCTATTCTGATATTTTCAAATAATTTAAAAAAGATGATGGATAACTTCCCCACTTCTTTCTATTATCTCGTTTGTCATCAATGTAAACATGTGCACTTTTGTCCTGTTTAAAAATTAACAGCAGTGTTTTAAAAGGTGTTTCCGCAGTCCCAACTCTTACAGTAATCTGTTAGGCACAATCTGAAATGTTAAATTTTAAAAAAAATCAGTATTCAACTAATATCATACAATTGAACTGTACCCTAATCGGTTTTATTAAACATCACTCCCAATGCCTTGGACAGTCAGCACACTCCCTTGTTCAGTTTGAAACAAAAAAAAAAGAAAATGCAGGAAGAGTAGGAAGCATTAAGTAGGTCACTCAACTTCTGTGGCGCGAGAAGCCGAGTTTATGTTTCAAGTTGAAAACCCTGTGTCAGACACATCTGCTTGAAGAGCATTTTCAGTTTTACTTTTAGATTTCCATTATCAGCAGTTATTTATTGACTTTCATGTATCCTTGGTAAGTTTTATAGGCTTCAGAAAAGAAGTGCGTGAATTAGGACCTTGTGAGTATCTAGGGAGTCCATGTTCATCATAGATAACCTCCCCAAGAGCCACACATGACAACTGTTTGGATTTGATGGAGTTTCCTTTAATTTTGGTAATCACAGGGCCTTCAGGTAACCACACATGGTAAGGTCCATTGGTCAGAATCACACATGCACATCTGATGTTAAAGTGCCCATCCAATGTCTACTCTTCATGCCTGTAGCCTGAAAGTTCTCAGAGTTAGCCAAACACAAACGCCCAACTAACCCTCCCAAAGTTCAGAGGCCATGAGTGGGCCGCTACATTGCAAATGAATAGTGGATATTCAGTTAATTAACTGCCCTTCTTATGATGAATCATTTGATATATATACACCGGTACTTCATTCTCATTGATTTTTTTCTGTTGATCCTCACTTTGATCCCACCATCCTCTCAGCTCCCCTTTTGAATCCTTATATTTCCCTACCCAGTGCAGCAGGAATAAGTAAGGCTATGGAGTGATGTTGTAATTGGGACATTCTACAACCGCCCCCAATATACATGGGCTGCATTTGGTAATTTAGAACAGAATGTATACTTTTACTTCTGGCAGATGCTTCCTAAGAGACCTTTGACCCCCAAGTGAAACCGATAATCCATCTGCTTTCATTTCACCTCATGTTCTTCATTCGCTGTATGCTAGATTCTAGGAATGTACTGGAGCCTTCCATTGTTGGATATTCATGTGCCAGCCCTATCGTGCTTTCTGTGCTGTTCCTGTAAGGGACAGCTGGAATCTTCACCCCATACAAATTCTGTTGGAAATATTGGCTCCTCCAAGTATTTGCTTAATTGCTAGTCCTTCTGGCAAGTCATTCTGCAAACATTGTTTATTTTCAACTGCATAATTATCATGACAAAATATGACAAACTGTTCATTGGCCTCTTTCAGTTCTGAAAAAAGTATTTTGCAAATGGAATAAAAAAAAAGTAAATATATAATTCTTAGATGTACATGACCCAATAAACCTGGTATATGACTTAGGAATAATATTGTACTGTTCTAAGATCCTAATATCATAAATTATAGTAGTAGAATTAGTCCATTCGGTCCATCAAGTCTACTCCGCCATTCAATCATGGCTGATCTATCTCTTCCTCCTAACCCCATTCTCCTGCTTTTTCCCCATAACCCCTGGCACTCATACTAATCAAAAATCTATCTTGATTTTATTTTTCATTTTACTGATTCATTTTACTGAATTTTTGTATCTTATCCAGTATTGTCAATATGTTGCAAATATTTCAATCTAACATGTTCTGGTACGATGAGCAGAGAAATCAATACGGCATTAGCACACGGCCGAACAATCATAATTTCTGAAAAGGAAATCGTATAGGTTATAAAAATTATATGACTCCATAAAGAGCTACAACATATATCAGTTGTATTGTAAACCAGGTTTAAAAATGTCTTGTAACATTATGCCTAAATGCCATACACCATTTGAGTCGTAGAGTCAATGGACCAAACACAGGCAAATGGGACTCACTCAGGTAGGGCAACTTGGTTCATGCTGATGGGATAAATGTACAGAGCATTTTACCCATATTAGGTGAATCAGGAACCAAAGAACATTGGTTTAACGTGACAAAGAGTGTAACAACACAATCACACTGCTGAACTCGGAGTCCCGACGATAGACTTCTCTGGTCCCTCCGTCCCCCTGTGTTTAATCATTCTGTATTTCCTGATTATTCTGTATCTTCTCTCTTTCTATTTTTTTTTCTTGTTTTTTCTCTTTATGTACAACTACTACGGACTGACGCAAAACTGCATTTCGTTGTACTGATACTTGTATTTTGTGCGATGACATTAAAGTTGAATTGAATTGAATTGAATTGAATATGGAACAAAATGCCGGTGAAGATAGTTGAGGTAGTACTATCACAAGGTTTAAAAAAAAAAAACATTTTGACAGGTACATGAACAGGGTAGGTTTAGAGGTATATGGGGCATGCTGGTCAGTGTGCACAAGTTGGGATAAAGGGTCTGTTTCTATGCTGTATGACTCTGACTCTCAGTAGTCTGGCTGGCATGAGCGAGCCCCCGATGCATGCATTTGCCCCATTGAAAATTCAACACAAACGCACGTGTGAAGATTCCAACTTGACTGAGTTTTCAGGGTTCCTTGGGTTTACATGGCCTTCAACTAAACTGAAAAATTGTTGGAAAACAAATTATAATTCCGTTTCTGGAACTTGAAATAAAAACAATAATCCAGGAAAAACTTCATCCAGACAAGCAGCCTCTGGAAGGAAACCAGTTCATGTTTACAGTCCAGTGTCCTTCCTTGGTATTGTAGGAAGAGCGGAGGGTGTCAGTTTTCTAACCAGAGTTGGTGAAGGAGTGAGGGTAAGGTAAAAGACTATATGGGCATCAATTAGGACAGATCGGATGACGAGGGCCATGTACTAATGTTATAGTGGTATTAGTTCAGTTTAGTTTATTGTCACGTGTACTGGGGTTCAGTGAAAAGCTTTTGTTGCATGCTTACCAGTCAGCGGATGCGACTCGTCCTTAATTCCAGAAGGCTGAAAAATGACTGGAAGGAAAATAAGATACTGCTTTTCTCGTTCAAATGGGACTTCACCATGGCAGTGGGGGAGTTTGCAGAGAGGTCAGAAGGGGATTGGGATCTAGAATTAAAGTGGCCTGCAACAAGAAGCTTATGATATGCAAAGCAATCACTCAAAAACAAATTGCTTGTGGTATTCAGCGGGTCAAGCAAAGGGATAGTCGATGATTCGAAGTACCAGCGTAAACACCCTGCTTCCTGCAAAGACTATCTCCTACTCCCATTTCCTCCGTCTATGCCGCATCTGCGCCCAAGGTGAGGTGTTCCGTACTCGAACATCCAAGATGTCCTCATTCTTTAGGGAATGCCTCCATCCTTGCTCTCTCTCCCCCCCCCCCCCTCAGCCTCAACAGAAACAGTCCCCCTAGTCCTTACTTTTCACGCCATCAGCCATCGCATACAACACATAATCCGCAACAATTTCCGCAACTTCCAACGGAATCCCATTACTAGCCACAGTTTCCCATCTACACACCTTTCTGCCTTCCGCGGAGACCGTTCCCTCCGCAACTCCCTAGTTAACCCATCCCTTCCCTCCTAAACCTCCCCCTACCCAGGTCCCTTCCCCTGCAAATGCAAGATTCAAGATTCAAAATTCAATTTAATTGTCATTTGGACCCCATCAGGTCCAAACGAAATGCCGTTTCTGCAGCCATACATTACAAACAAATAGACCCAAGACACAACATAATTTACATAAACATCCATCACATCGCTGTGATGGAAGGCCAAAAAAACTTATCTCTCCACTGCACTCTCCCCCCCCGATGTCAGAATCAAAGCCAAAGCCTCCGGCTGGCGATGGCGATTGTCCCGCGGCCATTGAAGCCACGCCGGGTGGTGCGAGGTCGCACACCGGGTCTTGGTGTTAGAGCCCCCGGCGTGCGCTCGCAGAGTCCCGCGGCCATTCCAAGCCGCACGGGGCGGTGATGTCAGGCCCCGCTCCAGGAGCTCTTCGACCCCGCAACTCGGGCGGGAGAAGTCGCCGTTGCGAGAGCCCTGAAAAGCTGTCTCCCTCCAGGGACCTGCGGGCTCCCGGTGCCGCCGTCCGCCAGACCCGCAGTTGCAGCCTCCGAATCCCCGGAGGTCGGGCCGCGGCAGCAGCAGCGCTCCACCACCGCTCCACCCGCTCTCTGGACTCGGCCAGCTCCGCGACGGTGAGGTGAGTAGTCAGCACCAGAGTCCCCCGGTCTTCTCCTGTTGGAGGCCGCTCCTCGTTGCAGCCCCAACGACAACGGAGACCTGACAAAGAAAAGGTCGGGTCTCCCTGCAGGGAGAGATTTAAAAGTTACCCCCCTCCCTCCCACCTCCCACCCCCCCACCCCCCCCCCCCCCACACACACACCCCAAGAAAAAATAACAAAAACTACATAGAAACTAGACAAAAAAAATAATAAAAACGCAGACGGGCTGCAGAGGCCGCTGCTGACGAGAGTCGCGCCGCCTACCGCTAATGCAGTAGATGAAACAACTGCCCTTATATCTCCTCCCTCGACTCTGTCCAGGGACCCAGACAGGTTAGGCAGATGTTCACTTGCAGCTCCTCCAAACTCATCTATTGTATCCGTTGTTCAAGATGTGGATTCTTATACATCGGCGAGACCAAACGCAGAGTGGGCAATCGTTTTGGGGAACACATTCGCTCAGCCTGCCTGAACGAGCCTGATTTTCTGGTTGCAGGACACTTTAATTCTCCATCCCATTCCTACACAGACCTTTCTGTCCTCGGTCTCCTCCATTGTCAGAGTGAGGCTAAATGCAAATTGGAGGAACAGCATCTCATATTTCGCTTGGGCAGCTTACAGCCCAATGGTATGAATATTGATTTCTCTCACCAGGTAGCCCGGCATGCCCCCTCTCTCTATCCGTCCCCCACCCAATTTGCACGAGCTTCTTATTTTCACCCTACAGACAGCTTACAATGGCCTGTTTTATCATTGTTACTTTTTTGCATATCTTTCATTCATTGTTCTTTATCTCTCCACATCACCATCTATATCTCTCATTTCCCTTATCCCTAACCAGTCTGAAGAAGGGTCTCGACCCTAAACGTCACCCATTCCTTCTCTTCAGAGATGCTGCCTGTCCTGCTGAGTTACTCCCGCTTTTTGTGTCTAACTTTGGTTAAAACCAGCATCTGTAGTTCCTTCTTACACATGATTGTTTGTGTCCCTGGAGGGTGGGAAGGGAAGAGGTAAATGGACAGGGGTTGCATCTCCTTTATTTGTATGGGAAGGTGGATGTGGTTGGGAGGGATGGGTGTGAATGGGAAAAATGGACCAGGGAGGTGAAAAGTTACATTCAGAAAGCAGAGCAGAGGGGAAGGTGTGAATCTTGATGGGATAATGTTGGAGCTGGCAGAGATGCAAAGGAATTATCAGTTAAACACATCACTGTCTATAACTGTGAAAAGTGGTTCTCAGTTATACACATCACTGAACAAAACATATTCCTCCCCTGGGTTTCTTCATGCAAGTTGTAACATCTGCTTTGTATCTCAGCTGGAACAACAAATACAATTGACTGACAATTATGTGGTGGTGAATTTTATAACTTCCCAGGTGTCCTATATTAAGATGATAGTTTGGTTGGTGAATTTCTTAATGCTCAAAACAATATTCATTTTATTTAAGAAAGAGACAAGAGGATGAGAGTGTCAGTATTTACTTAGTACAAACAGCATAAGATTTAGACTTTAGAGAAATTGTGCAGGAACAGGCCTTTCCGTTAACTGAGTTAGCGCTGACCAGCGTTCACCCTATACACTAACACTATTCTACACACTAGGGACAATTTTACAACTTACTGAAGTAAATTAACATACAAATTTCTACGTCTTTGGAACGTGGGAGGAAACCGGAGCACCCAGAGAAAGCCCACGTGGTCACAGGGAGAATGTACAGACAGCATCCATTGTCAGGATCAAACCCAGGTCTCTAGCGCTGTAACGCAGCAACTCTACCGCTACACCACTGTACCACCCCTTAGATGTAGTGCTTATCCATCTATGGTCTAAACAGTGGTGGAGTTGGTCTGGGAGGATCGTTGAGGATGGGATGAGACTTTATCCTGATTATATTTCAGTGTGAAATATGGGCAAAATAATCCAAATTAAAGGGCTACTTTCCCTCCCCAGGCAGTGACAGAAATGTTGAGATTACTTTGGTTCAAGCATTACGGTGAAAGAGCTGTTACTATTATTAAGACCCTTGAGCATGCCAAAATTGTCCTGGGCTCAAAATGACCAGGTTAGGACGGAGATAATTTAATGGATAAAATTCATATTGAAAATCGGCATGAAACATTTCTGAGCCTGATGGACTGGTTGACATCATAAAACAAGATTTTTTTTTTTGTCTGATTTGGATTAGAAGATTATCAGTAAATTTTAAATATGTATCTTTTAATTAGAATTGTCCTTAATAACAACATTCTCTAATCTAGTAACATTGAATTAGTGTTTTGCTCAATCCTTGTGTACATATTTTCTGAAACTCTATTTGCACTAAGAACTGAGCATCATTTGCTAGGTTGTGGGAGATGATCACATCCCAATAGGCTTTGCTATATAACATAATTCAGACTTCTTCACATCAGTAACACATTACATAGACAAATTAGTTCAACTGCCCTCAACTTCAATGATGCACCATTTCAACACAGTACAGACATTACCTTTGTTCAACACTTTGCACTTTACCAATACCTCTGCTATTAGAAAGTAGAATATAGAACAGAGAAAAATATAGCACAGGAACAGGCTCTTCAGTGCACAATGTCTCTGCTAAACATGAAGCCAAGACCTACTCTTGTCTTCTTGCACATAAGCCTTGTCTGCCTCCATTCCTTGCATTTCATGTGCCTATCTAAAAGTCTCTTAAAGCTAACTTGCTATCTTGTAGTCTGCTGCAGGTTCTTTGACCTGAAATATCTACTGTTTTTTTCTTTCCATAGATGACTGGCTGAGTTCTTGCAAGATTTCTATTTTTGACCCAGTTTCAAATGAAAATTGTTAAATCTTGTGCAGACATGATATCGTCAATATTATATGGGTAAACTCAGCCATCATTTTTTCTTTTGTCATGACAATAAATTCAATTGTACAGTCAAATATTATCTGTATCATATCGTTTCTATAAGGCATATTATTCTTAACAATAAGAAACGTATACAACCTCAGTCCTGGTCTCCATTGTGGTGAATGGTAGTAAAGAAAGCAAACTCAATGCTAGTATTTATTTCAAGAGGGCTTGTATACACAAACAGGGATGTAATGTTGAGGCTCTATAAGATGCTGGTAAGGCTGCATTTGGAATATTGTGAGCAATTTGGGCACCATATCTGAGGAAGGATGTGCTGGCTCTGAAGAGGGTCCAGAGGAGGTTTACACGAATGATCCCAGGAATGAGTAGGTTAACCTATGATGACCGTTTGTCAGCACTGGCCTGTAATTGCTGGAGTTTAGAAGAATGGGGGGGACCTCGTTGAAACATACAGAATAGTGAAAGGCTTGGATGAAGTGGATGTGGAGAGGATGTTTCCACTAGTGGGATAGTCTAGGACTAGAGGTCATAGCCTCAGAATTAAAGGAAGGAGATGATTAGAAATATATTTAATCAGAGCGTGGAGAATCTATAGAATTCTTTGCCACAGAAGGCTGTAGAGGCCGTCAGTGGATATTTTTAAGGCACACATAGAAAGATTCTTGATTAGTACAGGTGTCAGAGGTTATGAGAATAAGGCAGGAGAATGGGGTTAGGAGGGAGAGATAGGTCAGCCATGATCGAATGGCGGAGTAGACTTGATGGCCGAATGGCCTAATTCTACTCCTATTCATGATGACGCTATGACTTTATGAATGAGTTAACACCCATATTGGCAGTGTACATTATATATTTCTACTTTGAATTATCTACTAAAACATTGAAAATGATACATAAATATAAAAGTGGAAGAATTACAATGAAATGTCTTTTTTAGCATTGAATGGAAAAACAACACTTATTATGTTGAACTATCATTTTGCCTTTTCTTTTCACGTCCTGCATTTCTATTCTTTTTATCTTTTATCATATTTCTGGAATTGTTGATATAATTAACTCATTTTTTACACTTTCTTTATGAATATGATCAGGCTCTGGTTGCATCACATTATTTAATCAGCAAATTTCATAATTTACTCAGAAGTGCTCTTGTGTGCGTGTCACTATTGTACCAGAAAACACTGAATAGAATCCATGGGGAACCAAAAAGATTGATTTTGACGTGCAAAAGTATAAAAGAAGCAAAAGCAAATCCATGACCATGTTATATATTATTCCTTTGTTATTTCCAATTGAGGAAATAGTTTGTACTTTTCATTTCCATTTACAAACGGGAATTAGCAATCACTTTACACAATTCCATAATGTTAGAATGTAGAGTCATAGTGATACAGTGAGGAAACAGGCCCTTCGGCCCAACTTGCCCACACCGGCCAACATATACCGGCTGCACTAGTCCCACCTGTCTGCGCTTGTTCCATATTCCTGCAAACCTGTCCTATCCATGTACCTGTCGAACTGTTTCTCAAACGTTGGTATAGTCTCAGCCTCAACTACCTCATCTGGCATCTTGTTCCATACACCCACCACCGTTTGAGTGAAAAAGTTACCCCTCAGATTCCTATTAAATCTTTTCCCCTTCACCTTGAACCTATGTCCTCTGGTCCTCGATCTCCCTACTCTGGGCAATAGATTTTGTGCATCAACCCAACCTATTCCTCTCATGATTTTGTACACCTCTATAAGATCACCCCTCATCCTCCTGCGCTCCAAGGAATAGAGTCCCAGCCTACTCAACCTCTCCCTGTAGCTCACACCCTTTAGTCTGGCAACATTCTCACAAATCTTCTGGAAACAATGGTTCTGAACTTAAAGAAAGGTAACTTTGAGGGTATGAGTCGTGAATTGGCCAAGATTGACTGGCAATTAATTCTAAAAGGGTTGACGGTGGATATGCAATGGAAGACATTTAAAGACTGCATGGATGAACTACAAAAATTGTTCATCCCAGTTTGGCAAAAGAATAAATCAGGGAAGGTAGTACATCCATGGATAACAAGGGAAATCAGTGATAGTATCAAAGCGAAAGATGATGCGTACAAATTAGCCAGAAAAAGCAGCATACCGGAGGACTGGGAGAAATTCAAAGACCGGCAGAGGAGGACAAAGGGCTTAATTAGGAAAGGAAAAATAGATTATGAAAGAAAACTGGCAGGGAACATAAAAACTGACTGCAAAAGTTTTTATAGATATGTGAAAAGAAAGAGATTAGTTAAAACAAATGTAGGTCCCTTGCAGTCAGAAACAGGGGAGTTGATCATGGGGAACAAGGATATGGCGGACCAATTGAATAACTACTTTGGTTCCGTCTTCACTAAGGAAGACATAAATAATTTGCCGGAAATAGCAGGGGACCGCGGGTCAAAGGAGTTGGAGGAATTGAGTGAAATCCAGGTTAGCCGGGAAGTGGTGTTGGGTAAATTGAATGGATTAAAGGCCGATAAATCCCCAGGGCCAGATAGGCTGCATCCCAGAGTACTTAAGGAAGTAGCTCCAGAAATAGTGGATGCATTAGTAATAATCTTTCAAAACTCTTTAGATTCTGGAGTAGTTCCTGAAGATTGGCGGGTAGCAAACGTAACCCCACTTTTTAAGAAGGGAGGGAGAGAGAAAATGGGAATTACAGACCAGTTAGTCTAACATCGGTAGTGGGGAAACTGCTAGAGTCAGTTATTAAAGATGGGATAGCAGCACATTTGGAAAGTGGTGAAATCATTGGACAAAGTCAGCATGGATTTACGAAAGGTAAATCATGTCTGACGAATCTTATAGAATTTTTCGAGGATGTAACTAGTAGCGTGGATAGGGGAGAACCAGTGGATGTGGTGTATCTGGACTTCCAGAAGGCTTTCGACAAGGTCCCACATAAGAGATTAGTATACAAACTTAAAGCACAAGGCATTGGGGGTTCAGTATTGATGTGGATAGAGAACTGGCTGGCAAACAGGAAGCAAAGAGTAGGAGTAAACGGGTCCTTTTCACAATGGCAGGCAGTGACTAGTGGGGTACCCCAAGGCTCACTATTGGGACCCCAGCTATTTACAATATATATTAATGATCTGGATGAGGGAATTGAAGGCAATATCTCCAAGTTTGCGGATGACACTAAGCTGGGGGGCAGTGTTAGCTGTGAGGAGGATGCTAGGAGACTGCAGGGTGACTTGGATAGGCTGGGTGAGTGGGCAAATGTTTGGCAGATGCAGTATAATGTGGATAAATGTGAGGTTATCCATTTTGGTGGCAAAAACAGGAAAGCAGACTATTATCTAAATGGTGGCCGATTGGGAAAGGGGGAGATGCAGCGAGACCTGGGTGTCATGGTACACCAGTCATTGAAGGTAGGCATGCAGGTGCAGCAGGCAGTAAAGAAAGCGAATGGTATATTAGCTTTCATTGCAAAAGGATTTGAGTATAGGAGCAGAGAGGTTCTACTGCAGTTGTACAGGGTCTTGGTGAGACCACACCTGGAGTATTACGTACAGTTTTGGTCTCCAAATCTGAGGAAGGACATTATTGCCATAGAGGGAGTGCAGAGACGGTTCACCAGACTGATTCCTGGGATGTCAGGACTGTCTTATGAAGAAAGACTGGATAGACTTGGTTTATACTCTCTAGAATTTAGAAGATTGAGAGGGGATCTTATAGAAACTTACAAAATTCTTAAGGGGTTGGACAGGCTAGATGCAGGAAGATTGTTCCCGATGTTAGGGAAGTCCAGGACAAGGGGTCACAGCTTAAGGATAAGGGGGAAATCCTTTAAAACCGAGATGAGAAGAACTTTTTTCACAGCAGAGAGTGGTGAATCTCTGGAACTCTCTGCCACAGAGGGTAGTTGAGGCCAGTTCATTGGCTATATTTAAGAGGGAGTTAGATGTGGCCCTTGTGGCTAAGGGGATCAGAGGGTATGGAGAGAAGGCAGGTACGGGATACTGAGTTGGATGATCAGCCATGATCATATTGAATGGCGGTGCAGGCTCGAAGGGCCGAATGGCCTCCTCCTGCACCTAATTTCTATGTTTCTATGTTTCTATGTTTCTCTGAACCCTTTCAAGCTTGATAATGTCTTTCCTATAACATGGTGCCTAGAACTGTACACAATATTCTAAATGCAGTCTCACCAATGTCTTATACAACAGCAACATGACCTCTGAACTTCTATACTCAATATTCTGACTGATGTAGGCCATTGTGCCATAAAACCTTTTTGACCACCTTATCTACATGCGACTCGCCCTTCAAGAAACCATGCACCTGCCCTCCTAGATCCCTCTGCTCTACAACACTCCCCAGAGGCCTATCATTCACTGTGTAGGTCCTGTCATTGTTAGACTCCCAAAATGCAACACCTCGCACATCTCTATATTAAATTCCATCAACTATTCCTCAGCCCACCTGGCCAGACCCTGCCGCAATGTTTCACAAACATCTTCACTATCTGCAAAACCACCTACTTTTGTATCATCGGCAAACTTGCTAATCTTGCCCTGTATGTTTTCATCCAGAACATTGATGTGGATGACAAATACTAACGGGCCTAGCACCGAACTCTGAGGCACAACACTAGTCACAGGAACCCAGTCCGAGAAGCAGCCTTCCACTATCACCCTCTGCTTCCTTCCATGGAGCCAATTTGCTACCATCCAGATATCTCTCCTTGGATCCCATGCGATCTAACCTTCCAGAGCAGCCTACCATGGGGAACCTTGTCAAATGCTTTACTGAAATCCATGTATACAACATTTACAGCTCTGCCCTCATCAACCTTTTTGGTTACTTCAAAAAAATCAATCAGATTTGTGAGACACAACCTCCCATGTACAAAACCATGCTGTCTATCCCCAATCAGCCCTTGCCCATCCAAATGCCTGCATAACCTATCCCTCATACTCTCCAGTAACTTTCCAACTACAGATGTTAAGCTCTCCAACTACAGATGTTAAACTGCAGATGTACCCCAACTAGGGGGTATTTCCTGGACAATAGGGAGCAAGACTCATTAACAATGTTGATTGTTAATACTGATTGAAATACCGTACTTCCATGTATTTTATAAACTGTTTATGTTCTTTAAATTGATCAGTAAAGCTCTTTAGTTATATTCAATTTCATATCTAAAAATTCCGTAGTTTACAAAATTTTATTTGGATACTACTGTTAAGAGTTTTCCCATTTCTTCTTTTTTCTGATGAATCCACAGTGTATTCCCATTCTAAATGTTTATGTTTAGAATATGTTAATCAACCCCTTTGTTGATTCTAGGATTTGTCAATAATGCAAATATTACACAGAGGACATGCACATACTTTTTTCCCACAGTAGTCTCATTTAGTTTAGTTTAGAGATACAGTGTGGAAACAGGCCCTTCGGCCCACCGAGTCCATGCCAAGCATAAATCACTGATTAACATTAGTTCTACATTTTCGCACATTCGTATCCTGCACACAATGGTCAATTTTACAGATGCCAATTAACCTACAAACCTGCACATATTTGGGATGTGGGGGGAAACCAGAGCACCCGGAGAAAACCCACACGGTTACAGGAAGAACATAAAAAAACTCCATACAGCCAGCACAAGTATTCAAGATAGAACCCGGGGCTCTAGTGTGGTGAGGCAGCAAATCTACCACTGTACCACGTTATGAAAAATCAAGATTATCTATTATGGTATATGTGACCACACCTGGAGTATTGCGTACAGTTTTGGTCTCCAAATCTGAGGAAGGACATTATTGCCATAGAGGGAGTGCAGAGAAGGTTCACCAGACTGATTCCTGGGATGTCAGGACTGTCTTATGAAGAAAGACTGGATAGACTTGGTTTATACTCTCTAGAATTTAGGAGATTGAGAGGGGATCTTATAGAAACTTACAAAATTCTTAAGGGGTTGGACAGGCTAGATGCAGGAAGATTGCTCCCGATGTTGGGGAAGTCCAGGACAAGGGGTCACAGCTTAAGGATAAGGGGGAAATCCTTTAAAACCGAGATGAGAAGAACTTTTTTCACACAGAGAGTGGTGAGTCTCTGGAACTCTCTGCCGCAGAGGGTAGTCGAGGCCAGTTCATTGGCTATATTTAAGATGGAGTTAGATGTGGCCCTTGTGGCTAAGGGGATCAGAGGGTAAGGAGAGAAGGCAGATACGGGATACTGAGTTGGATGATCAGCCATGATCATATTGAATGGCGGTGCAGGCTCGAAGGGCCGAATGGCCTACTCCTGCACCTAATTTCTATGTTTCCATGTTTCTATCTTAAAATGTTACCTCCTATATTTATCAATATAATGCTATGGTAGATCACTATGTGTCATTTGATAATTTGTTTATAAATCTATCTTTTCTGCTTCTTGCTATCTGCAGTATCCTCAACTAGGGTCTTCATCATTGCTGGTTCTACATCATTATTGGATCTAAACTTAGGTATAGGTTCACACGGCGGCTCAGCAATAGATTTGGTGCCTTACAGCGAATGCAGCAGCTGAGACCTGGGTTCAATCCCGTCTGCGGGTGCTGTCTGTACGGAGTTTGTACGTTCTCCCCTTGACCTCGTGGGTTTTCTCCGAGATCTTCAGTTTCCTCCCACACTCCAGGGATGTACAGGTTTGTAGGTTAATTGGCTTGGTAAATCCAGGCATTACTGGCCGGTGCTGACCTGGTGTGCCGAAGTGCCTTTTTCCACGCTGTATCTCTAAATGAAAATCTGGAATCCATTTAAAGTTTCACTGTACCTTAATTGGAATATGATCCGGTAGGCGGCGCGGCTCTGGCCAGCAGCGGCCTCTGCAGCCTGTCCGCGTTTTTGTTATTTTTTGTCTGTGTTTTTGTGTAGTTTTTGTTATTTTATGTTGGGGTGTGTGTGTGGGGGGATGGGGGTGGGGTGGGAGGGGGACTTTTGAATCTCTCCCTGCACTGGAGACCCGACCTTTTCTCGTCGGGTCTCAGGTGTCGTTGAGGCCGCAACGAGGAGCGGCCTCCAACGGGAAGAAGCCGGGGACTCTGGTGCCGACTCACCGTTGCCGTCGCGGAGCTGGCCGAGACCGGAGCGGGTGGAGCGGTGGAGGAGCGCTGCCGCTGCCGCTGCTGCTGCTGCTGCTGCTGCTGCCGATGCTGCTGCTGCTGCTGAGTCGGAGGCTGCTACTGCGGGTCTGTGGACGGCTCGGACGACCCCGCGCGGCTCCCTGGAGGGAGACTGCTTTTCGGGGCTCCTGCAACGGCGAATTCTCCCGCCCGAGGTGCGGGGTCGAAGAGCTCCTGCAGCGGGGCCTAACACCATTGCCCCGCGCGGCTGGAACGGCCGCGGGACTTTGCGAGCACACACCGGGGGCTCCAACACCAAGACCCGGTGTGCGACCTCGCACCACCCGGTGTGGCTTCAATGGCCGCGGGACAATCGCCATCGCCAGCCGGGGGCTTTGACTTTGACTCTGACATCGGGGGGGGAGAGTGCAGTGGAGAGATAAGTTTTTTTGGCCTTCCATCACAGTTATGTGATGGATGTTTATGTTAAATGTAATTATGTTGTGTCTGGGGTCTATTTGTGTGTAATGTATGGCTGCAGAAACGGCATTTCGTTTGGACCTCCAGGGGTCCAAATGACAATTAAATTGACTCTTGACTCTTGACTCTTGACCATAAACTGACCTTGAAACTTTGACCTTGAAACCTTGAAGTTATTCATAAAGTTGATATCCCAAAGTTGACCATCACTAATGACAAGATGGGCCAGTGGATGAAACAGTACTGATTCCATCTCTAACTTACATTGGAAGTGATGAGGTAGAGTATGTCAGAAGCAACAGCAAAACTATTGAGTGTAACTTTGGCAACAAGGGGCAACTGTAACAAGCACAGTATAACCACAGCACACTGCAGGAGGGATGAGAGGGAGAGAATACTCAACAACACAAATTGCACCATCTCACCCAAGCAAAGTGGTGAATCATGCTTTAAGAAGAGTGACAAATGAGGAGTAAATTGTAATTTTTAAAATTCTGTAATTCTGAAGAAGGATCCCGACCAGAAACGTTACCCATCCTTTTTCTCCAGAGATGCTCGTTGACCCGTTGAGTTACTCCAGCATTTTGTGTCTACTGATGTGAACATTTTTTTCTGAAACAAAACAGCCTTTTTTTTAAATAACAGAGGTTTAATATTATTGCGAGAATTGTGATCCATGATGTTAATGCATTGCTGTACCACTCACTAGTGTTTCATTCTGCACACCTTGTATTTTTAGGCAGCACATAATATGAAATAAAACAGTATGTAAGTGGCAGGTTTGTATATTGAGGTTGAAGAAGGGTCCCTTTATCTGACCCTGCATCAGACTTTGATGACATTACTCTGATGTACCTTGGAACTATCATATTTGAAATCCTCGATAAATACAAGTTGTATTCCCATGATCACTGTTGCCAGGATCAACTTGGATCTTTGTGATACTGAAGTTATTTAACTGAGGTTAATCATGTTGAAGGCCAACAGTTAACTTTTATGTCTTTAATTTTAAAATATTGCCAATATTGTTCAAACGTCAGTACCGGTTAGAACATCTATTTCCGTATGAGTTATTGCCAATACCTATTTTACATTATTAGATTATATCAGACTATAATGTGTCCAACTGATGTTATACTAAATTATGATTTAATATAATTGGTATTGTATTAGAATCATTTTTGATCACCTGATGCTGCAGTTGATATTCCAGCATTTTAATAATGGTTTATACAAGTGTCTACTGTAGGTCATTTTGCAGCATATATTATGTAATGGAACATTCTTCATGTTTGTGAGGTGAACAACATGAATAAAAGTTATCATTTTTCAAATTCCCATTAAGAGTTTATTACTTCCTTGGGAGAGGCCTCGGGTTTGTTGTGAACTTCATCTATACATTTTGACACGATTATTGCTTTAATTCTTGATAAGGTTTCTATCCTTGCTTTCTTTCTCAAGGCATGATGATTTTCCAACTGATTATTCTTTGCTAAAAGACTCAGGCTTATGTTTCTAATGCCTGAGTGTGCAAATGCACGCCACCAGATTCAGGGACAGTGTCTTCCCAGCTGTTATCAGGCAACTGGATTATCCGACCACAACCAGAGAGCAGTGCTGAACTACTATCTACCTCTTTGGAGGCCTTCGGACTATTCTTGATTGGACTCTATTGGCTTTACCTTGCACTAAACATTATTCCCTTATCTATTGTAAATGGATCGATTGTAATCATGTATTGTTGTTCTGCTGACGGGTTAGCACGCAACAAAAGCTTTTCACTCTACCTCGGTACACATGACAATAAACTCAACTGAACTGAACTAATCATTAAAAATTGAGTTTCAGGCAATTTCCAAGCTTGTGCAGAAAATTAATTTTCTGCACGTTTCCGTTATTTTCTTTAACTGTAATTTTCTTAGCTTTTTTAAATGTGTTTTTGTTTATTTCCCCTGCCGTTTCAGTTGTATAAAGCTTATTCAGCTTTCCGTATCCACTTGAATTCTAACCTGCCCAGGAGTGCAGATGAGTCTCTTATAAAGTGGAAATAAAGTTTTCTGGAGGGCAATCCTGATGATGCAAAGTGTGGTCACTGCACATGTAAAATCACTGAAACATGACCTCTATCAGGTTTCGCTTCGGGGGTATTCTGGTGTCTGGATTACCTTTTTACTGACTGTATCCATGGCAAACCTGTTTAAAATCATTAAGTATCACACTTGGAGTTGGGGGAATGGTGATTTAACTCCTGAGAGTCCATTGATTCACAGAATTGTGAGGGTTGACTGAGGTAATGACATTTTGTTAAGGGTAGAGTCGATAAGACGATGAGTCATTGGGCATGGGCCCCACGGCGGGACTGAGAGAAAGAGTAGCTTGGGTGCCAGCTCACCAGAGATAGAGGTCATGCTGCAAAGCAGAATTATTACTGCAAAGGATTACATGGGGAGCTCAATGGCCATCGAACGCTGATGGATATGCACTGAAAAAAATCATGGTGCATATCCATGGAATTAAAGGAGCATATAAAATATGTCCAGCATTGACATTGTAAGAATTCTTGCCACATGAAATCTGAAGGTCAGTAACTTCATCTCCATCAGTACAGTAAAAATAGAGGCAAAGAAGCAAATACATATCATTTGGCCCAATGTGTCTTATCCATGACTCATCAAAATCATAGATGATCTTTCACCTCAATGCCATATTCCTGCATTATCCACACTTTTAAACCAGCTTTGATGCTTTACCGGGATAGCATGCAAGACAAAGTTTTACAGTGTAATGATGCAAATTTATCGGACTTGGGTTAAGTCGCCTTTGCAGTATTGCGTGCAGTTCTAATCGCCCTGTTATAGGAACTATGTAGCGGCTTTGGAGAGGTTGCACAGGAGGTTTACCAGCTCGGGGGCACTCGCCTGAAAAACCGCGAGCTGGATCGTCTGACAGCGCTGAACACACACACACACACACACACACACACACACACACACACACACACACACACACACCCACACACACACACACACACACACACAAAAACACACACACACACATCGCAAAGGCGGGGGCCAGGGAAAGCGGGGGAGCGCTGTCTGAAATTCACACAGTGCAAAGCCAAGGTGATACCCGCGATGAACAGGAAGGTTAAAGACAGCCGGCACAGTGCACAGTCAGTCCTTTAAACGGGTGGGGGGGGGGAGAAGGGAGAAGGGGGTAGAAAAGGGGAGAAGGGGGGACAAGGGAAGAGAAAGGTGGAAGAAGGACTGAAGATACTTTTAAGAAGCAAGACTTTTAATAGGCCAGAGATACACAGTTGTGAAGTTTAGCGGGCATTTAATATTATCGGTCGGTTTTCCTTGGTTCTGAAAACTCGTGCTTACGTTTTGTTTTCCCCAATGAGCAAATGAAAATGCCTGGCCAGCTACGGCTACCTCGACTACTAACAATGACATGGCGACCCCACTATCACTGCTATGAGTTCAAAAGTATCGATTTTCTCCATGCCGTCCAAATTTTTGCTCGCAGAAATATTTTCCGCAACCAAACTGAGGCTGCGAGTAGTAACCACTATGCGGGAACTCCTCTCGACGATGAAGGAGACTTACCAGTGACCACCTACGACCATGTGTCGACCATGCTGCGAGCTTGTGGCGAGCACAAACTCTCCTAAACTCGCAAATAAGGTCGCCACAATGGGGCAGGCTCTTCAGGTTTTTTACAGAGAATGTAGCGAGTACCTGGAATGCACTGTCAGGGGTGGTGTAGAGGCAGATATGATAGTGGCATTTAATAGACTTTCGGATGGGCATGTGGATATGCAGGGAATAGAAATATATGGATTATGTATGGGCTGATAAGGGTTGGCCTTGGCTTCAAGTTCGACAGACATTGTGCGAGAAAGCGCCTGTTCCTGCACAGTACTGTTCTATGTTCTATGTATTTCGTACACGTCCCAATCATAAACCCATATGAAACCATCCGCATGAACACAATAGCCGACGCCACAACAGTAGGGATTAATTAGACTGTTCCAAAGATTCACCACTATCATTCAGACTCTGGGGAGAAGGTAGGAGAATGGGGTTCGGAGAGAGAGATGGATCAGCCATGATTGAATGGCGGAGTAGACTTGATGGGTTGTATGGCCTAATTCTTCTACTATCCCTTATGAAATGACTCATGAATGATGGATTACTCTGAATCTGTTAGAAGTCTATGACAGTAGGAAAAATTGGCAAGTAAATGGCTGAAAACATAACCTGAAGCTTGTCTCAATAGACAATAGACAATAGGTGCAGGAGTTGCCATTTGGCCCTTCGAGCCAGCACCGCCATTCAGTGTGATCATGGCTGATCATCCACAATCAGTACCCCATTCCTGCCTTCTCCCCATATCTACTGACTCCGCTATCTTTATAAGAGACGTATTTAGCTCTCTCTTGAAAATATCCCAAGAACCGGTCTCCACCGCCCTCTGAGGCAGAGAATTCCACAGACTCACGACTCTCTATGTGGAAAAAGTGTTACCTCATCTCCGTTCTAAATGGCTTACCCCTTATTCTTAAACTCTGGCCCCAAGAACATGTTTGAGGGAGATAATTCCACAGATTCACAACTCTCTGGGTGAAAATTGAGAGAAAACAGGAATGGGGAACTGAATGTGGATGATCAGCCATGATTACAGTGAATGGCGGTGCTGGCTCGAAGGGCTGAATGGCCTACTCCAACACCTATTGTCTGTTGTCTATAAAATATCTGTAAATACCACAATTATATTGATAAAGGCAATAAGGGGACAGGGGAAAGTAAGTGTAAGGGGGCAGCAAATGTTCTTACAGCTGTACCAACAGATACCCAAAACCAAATCACAGCAAGAAAGCTTACGGGGGTCTGCATTTAGTGGGGACATTGAGAGGAACAATACAAATGCACTGGAAACCTGAGTAGTATGACATTGTCTCAGCAGATAATGAATGAAAATGGTTGCACATATGCAGGATTCATGGGCAGTTTGGAGGTACATAACAAGGTGTGTCGTTTATCCACATTCCATTTGTATGGATGATGATGTTCCTTATGACCGATATTTTTTTGTTGCGGTCTATGGTAACCTCGGTTGAATATGTGCAAGTATTGAATGTGAGGGAGGTAACATATACTCAAACTTAATGGTTCTGCAGAAGTATGAAGATACTTTAATTAGATTTGATGATCACAGCAAATGTTGAGCCTAATTTGATGAATCGATTCATGATGTGAATACAGAGTCAAGTATTACACAAGTAGTCATGAATCAAGTTGCGAGCTTGTAAATTGTTCGTTTCAAGCAACTCATTACAATGTCAGAGGCAAATGCAGAGATGAGGAGATCAAAGGTAGACAAAAATGCTGGAGAAACTCAGCGGGTGAGGCAGCATCTATGGAGCGAAGGAAATAGGCAATGTTTCGGGTCGAAACCCTTCCTCAGAACCGAAACATTGCCTATTTCCTTCGCTCCATAGATGCTGCCTCACCCGCTGAGTTTCTCCAGCATTTTTGTTTACCTTCAATTTTCCAGCATCTGCAGTTCCTTCTGAAATAGATGAGAAGATCAATTTGACTTGGAAAGCCAGTCGACAGATGGTCTGATTGTGGTAAGACTGTGTATAACCACGAGAAGTGTTTCCATATGTTTCCTCAAAGATAGTCTTGTGTATTTTGTCTAAATAAGTCATTTGTTCAGCTCAATTATGTATAGTGTGTATTGTGCAAACCAGTGGCACAGCGGCGCAGCAGTAGAGTTGTTACCTTACAGCGGCAGAGACCCAGGTTCGATCCTGTGATCGCGTGGGTTTTCTCCGGATGCTCAATTTTCCTCTCACATTCCAAAGACGTGCAGGTTTGTAGGTTAATTGGCTTCTGTAAATTGTCCCTAGCGTGTAGGGTTGAACTAGCTTATGGGTGATAGCTGGTCGGAGCTGATTTGGTGGACCGAAGGGTCTGTTCCACGATGTATCTCAAAACTAAACTAAACTCAACGGTATAACATTTTATTGCTGTAAGAATAAATACCCTTGTTTGCAGCTACCATCTCTTGCAATGACTTTAAGTGGAAATCACAATATCTCCAATAGTAACCAAGGTAGGCCTTAGGAAACATTACAGGGAGTCATTTACTGTATAAAATCATTGGTATATTATACTGTGTCTTTTCTGCTTCAGTGACTTGTTGATATTGCAAATATTGATAGCCAGCATATGCCACTAGATGTTAATTTACCTTGAACTAAATTCCAATCTATTGACTTGATTGTGTGTCACTGCTGCGCTTCATTGAACTGTTAATGTTGCCGTCTGTTCCAAAAATCGGAATGAGAGGCTTGCTTCCAAGAATGTGCTATGACAATTAGAACCGATTATAAACATATCCCCTCAGAGCAGATGCAACCAAACATTAATGGCAAAGTTGCTGCTGCGTTTCACAACACTGAATGCTTCAAAGTCAAAAGAAGGCATTTCCTAACAAGCTAAACATTAGCGAGAAGCAGCTGCAGACCAGATAAAAATCTCTGCAATAATTAGGCACTGACAGGACTGAGAACATTTGCTCTGCGCAAATCTATTTACTTCAGCCGACTGATCCTCAGCATTGCCACCGGCATAGAATCTCATTATTGAAACCAATGGGTTTACAATGAATGTACTTTATGCAAAGCATAGGTCTTGGAAAAGATAACATCGTCCCGTGTTAGATTCATAGCAGGTCCTGGGCAGCACCAGTGAGGGGATACACTCATCAAATTATGACTGTGTACTTCAAACCCAGTTTCAGAGCATTCTTGGTTACGTTGCTGAAAGTTAAGAATGAAGAATGGGCCAAATGAAAGGAAGAGTGCTGTCGTGAATTACAATTAATAGCAATGATAATTAATGATGAATTATACTATCTTCCCAGAATTATTTTGTAATATGTGTCTCTATGGTCCATGGTGTCAGCTGAGATAGCATTTCAATCAAATGTTCTGCATGTCCTCAAAGAATTATTACCAAAGGCCATCCACACTTTGACAATTAGTCACTTCCACTACGTCCTACACACATTAATATCTCCACTAATCAAACTGGAGGTTATAGCAATATCAAAAGCAAATATTAAATAATTCATGAAAAACGATGGCGCACCATATACAGGGAATAGTGGAATGCCATCTGTAGAAGGCAATAAGCCAGGATGGAGTTGTCAAGTTGGTCGGATAGACCATCCAGAATTTTTTTTAATTGTGTTTTATGGATTAGGAGATGCTTTTGCCCAGAATGCTAAATTAATTAATTGAACTTCACGACATGCCACAGGAATGTGAATGAGACATTGTTTTTGTTGCATTCTGTAGGTTTACAATTCCTTTGCGATGCACATTCTTTTTGATATTAAATATATTCAGACACAGATACATTTTACCTAAACATTTGCTTGTTCTCACAAGACGTGCTTTATCATCGCACTACCCTCAGTCCCTGTTCTAAAGAAGGGTCTCGACCCAAAACATCACCCATTCCTTCTCTCCAGAGATGCTGCCTGTCCCATTGAGTTACTCTAGCTTTTTGTGTCTATCTTCGGTTGAAACCAACATCTGCAGTTCCTCATACACAGTCCATGTTACATGTTCAATTCGTGGTTTCAAAGATGCATGGATTTAAATACATCCTGGTTAACTTTAACAACATAAGATACTATTATGTCTATTGTTTTCCACATAGTCTAGTGTATGAGGCTATATGGCAGATGTTGGCTGTGCTCCATCTTGCTCTGTGCTCCATCATATCAAAGTATCTTCTCATTTATATTCAGCTCTTCTTTTATTAAACTGGAAATTAATTTCAATATTTATTTTTATTTAATACAGCAGAATGTCTATGCATTGAGGGATAAAATATGCAAACAATCTTACATAAACTGCAATATTTATTAATTATGCATGCCCTGTTGTTTGTGATAGCTTAATTAAGTGTGCACTGATTAGGCTGATGTTTTTCCCATTTTGCAGGCCGGCATTGCTCTCTGTGCTGCAGCACATGGATTTCAGGATTGCGGCTGAGGAGGTGAGTTCACTTCCAGCTTTCAGTGGAGCAATTTATCATTGTAATGCATTTCGCAATTTATTCTGAGCGTTGCTACTGGTGATTATGCACAGACTTGTTTTCTTGGGAGTTGAGTAAAGTGAGAGCCCTCATCACTGAACTTTAGCAAATACCACCCACAAAGATGTAGCATGCAACATCTGAGCCATGACCTCATCTTCCCAGTGATGGCAATTGCAGTTGTAGTTTGAAGAGGCATCTGGTATTCAGCCAAAAATGAAACCATCAAATTGGGTGAACGGCCAAATTCTTTGAACAATCTCTCAGGTAACAAGTTTGGAAATAAAAAGCACAATTTACAACTATCTTTCTAAACATCTTAGAATCATAGAGTGATACTGTGTGGAAAGAGGCCCTTCGGCCCAACTTGCCCACACTGGCCAATATGTCCCAGCTACACTAGTCTTACCTGCCTGCATTGGTCCATATCTCTCCAAACCTGTCCTATCCATGTACGTCTAACTGTTTCTTAAATGTTGGGATAGTCCCAGCCTCAACTTTCAATCAGATAGTTTTATTCACCACATTTGTCTACTCTGATATTTTTTTTTCCTGAAATATTAATGTACTCAGAAGACTATAGGATAAGTGAAATAAAACAAAAGTGTAATAGTATATTGTTCCAGATTTCCATTATATTTTGTGGAAAGAACTGCTAGACATTCTCCATTTACCCTCGTGATCAAATCCTTTAATCATTTAAAGCGTCTTATTTGGATCTGCCATTAATATTACATACCGAACAATGAATATTTGTGGTAAAAATAAGATGTCTCTATATTGATATGCAGATCATGAAATCCACTGTCCCTGAATTTGTAAACAGTATCTGAGTTTCCAAAGTATAGCAGGTGCCCATATTCCAAAAATAACTTGAAGAAACCTTCTTAATGGGAGGATTATCTCAATGCAGGGATGTGGATCATGTGCAGGTAGAAGAGATTAGACTAACTTAGCGTCATGTTCAGCATGGACCTTAAGGGCTGAGGAGCTTGCTCCTGTGCTATGTTCTATCTTCTGGAAACTGCTGGAGAATCTTGGATAGGAATAGGGTGGCATAGCGGTAGAGTTGCTGCCTTTTAACACCTGAGTCCTAGGTTCAATCCTGACTACTGGTGCTGTCTGTACGGAGTTTGTATGTTCTCTATGTGACTGCGCGGGTTTTCTCTGGGGCTCTGGTTTCCTCAATACTCCAAAGTCATGCAGGCTTGTAGGTTAATTGCCTTCGCTAAAAATTATAAATTGTTCCTAATGTGTAGGATAGTGCTAATGTACGTGTGATTGCTGGTCAGTGCGGACTCAGTGAGCACAATCTAAAGTCTAAAGATTGCCTTTTCACCAAGTGACACTATACATTGGTGGTGGGAAACAAGAGTGGCTTGCAAAATGAATGATTAATTTTGACTTAATCTTACCAAATTCAGGAATATTTCAGAGAATGACTGCTTCTGAGACAATGTGAAACATTCAAAACTATTTTTTTAAACTCCTAAACAAATAAAGATGAAGTTAAAATGGTTAAAGATTAAGTTAAAACACTGAAATAACTCAAAAGTTAAAATTATTTTGAGCACTTTTAATCAACTGTAAATATTTGAATTTTTGTACATTTAAAACGAAAAGCACTCATAACTGACTCTCACAGCCATTCTTTTTCACATGATCAGTTGTGCCTTCTCTTAACTAGCACATCATTCTCTTGTGAATCTGGACTGTGAGTGCAAGTCACATTGGTCCAATTGCCTTTTCTTTGCTGAACTTATTGAGGACTACTGGTGGAGCACTGTGGACTACCCATGCCTTGTGTGTTCCATTATCATGGATCCATTGCAAGTGAGGCACAGTGACATAGCTGGTAGAGCCGCTGCCTCACAGCGCCAGAGACCTCAGTTCGATCCTGACCTCGGGCCCTGTCTGTGTCGAGTTTGCACATTCTTCCAGTGACAACGCGGTCTTCCTCCGGGTCCTCCGGTTTCCTCCCACATCCCAAATTCGTGCAGGATTGTAAGCTAATTAGTTTCTGTAGATTGCTAATTTGTAAAGTGTGCAGAGTGATTGAAAAAGTGGGATATCATAAAGCTAGTGTGAATGGATGATCAATGGTCGGCATGGTCTCGGTGGGCCGAAGGGCCTGTTTTCATGCTGTATCTCTAAATTAAACTAGACTAAATCTTGAAATCAGAGATGGTCATCAATTGTAACATTTTCAGTTTTGCTGACATTTCCCTGCAGAAAATGATTACGTTTACAACAAAACATCTTTCATAATTAGTCTCACATCAACCAGAGGTCACCGAGGTTGACAGTGACACCAAATCTATTGAAAATGATAGAGAATACATAATCTCTCAAGAAACCCAGACAGAATGTATCACAACTGCTGAAGTTCTTAAAAATATGAATTCCTCACCAGCCTGATCTTAATCTGGCAGAAAGCCAAATTGAAATAAAAAAGCTTATAATGTGATACATCTAATATGTCCATGGTACAAAATGTTATTAGATTTATACAAAAGAATCATATGAAAATTAGAAATATTTACTGCAGAATTGATTATGTTACACAAATTGCCTGCGGTTTGTCTCAGTTATTACTGTGGCTGGAAAATTGCATTTTGTCCCATTTTCCTAGGCAAGGCTCTTTAATGCACCCTGTCAAGAACATTATCTTTGCCCATGTCTCTTAATTTTATTCAAAGAATTACATTTCATATCATTATCTTATTTCTGCATCTTATATCAGTATACATATGCATCTGACATGTATTCCAATATATTTTGACGGTAGTAATTTCAATTGATCAGGAAAACAGGAAATGTATTTGGTTCTTTTCCCTTACTCTGCTTTATCCTGCTTTAAAACACCAAGAAGGCAGTGAAATTGTTTTTATAAAGCAGTATGTTGCTTGTTTATAAATTATATGGAAGCTTTTGTGGCAAAGTTGTGTGGTTTTAATTATCAGAAAGCAATCTTCTCCTTCATTGAAGTTGCACTAATTCAAAAATTGAACTTTTTTTGCAGATCCATATAAATGTTTTATATGCAATTGTTGCATTAAATAGTTATGTGTTGCCAATAGTTTGACTGCTACACATTCAAACCCCACCCTACACCAAAAAAAATGGAATTTAAGAAATTTACTGTACTCTGTTTATCAGCAAATAACTAAGTAGCACTGATTTAAACAGTGATTTTAAATAGATCTATTTAAAAGCATTGTGCTTATCTGAAAATGTAATTCTCCTTTACAATGCGCAGTCTGGATATTGAACTGAATGACTAGAAATACGGGGAAAGACAAAAACAATCAGGTGGTTAATTTAGTCATAGGGTACATTTATAAGATTGGCCTCCTAGTTCAAGGTCACGTTGGGTGCATCTGCTGGATGTAAACTACAATTAAGCACAATTTACTGAAATATATGCCACACGTAAATGTAACAGATTAATTAGACATTGCATTTCAGTTCTGGTTTAAATATTTAAGTGATCCATTATACAAATTAAAATTACATTTCATATAATTGCAAGTAAGAAAAAAATAATGCTTTGAAATAGGGCAAAATTTTAGTCACTGTGATATAGGTTAATTTTTCTGTTTAATTTACTGCAGCTTCTTCTTTTCCAGACCTGAATAAATACTTTAATTGCCACTCTACTGGTTAAGTGACTGAAGCACCACTTCAATGATCCAAAGGGGTTTTATTGTCCCAGTTGATCAGTTTTTTGTGCTGAGGGTAGTAGATAGTTTTTAGATATACGCACTTGCAAAATGCCAGTCAGAAATAGAGCTTTTCAAACCCCAGTAGGAGTCTGCATCAAGCACTGCTCATGCCATATAGAACAGTTAAGTACCAAATAAAGACTCTTAAAATCTGCCCCAGTCGTGGAAGGCATTTTCCTTTAATTCAAGGGTGTCCTACTGACAATAGACAATAGGTGCAGGAGTAGGCCATTCGGCCCTTTGGGCCAGCATCATCATTCAATGTGACCATGGCAGATCATCCCCAATCAGTACCCCGTTCCTGCCTTCTCCCCACATCCCCTGACTCCGCTATTTTTAAGAGCCCTATCTACCTCTCTCTTGAAAGCATCCAGAGAACCCGCCTCCACCGCCCTCTGAGGCAGAGAATTCCACAGACTCACCACTCTCTGTGTGAAAAAGTGTTTCCTTGTCTCCGATCTAAATGGCTTACTCCTTATTCTTAAACTGTGGCCCCTGGTTCTGGGCTCCCCCAACATCGGGAACACGTTTCCTGCCTCTACCATGTTCAAACCCTTCACAATCTTATATGTTTCAATGAGATGCCCTCTCATCCTTCTAAACTCCAGCGTGTACAAGCCCAGCTGCTCCATTCTCTCAGCGTATGACAGTCCTGCCATCCCAGGAATTAACCATGTAAACCTACGCTGCACTCCCTCAATAGCAAGAATGTCCTTCCTCAAATTAGGGGACCAAAACTGTACACAATACTCTAGGTGTGGTCACACTAGGGCTCTGTACAACTGCAGAAGGACGTCTTTGCTCCTATATTTGATTTCTCTTGTTATAAAGGCCAACATGCCATTCATTTTCTTCACTGCCTGCTGTATCTGCATGCCTACTTTCATAGACTGATGTACAAGGACCCCCAGATCCTGTTGTACTTCCCCTTTTCCCAACGTTATGCCATTTAGATAGTAATCTGCCTTCCTGTTTTTGCTACCAAAGTGGATAACCTCACATTTATCCGCATTAAACTTCATCGGCCATGCATCTGCCCACTCCCCCAACCTGTCCAAGTCACCCTGCATTCTCATAGCATCCTCCTCACAGTTCACACTGCCACCCAGCTTTGTGTCTTGTGCAAATTTGCTAATATTACTTCAATTCCCTTCATCCAAATCATTAATGTAAATTGTAAACAGCTGCGGTCCCAGCACCAAGCCTTGCGGTACCTGTCACTGCCTGCCATTCTGAAAGGGACCCGTTAATCCCTACTCTTTGTTTCCTGTCTGCCAACCACTTCTCTATCCATGTCAGCACTCTACCCCCAATACCATGTGCCCTAATTGTGCTCACTAATCTCCTATGTGGGACCTTATCAAATGCTTTCTGAAAGTCCAGGTACACTACATCCACTGGCTCTCCCTTGTCCATTTTCCTAGTTACATGTTCAAAAAATTCCAGAAGATTAGTCAAGCATGATTTGCCCATCGTAAATCCATGCTGAGTCGGACCGATCCTGTTACTGCTATCCAAATGTTCGGCTATCTCATCTTTTACAATTGTCTCCAGCATATTCCCTACCACCAATGTCAGGCTAACTGGTCTGTAATTCCTTGTTTTCTCTCTCCCGCCTTTCTTAAAAAGTGGGAGAGAGAAAACAGGGAATTATAGGTCAGTTAGCCTGACAAAGGGATCTTCATTCTACTTGGTAAATTGAATGGTTACCAATTGGTGTAAATTTAGACTGTGGTCAATGATCATATTTCATGAGGAATAGTAGAATGAGGCCATTCGGCCCATCAAGTGTACTCCACCATTCAATCATGCCCGATCTATGTCTCCCTCCTAACCCCATTCTCATGCCTTCTCCCCATAACCTCTGACATCTGTACTAATCTAGAATCTATCTCTGCCTTAAAAATATCCACTGACTTGGCCTCCATAGCCTTCTGTGGCAAAGAATTCCACAATGTGGTCTCTTCCTCATTAGCACCTATTATAAGGCACCCCACCATAATTTAACTTGGAATCCAATATAACCAGTAGGAAAAGAAACATAGTATTCAGTGTCTGTTGGACTTGAACTCAGGAGGGGTTATAAACCAGCGTCTCTCACTCTGTGGCATTCAAATCCCAATGGAGATGAAATAAATGATAACCAGATAACAGTCCTAATTTCAAAAACAGGCAACTTGTTCAATAGTTATACAGTGCTCTTTAAACAAACATAGTTCCATAACCATATTGTATTTATAAGATTTATTTGATTGAAAATAGCTATAGGATGGATTTTGTTAAGCTGGAAAGAGTGCAGAGAAGATTTATGAGGATGCTGCCAGTACCCGAGGGCCTGAGCTATAGGGAGAGTTTGGACAGGCTAAGGCTTTATTCCATGTAGTATAGGAGGCTGAGGGTTGATCTTACAATGGTGTATAAAATCATGAGGAAACTAGATATGGTGAATGCACAGAGTCTCACGCAGGGTAATCAAGAACCAGAGGACATTTGTTAAAGGTGAGGGGGGAAAGATTTAATACAAACCCAGAAATTTTCATTCAGAAGTTTGTGGGTATATGGAACAGCACCAGAGACTTAGGTTTTATCTTGACCTCGACCTCGGGTGCCTTGTACCTTCTCCCTGTGACCGCGTGGGTTTCCTCTGGGTGCTCTGGATTCCTCGCACATCCCAAAGACATGTGGGTTTGTAGGTTAATTGGCCTTTGTAAATTTGTCCCTAGTGTGTTGGGAGTGGATGAGAAAGTGGGACAATGTAGGACATAGAAACATAGAAATTAGGTGCAGGAGTAGGCCATTCGGCCCTTCGAGCCTGCACCGCCATTCAATATGATCATGGCTGATCATCCAACTCAGTATCCCATACCTGCCTTCTCTCCATAGGCTCTGATCCCCTTAGCCACAAGGGCCACATCTAACTCCCTCTTAAATATAGCCAATGAACTGGCCTCGACTACCCTCTGCGGCAGAGAGTTCCAGAGATTCACCACTCTCTGTGTGAAAAAAGTTCTTCTCATCTCGGTTTTAAACGATTTCCCCCTTATCCTTAAGCTGTGACCCCTTGTCCTGGACTTCCCCAACATCGGGAGCAATCTTCCTACATCTAGCCTGTCCAACCCCTTAAGAATTTTGTAAGTTTCTATAAGATCCCCTCTCAATCTCCTAAATTCTAGAGAGTATAAACCAAGTCTATCCAGTCTTTCTTCATAAGACAGTCCTGACATCCCAGGAATCAGTCTGGTGAACCTTCTCTGCACTCCCTCTATGGCAATAATGTCCTTCCTCAGATTTGGAGACCAAAACTGTACGCAATACTCCAGGTGTTATCTCACCAAGACCCTGTACAACTGCAGTAGAACCTCCCTGCTCCTATACTCAAATCCTTTTGCTATGAAAGCTAACATACCATTCACTTTCTTCACTGCCTGCTGCGCCTGCATGCCTACTTTCAATGACTGGTGTACCATGACACCCAGGTCTCGCTGCATCTCCCCTTTTCCTAGTCAGCCACCATTTAGATAATAGTCTGCTTTCCTGTTTTTGCCACCAAAATGGATAACCTCACATTTATCCACATTATACTGGATAAATAACTGGACACATAGGACTAATGTGAACGGGTGATCAATGGGCAGCATGTACTCAATGGCCTGTTTTCATGCTGTATCTCTAAACTAAACTAAACTATAAGCTGCCAGAGGAGGTAATTAGGGCAGATATTACAACATTTTAACAACACTTGGACAGGTACATGGATAGGAAAGTATCCATGTATCCATGTATCCAATAGGGTAAGCAGGAGCAAATGAGTCTAGCTTGGACGAGGCATCTTGATCTTAATAGACAGAACATTTGTTTTGGGCACCTTAAAGTTGATTTGATTTTTTTGTCTGTGCTTCTAAGAAAAAAGTCATTGTACCATAATACCTATCAGAAAGAAGGTCTCAGTTACATTGAATGGAAAGTAATCTGTGTTTTATGTATTAAAAATAAGATTTTTTTTTCAAAGCTAACATTACAAGATGGGGAGGGCTTGGGAGTGGGTGTAATTTTGTTTATTTTACTGATTCAGTCCCCATTTTTTAATCATACATTCTGTCTTTATTTAAGACCTTCTAATGTTATTATTATTTAGAACATTTTGCACCAGATTGAGAAACAAACTTTGAATTGCTTACAAACATCGAATTGCTTGCGAATAAATAGATTATTTTGTAAAGGTGGTTTGTTGAGCCAGAAAAAGATAAATGGAGGATCAACAGATAATACCACAATTGACACAAAAGTGCAGTGCATGACAACTTGTTTCATATCTTATTTCTGTTCTAAATCCATTTTAGGTCGATTTTTTATATGCAATAGATTAGAGGAGAAGGCTGTATTACAAAACATAAGTTTGATGCTATGTAATATTATATTGTTCATTGCCAAGGCATTACATAACCTTGATGACAAATATCCATTTAAAATATATATTAAAGTTTATATAAAAAATAGTTAATGCACTGTTCCCTTATCAGGCTTGTACCACTAAATGCACATTTAGTTGTTGTCATATTTAGAAATTCATTTAAAAACATTTATTATTTGTTTGACAGAGTGCATATCAAAATATATTCATCATATACATTAAAACTCTGATCTTGTTAGTGTGTATTTGTGTGTGTATATGTGTGTGTGTATGCACAGCAACAATGTCATTTTTACATATTCCGATTGACATTTTTCCCATCGAGGCTGGGATCACCTTATCTGAACATTTCATGCTTTATTTCTCGACATTCTCATTACCGATTAAAATAAAAGACTTTGAAATTAAAACCACCAGGTTCAAATGATGATGTCACAATGGCTCAGCTAGCAGTACTGAGCCTCAGTGAGGATTTAATCCTATATTTGACATGTTATTCGCAATTAAAGCTTTAAAAATTCCAACTTTCACAAGATTTTTACATATTCTGATTCACAATTTCCCCCCGGCAGAGACCACTTTCACTGAACATTTTATGCTTTATTTCTCGACTTATTACTGATTAAAGTTTAAAAACATCAAAATACCTTCAATTTCTAACCGACCAGCTTCAACTGATGACATCACAATGACAGCTTCAACTGATGATGTCACAATGGATAGACTAGCAGGGGGAGGGTGAATTGCTATTGCAACATGCAGGGCAAGTGCAATTGGAATTTTTTTTTAAGATAAATTCTGAGGAAGACAAGGGGATTGCTGGAATCTTACGTTCGGGAACAGCTTGAGTTGGAGGACTATGGGTAGGGAACAGGTGCGTTTGGGGAGCAGCCCAACAGGTCTGCACTTGATCCAGTATAAAATGTTCACAGTTAATGCGATCCAAGCTTTAAACCACAATAGAAATCCAAACAAGACAGTACAACGTTATACTGTTAGTTTTAATTTCATACAAACAAATTAATTAATGCTACAAAACCAACATACTGAATGCTGAAATCTGAAATAAAAACAAAAAAGGCTGAAAGTGGACAGCAGATCAACCTGCACCCAAAGAGGGAGAAACCAGGTTAACTTTTCAATTTCTAATAAAAATCATCAATCTTTAAGGTTAACTTTTTTCTCAACAGCTGCTACTTCCACCACTTTTTTAACTTTGGTATAAATGGTGCTTTTTTCACAAATATTCATCGAGTTAATCTGTTCTTAAACAATCTCGTGAAAATTACTGTCAGGCGTAAACAATAGCCATGCTAAACTTCAGTACAAACATTCAAAGGCAAAGGTATGTTGCCCAAGATTGCACTGTGGAGCAATATTTTATTATCATTCCTTTGCTATCCTTATGTACCTCCAAGATTAACTCTCAGTAATGATTCTTCTGACTAGTGCAAATTGATTGGCATTTCCAGTCTATTTACAGAACAAAATAAGCAGTGAGACTGGCAAGTCTTGAACACTTTTGTTCAAGTAACTTTGTTAAGCAAAATATCAGTCTCCCCAGATAACTCACACAGTTATTAATTATTAACTCAAGACTGGAATATAAAAAAATATTTGAGGCAGAACAATTAAATCTCTTTCTCAGCAGCATTGTTTTGGCACAGTAATGTTGATCAGTGATGCTTTAGTTCAGTCTCATTCAAGAGCAGATTGTTGTGCCTTTCTTGTAACTCCTCTCCACTTTGTTGTTTTGTGCTTGGGTTTATTAATAATTAATCCAATCAATGTATATTTTAACCACTGATTAGTAAATTGGTACTGGAAACAAGATGAAATATAGTAGTAGGGAGATTAGGCTGACCATGCTGATAATAGTCCCCACACTTAATTCAAAAAAGCACTATTGTCTCTTCTGCACATAAATCTGTCTCTGACTGCAGCTGATCTCTGCTTTTATAAAAGAGCATGGCACAGTGATATGGTGTGAATTGTCAACATGCACCAATATGGGGGGATCTTATAGAAACATATACAATTATAAAAGGATTGGACAAGCTAGATGCAGGAAAAATGTTCCCAATATTGGGCGAGTCCAGAACCAGGGGCCACAGTCTTAGAATAAAGGGGAGGTCATTTAAGACTGAGGTGAGAAAAAACGTTTTCACCCAGAGAGTTGTGAATTTATGGAATTCCCTGCCACAGAGGGCAGTGGAGGCCAAGTCACTGGATGGATTTAAGAGCTCTAGGGGCTAATGGAGTCAAGGGATATGGGGAGAAGGCAGGCACGGGGGGATGATCAGCCATGATCACAATGAATGGCGGTGCTGGCTCGAAGGACCGAATGGCCTCCTCCTGCACCTATGTTTCTATGTTTCTAATAGGCACGCTGTATTAGGAGCTCCAAATCATTTTTTAGACCATCTTCATTAGAACGCAGTCAATGAGCTGTAGGTGTGAACTGGTGTCATGAGAGGTCAGGAGATCATCTATCTCTAGGATGTACGGGCTGGAAGATCAGGCTTATGTGCAACATAAATAAACTGATTGCTAAACCCAGAGATCAATGATGATGGTGGACATCTTATAACATGTCTCTGGACCTTTCCTGGAGGACATAAACTGGGGAGGATTCACACCTGGGTCCTGCAGATAAGTCTTTTATGCTACAACTTCATCATGAACGGCATGGATGAGTTGATCAAGGGTTCATTTCTGTGATGTACAACTCTTTGATTCTCAACTCCATTTTCAGGCAAGGGTTTTTAGGGCAAGATGCTACATAGACCATTTAATCATAATCTTGCGCGGTTTGTAGAATCTGTTTGCCATTCTCAGAAATATGATTATTAACCAAGTTTCAACTCAATATGAAACTGTAGCGGCACCAAACATGGTCAGGAAAAGGTCAGATGCCAGGCAGGTTCAAACAGTAGTTTTTATTCAGGTGTAACATGTAAGTTTGGTCCACTAACATAATTGTCATTGCTGCTGTAGCTAAGCGAGGGTGTTGTCTCAAGCTTAGCTACTTGTTGACTGGGGAGATCTCAAGATGAGATAAGCTTATGTAGCATGACACTCCCCCTAGCCCATGATGTCACGTGCTAGCCTTCGTAGCTACAGACGAGGGTTCGACCATAAGTGGTCTATCAGCTGATGCCACAGGACCCCCCCCAGAACCGGAGGAAGGAATAGAATGGTCGAGGGTGGCTCCCGCATGTGGTTCGGGGACACCCCGGGTGTGGGTCGGGACAGTGGGGCCCGCGGGCACTATCGACGCTCCAGCTGTGGGCCATCCCGGCCACATGCCGAGGGGTGTGAGGAGACCGATGCAAAAGCCGCCGGATGGAAGAGACACAGTCGCATCTCCTCGACCAGCTAGGGGATCACGTCCTGAGAAATACGGCCCCCAGAAACGGCTGGGAGACGTCAGCAACATTGCAAATAAAGAAGAAGAAACAAAATAAAAATAAATAAACTGATTGCTAAACCTGGCGTGGTGATACAGTGTAAACAAAGTGAAAAGAAACAAAACAAACTACAGTGCGCAATCACGTGCAAATTGGTAGGTAAGTTCAAATTGTCCAGTGTCCATGGTGCAGGATGGGAACCTGTGCTGGAAAACTAGAGGTTGCAATGACAGCCTCCGACCAGAATGTGGCGCTTTTGCTGGTGTTCGGGCTGCAGAGACGGCATCCGGCCAGAAGATGACGCTGTGGACAGTGGTCAGGCTGCAGTGACGGCATCCGGCCGGAAGGTGGCCCTGTGGACGGCGGTCAGGGAAGGTCGAGCAGGGCAGGGCAGTTGTCTGCAGACATCAGGTCTCCCGAGGCTGCGTGCGTCGGGAGAAATCCAAATTTCAATTTGGATAGTCGGGGTCACCAATGTAGCGGCACCAAACGTGGTCAGGAAAAGGCCAGACGTCAGGCAGGTTCAAACGGTAGTTTTTATTCAGTTGTTACATGTAAGTTTACATGTAAATTATGTTGCATGTAACATAATTGTCATTGCTGCTGTAGCTGAGCGAGGGTGTTGTCTCGAGCTCAGCTACCTGTTGACTGGGGAGATCTTAAGGTGAGATAAGCTTATGTAGCAGGACACTCCCCCTTGCCCATGACGTCACGTGCCAGCCTTAGTAGCTACTGACGAGGTTTCAACCATAAGTGGTCTGTGTATCAGCTGACACCACAATATCAACTAATTCCATTCATTTTTCTCCACCTGAACCATCTTGCCAAATTCATCTCACTGGCGTCCCTTCTATTTTTTTGTTCAACAACAACGGGATAATTTTTTTAATGATTGACCAACCCCCTAAAGTTTAGGATCATAGAATCAGACAACACAGACACAGACCCTTCATCCCAACTGATCCATGCCAATCAAGAAGCACCAACTAAGCTTGTCCCATAGGCTCACGTTTGGCCCATATCCTTGAGGTTCTTGCCAAGATTCCTCAGGTATAAACATCAGTAATTTTGTTTTTATTATCTTCGGTTTATCGGAAACATTCCCTTTTCTCTTGAAATTCTCAAGAATTATTCCAGGCGATTTGTCGATGCCAAAGGGCCTGTCCCACTGCACGAGCTAATTCAAGAGTTCTCCTGAGTTTAAAAAAAAATCAAGCTCGTGGTAAGCACGTAGAATGTACGTAGCGGGTACGTAGGAGCTCGGGACGTCTCTTAGCGCTAACGGCAGGTGCTCTGGAAACGCGGTAAGCTCATGAAGACTCGTGAAGATTTTTCAACATGTTGAAAAATGTCCACGAGAGCCCCGAGTACCTACGACTGTCTATTAACATAATTCTCTGAGTTCGATTCAGGGGAAACTCTTGAATTGGCTTGTATAGTGGGACAGCCCCTTTAGGCAAAAAAAATGTAACATCACTTCTACTTGTTCACTCTTCATAACAAGATTGCCTCATCTTCAGCTTTCATGCTCACTCATTCCATGTCACCTTATTATTATTTTAATAATTCAAAATTCGTCTTAGCAACATCTGTTATTTTGTCATTTTCTATTTTATACTTTTTCTGTTTATTCTTCAGAATTTCCTTGGCTTATTTTTAATTTTCTGCCATTTTCAGATTTTGATTTACTTCATAGTTTTGTGAACATAAGTATTCAAGTACTACTGGAATGGCACAGTGAGATAGCTAACAGAGATGTTGTCTCACAGTTGCAGTGATCCAGGTTTAAGACTGATCTCCAGCGCTGTCTGTATAGAGTGTATACATTCCTCTTATGACCATGTGTCATCAGGGTGCTCTAGTTTCCTCACACATCTCAAAAATGTGCAGGCTGGTGGATTATTTAGCCACGGAAGATTGTTCCCTGAGAAAAGAGTGGCAGGATTGAGGGCTGCATTGATGGGAATGTGGGAAGAATAAAATAAGATTAGTGCGATATTAGTACAAATTAATGTCTGATGGTCAGTGTGGACTTAGTGGGTAAAGGTCCTATTTCTATGCTGCATGGTTTTATGGATCTACAATTCTCTTCCTTCAGTACTGCCCTGGGTGCTTAGCTATGACTTTGCATTACTATCACTGCCCCGACAAGTGAATGTGGATCCTAATTTCATTATCTGCCATGTCACCACATTAATGTTGAGAAAATCTTGCATATTTCCATAAACTAGCATAGTGGTTATTGGTAGACAATAAGATTATAATTAGTGCTTTCCCTAGGCAGGCATCTGGGATGAGGCGGTGTTCATAAATGGGATAGTGCACAGTGCAAGTCTCAGTAATAGTTATGTGGTTTTCCTCAATTCAATTTTACTTCGGAGTCACGTGAGTGACTTCGTGAAGAAGCCCGCTCAGGGCGCAGGTGCGGCATTACGCCAGCAAGTGCAACAGCGGCGGCAGCTGGAGTCAGGCTCTCCAGCTGCACTTTAAAAGCGCACTTTCAGGTAAGTGAAGGGTGCGTTGGGAACGGAGCGAGTTGGAGTTGGTTTTGTTTTGGAAAACATGTCCCAACGTAAGAAACTCGCGACTAGAGCTGCCCGAGCTTTAACTCCGCCAGAGGAGTCTATTCCAGCGGGGCAGCAGCCAGCGGCACTACCGCTGGAACAGCGGTTTGAAATTCCTCAGACCGAGCCGGGCCCAGTCACGCCAGAGCCTACACGGCGGGCTGGGAAAGCCACCCGTAAGACAAACCGGCCGGTCGATTCCGATTCGTCGGAGGAGGACGTGTCCACCCCGAAGCGGGGGAGAGACAGCCGCTTAAGCTGCATCAAGCAGCTGTTGGAGGGGATGGTTTACCGGGAGCAGCAGCGCTCTCGGTCAGACAGGACAGGCGCCCCCTCCATGGTGCTGAGTCCGGCACCCCCCTTTGCAACCTCGGACCAGGACTGGGAGGTCAGCATCGGTGACCAGGAGCAGGCTGGTCTGAATATGGGGCAGGCGGAAGGTACCGAGAAAGAGCAGGGTGTGCAGGAAGAGCTGCTAGGGGTCGTAACCCGATTCGTTGCTACCCCACGGGTTGGAGCACCACTGCAGCCTAGAATGGCTGCAAGTATAAATCATCTCTCCAACAAGCCACTGCAGGAGAAGGTGCTCGCCCAAGTGCTGGACGAGCACATCGCCCCGGATAACTGTGAGGCCCTGAAGGTCAAGAGCCTCAACCCTCAGATATGGGGTAACGTGGGTGGACCTATTCGAACTCAGGAGGTCAAACTCCAGCGCGTACTTCGCCTCCTGACGGCGGCGATAACAGCATACGCACGGGGAGTCGAGACCACAGAAATGACAGCTCACCAACAGGATGTCTTGGCGCTCATGTGCACGACGCAATACGAGCTGAACAATCTCAGGAGAGATAACATTAGGCCGGCACTGAATCCTAAATTTGCAGGATTGTGCAAAGCTCCCACTGTAGAGACCGACTCATTTCTTTTTGGGAAAGACTTAAATAAGCAACTCAAAGAAATGGAGGAGGCTTCAAAAACCTTTAGCCTCATGAGGGCAACACCGCCAGCACCTATACCGAAGCTCTTCATAACACCAAGGCGGCAGCACACCGCTGCATCCACCAGTCGGCATCCTCCATATGCGACTGGTCAAAGCTTGGGGCCGCACTATCCCCAGAAACCTTTTTTAGGTCAGGGCCTGCAGCGGACCCCCTGGAAAATGCGCCTCCCCCCAACATCGCCAGCTCGTCGACAGAGAACATCCAAAAAGAGAAAACCTCAACCCCGCCAATAACCATGGAGGTAGGTGGATCTGGTTCCTACCCGCATATTGTGAATAAGGGTGAATTACTAACAGGGGGAAGGTTACACTTATTTAAAGAAGCATGGGGGAGGATCACAGATGATAAATATATACTTAATAGTATTCAAGGTTATAAAATAGAGTTTATTTCGAATATACCACCAGTTCAACACATGCCTGAAAGGACATTTGTACTCTCCAACAAACAACAACTGGAGGGACAAGCTGAACTGGTGAGGCTTATAAACAAAGGGGTCATAGGAAAAACTATTCATGAGCCCTTGGAATTTGTTTCCAACATATTTACTAGATGTAAAAAGGATGGTGGATGTCGCATCATCATTGACTTGACATCCTTGAATGTATTTGTTAAGTATATACATTTCAAAATGGAAACATTTGCGACTGCTAGACAATTGATTTTCAAAGGATACTATATGGCCAGCATCGATCTCAAAGATGCTTACTATCTAGTACCGATACATAAAGATTATAGCAGATATCTTAAATTTATCTGGATGGGGGAGCTTTGGCAGTATAAAGCACTGCCTAATGGGCTTACTTCAGCTCCAAGACTATTCACAAAAATATTGAAGCCAGCCATGGCAACGTTAAGGAAACAAAAACATATAGTCATGGCATATTTGGACGACATCCTCATAGTTGGGAAAACTATGGAATTGGCTGAAGCAGCAGTATCAGCTACAAAACAGCTCCTAGAGACTCTAGGCTTTGTCTTACATCCAGATAAATCCAAGTTAAATCCATCCACAATTATGGACTATTTGGGGTTCACAATTAACTCAGTCCAAATGACGATTACCATGCCAAGGGAAAAAATGATTGCATTGACACAATCATGTAAAAAATTAAAAATAAAGAAAAAGCCAACTATTCGACAAGTGGCAGCAGTAATTGGCAAAATGGTAGCAGCATTTCCAGCTATCCAGTTTGGACCTTTGCACTATCAAAATTTGCAAAGAGCAAAGATAACAGCATTAAAATGGCACAAAGGTCATTATGATCGGATCATGACTATACCCCCTGAAGCAATAGCAGAGCTACAGTGGTGGATTCAATATATTTGGCACGGTTATAGTCCTTTTGTTATTACTAATCCTACGTTAGTACTCCAAACCGATGCTAGTGCTCAAGGCTGGGGAGCAACTAACTCCATATCCAGCACAGGTGGTAGATGGACTAACTCAGAATCTTCATTACTATCTACACTGGGCATTAACTCTTTGGAAATGTTGGGCGCCTTTTATGGTTTAAAAGCATATGCGTCTGATATGCGTCACTTGCATGTTAGATTAGAAATAGATAATACAACGGTGGTGGCTTATGTTAACCATATGGGCGGCATAAAATCTTTATCATGCGACAAATTGGTTAATATGATTTGGCAATGGTGTGTCGAAAGACATATTTGGCTTTCAGCTACCTATCTACCAGGTAAGCTAAACATAGTGGCGGACACCAGGTCACGGAAATTCAATGACAACATCGAATGGATGTTAAATCCTAAAACATTTGCTAAAATTGTAAAGCAATATGGGAAGCCAGATATAGACTTATTTGCATCAAGACTGAATCACCAACTACCTGTCTATGTCGCGTGGGAACCAGATCCGGAGGCAGCAGCGGTAGACGCTTTTACGTTAGATTGGGGAAAGTTTGTCTTTTATGCTTTTCCCCCCTTCTGCCTCATTAGTCGGGTGCTTCGGAAAATCCAGACGGATTCAGCGTCTGGAGTTTTGGTGGTGCCCGACTGGCCTACACAGCCATGGTTCCCAATTCTCCAGGACATGGTGGTGGAAACACCTATGGTATTCCCCAGTCATCCAGGGTTACTGACTCACCCAGTATCAGGCATCAGCCACCCATGCCACAAAGATATGAATCTCCTGGGTTGCAGATTTTAGACCGACCTTACCTGGATCTGGGGTTATCGGAACAAACCATCGCCACCATGTCAGCATCCCTACGGATATCCACGAAGAGGCAGTACCTAACCTGCATCAGGAAATGGGAAACGTACTGCCAGAAAACCGGGATTGCTTATAAAACAGCCACAGTAGCGGATGTTCTGGAATTCCTGGCAGACTTACATCATCGTGAAGATTTGAGCTACAGTGCCATCAACACGGCACGTAGTGCTCTTTCAAATTACCTCAAACCTGCGGGACATCAGGCCATGGGAGCCCATCCGCTGGTGGTAAAACTGATGAGGGGCATATTTAACAGCAAGCCCCCCACCCCTAGATATACAAAAATCTGGGATGTCAGTATTGTACTCACATACCTGCGGGACAGACCACCAGCTAGATCTCTCAGTTTAGAGCAGTTGACTTTAAAAACACTCATGCTCATGGCACTAGTATCTGCACAGAGGGTGCAGTCCTTACATCAACTTCGACTGGACAACATGGACACTACATCGGATCAGATCACATTCACTATTCTAGGTCTGATAAAACAGTCCAGGCCAGGAACATCCAACACGCTAGTGGCATTCCGGGCATACCCACTAGAGCCACGATTGTGTGTGGTGACCCACATAAATATTTACATAGACACAACCCATAATATCAGAGGAAGTGAGAGAGCCTTATGGGTCAGCCACAGGAAACCACATGGCAGGGTAACAAGTCAAACCATTTCAAGGTGGCTGAAACAGGTTTTGGAAGCTGCTGGAATTAACATTAATCTATTTAAATCTCATTCCACCAGGGCAGCATCCACATCATCGGCAGCCAGAATGGATGTGCCTGTGGACTTAATCCTCAACAAAGCAGGATGGTCACGGGAAGCCACATTCCGAACATTTTATAATAAGCCGTTGGTGGAACCTGATATATTTGCAGTCAGCATTTTAGAAACTGCAAATATTTAATTTAAAGCCCGGGGGAGCTATTTTTCTTTTGTTATTGTTAATAAATACCGTTTTGTTTTCAAAACAGATTCATTGGTTGATTACAATAACACTTCCTTCCTCAAGAGCTTTCGGTAGTGAGTGTATAAAACTGTTACACGGTTTGAAATCACAGAGCTTTGAAATCTTCACGAAGTCACTCACGTGACTCCGAAGTAAAATAGTAAGATTAAACGAGAACTTACCAGTTTGAAGTTTGATCTGTATTTTATGAGGAGTTACGATGAGGGATTACGTGCCCTCCGCTCCCACCCTCATTAGATGGATGAAACCGATAACTGATGTCTCTTTGTTCTTTACTATGTTACTTCAAATACGTGTCTGTCTGTGATTCCACACCGCTGCTTGGAAGCATGCCGCACCTGCGCCCTGAGCGGGCTTCTTCACGTAATCCCTCATCGTAACTCCTCATAAAATACAGATCAAACTTCAAACTGGTAAGTTCTCGTTTAATCTTACTATTATAAAAGATACTGAGCCCAGGATCTATAAAAATATTGTCATAGCAATCCACTAGCAACGCCTGCCAGTAACCATTGTCTGGGGTTAAGGTTTTACTAATCAGAATTATAAAGACCATCTGTCTTCAGTGTGATTGAAGGTGAACACAGGATAGTTGACAATGAGCTGGCCTCTTGGTGAAAAGATGGGCATTTGAACCCTTGTATCAAATTACATCAGGGGTCACAATTCTACTTGAAATATCTTATGTGGAAAACCCTTGACTGGTTGTCACTACATTTGAACATATTAAAAATAATCCCTAACATTTTGCGAAGAAAGGCATCATATTTTTCATCCAAAGTACAATGACATTGAACGATTGATGTTTTATAATCTATCCTGTGGTATGTAGCTTGCGCTAATACTAGAGAGAAAAATCATGTCCATTATACTTTGAAATCTGAGTTTTCTCAGAATATTAGTATTCCTTTCAATGAACAGAATCTCAAATTTGCTTTAAATCTAAAGTCTAAACTTTTCCTTTTTTTTCAAGACAAAGACAGGAATTTGTTTGCTCCAAGATGGTTCTCAAGAGCCCTTTGAAGTGCGATTGCACTTAGCAAAGGACATTTTAACAATTCAGGAGCAAGACGTTATCAATGTGTCAAGCGAAGCCTTCTATTCCAGTGTAAGTAATAACCTTTCCTTTCAAAAATGTCAATAATGAATAATGTTGCTATTTAGAATGAATGGTGCCCACTTATTGTATCAGTTTATTTAACTGGATTTATTGCAAAATTATTTTCAACCATGATGCATTTTAGGGATTCAGTTGATAATGTTCTTGTGCCTCCATGGCAACTTGAAGAATAAAACACAGCATGTGTTAGCACAAGGGAACTACTAATCACACACAGCTTATTCATATCCCATTGATGAATTTCTATACGAGTTTTACATTTCAAAAATGTATTTGTTGAAAGAGTCTGGTGATTCATTGAAGATTCGGCATAATTTTCCTTCCTGCCTGATCTTAGTTTTCAGTGCAATAAAATTCCTCCCCATACTGGATTCACAATCTTATTTTCCTGTTGACGCTACCATTGAAATGCACCTGGAGGCAGAACAGAACTTTAGAGAGAGGAGACTGCATATTCCTGCTATGACTGGAATCAGGCGAATAACTTATATCATTATTTATGCCGGGAGATTTTGAGAGAAGCTGGATCAACATTTGGCATTTTTGTTTACCGATGTGCAGACTCCACACATGAATGATGGGGTCCAGAACACAAGCAAATATTGGTGACAAGAAGTGTGCCAGGCATTATCCTGATTAATATGTTTGCATATGTGCACTAAATGATCAGCAGCATCATGCAGACGATGCAGATCATAAACGAATCATATATAATGCTGATTTGTAGCCAAATCTAGAATTTCCCAACTGGACACTCTATCCCTCTGCCTTAGGTTGGTACATCTGAACATGTTGCTAAAACATATAAATAATTCTCCCCACTCTCCATAGATCAAGAGCCACCTGCATGCTTAACATTGTTACACATTTCCCATGCTTGTGAACGGAACACAAGCTGTAGAGGTAGCTGTAGAGCTGTACCACAAACCTCTACAGGGAGTGGTTTGGCTGGCAAAGCAGATTTTGTTTTGTTCGTGTAAAAGCCCATACCAAAACATATAGCTTCCCGAGCCGAGTGATTTGGAAAGGCTTTCTCTCGGAGCTAAACGTAGGAGAATGAAGAGAGGTCTTGAAGAGTAGAACAAACAGCTGGAAATGCATGAGGGAGAAGTGCATTCATCAGAAGGCCATGTCTGCTGTAGGTCTTTATGAACGTTCTCTTACCACATGTGAAGCCCAATTCATAGGATGCTTCAGTGAAGATGTTTTGACAGTAAAATAACAATTGTTGCAGACATAATCACAGCCTTAGTCAGAAAATGTATATTAACTGTTGTGCAAGTGGCTACTTCGCGCTGCTGCAAAGAATAACTGGAAAAGGTCTGGCTATCAACAATACATTGATGCATCAGGATTCTTACTGAGGCCCATTGTACTCAGTCCTCAGTGGCAAGATTGTCTCCTCTTGTTGGATATGTAGGTTTTGAATTGGTCCTCCATGTTGCTTGCCTTCCTGTATGAGCTTTCTGAAAGTCCTATCAAGGTACAGAAGTTGAAAGTGCCCACCACCAGACTCAGGAACAGTTTCTCCCCCTCTGTTATCCAGCTTCTGAACAATTATTCCATAGCTAAGGTACTGTCCAATTCACCTCTACCCCATTGTGGACATTGGACTTTGTCTATGGAACAGATGCGCTTCAATACGCTACAAAACTGAGAACTATTTTCCGTGCATCTTTCCCTTTGATCTCTCTAGTGTACTTGTTTGACCATTGTATTTATGTATGGAATATCTGATCTGTTTGGCAAGGATGTAAAACAAAGCTGTACCAACAGCTATGACAATACTAAATCTAAACCTTTTTGTTTAGTTTTGAGATAGAGCATGGAAACAAGTCCTCTGAGTCATGCCGGCCATCAATCACTAGTTCACGCTAGTTCCATGTTATCCCACTTTTTCATTCACTCCTTACACATTAGTGGCTATTTTAGAAAGGCCCATTAAACAACAAACCCACACATATTTGGAATGTGGGACAAAACCGGGGCATCCAGAGGAAACCCATGTAAGCACAGGGAGAGCATGCAAACTCCATTTCCAAGGAATAGGACTGGATATAGAAAAAGGTATACATTTCACTGTAGATAAAAAGGTCTGCTATCATTTCAATAGTTCATACATCATAGGAGCAGAATTAGGCCATTCGGCCCATCAAGTCTACTCTGTCATTCAATCATGGCTGATCTATCTTTCCCTCTCAAGCCCTCTCCCTCTCCTGCCCTCTCCTCACAACCCCTGCCACCTGTACCAAGCAAGAACCAACCAATCTCCCATCTTAAAAGTAACCACTAACTTTGCCTCCACAGCCTTATGTGGCAATGAATTCCACAGATTCACCACCCTCTGACTAAATAAATTCCTTCTCATCTCCTTTCTGCAGTCACAGCGTGCTAATCTGAATGAAAGGTCGACGAATGGCCTGAGATAGATTCAGTTTGGGCTTGAAGCCTCTTTTCTGCTAAATTTATAATTGTCACCCCCATTTTTCACTCACCAAATGAGCATAATGAAAAGTTCACTTTAACAATATTATCCCTGTCTCATCTTGAAAAAGCTTTGTGGCAATCGTCAGCTCAAACAGAAATTTGTTCACTTGTCTTATGGTAGAGGTGAACATATTAGTAAAATCAATAGAATCACTGATTATGCACACAAGATAAAGGGTAAGCGTCAGTGGAGGTGCATCACTAATTGACACATAATAGATGTTTTGTCCAGCCAACCAGGTATAAAACATGTTACAACAGCTGGCACATTGGCCAAAATGAGATTGCAAATACAAATGAGTTTTGAACTGGAACTAATGTTCTCCTTGTAACACAAAACCATTTTACGGCTAAGTGGTTCTGTAATATGTTGAGTTCCCAATGTTGAGGAGTCTGTCCTTTTCAATTTTCTGGGCTAATTCTATTGTATAGGAATGTCACCTAGAAGTCTACTTTCAGCACAGGATCTTTAGGAGCTGTGGAGGTTCTTTGGTAACAAGTTGATTCCTCTAGAACCGGATTGGAACTTCCCTCTTCATCATTCCAGCTTCATTTACCTTGAAGCATATTTGGCCAATGTCCTCATTGGTTTTAGATGCAGCATTTCCATTCTGAACTAACACGTGGTTAGTTTTACAGTTCTATTTCCTGGTCAAAATACTGGCCTGACATTTTGTGGGAACAGAAAACTGTACAGATTCACCACTCTCAACAACACCTTGGTCCTTGATATCAATTCTTACCTGATAAATGAGACCTTGTGTAGCATACAGGCCAACAAACCAAACAAATAGCTTGAATGTTTATGAATGCCTCTGAGGTTCACCAACATTCCAAAGCTCCATAGAAAAAATAATCATCGTATTTAAAAAGTAAAAGAAAATGCAAAGTTACAGAACAAAGTTAAAGTTGATTAAAAGAGGTGTAAATTAGCATAATCATATCCCTCTCCTTTGCAACCTTTCCCTTCTGTTCAAATAAATAGATTATTGGTTGGAAATTGCAGGAAACTGGCATTTCAGCTCTCGATTTGACCGAAGAAGTTCTTAGGATGTTGACATTTGCACCTGAATTTCAAGACTCAAGAGTCAATGGTGTTTAATTGCCATATGTACCAGCAATGAATTTCTTACTTGCAGCAACTGAACAAAACTGTAAACACAATGCACATAGATAATATATAATAAACAAAAACCCGATGGCCACAATCCTAGTGCAAAATAACCCAAAGTTAAACAAAAGGCAGTCCATAGAAATTCATAATTGAGGTCACTGTGCAGTGTTGTTCAAGAACCTGATGGTTGTTGAGAAGAGGCTATTCTTAAACTTGGTGGTCATGGTTTTCAGACTCCTACAACTTCTTCCCCATGACAGTAGTGAAATAGTACTCAATAGATTACATGTCAAAGTATGTGCAGTTGCTGTAATTTCCCAGGAGAATCTGGTCCGATGTTTGTCAAACTTTTTTTCTCAGGAAAGCAGTCACACTTCAAGAAATAATGAGATGCACAAATCTAAAATACATGACTATTTTCTTATTCTGAGTGTAATTCTCTTTTCTGACCTTTGTTTCCATGTTGTTCTCCTCTTTGTTGAGAATTTGTTTGGTTACCTCAATTAGTTTTTACATTAGATTTGGTATCAGGTTTATGATCTTTTTACTTTTTGCCCCTTTTGATCAAATTATTCTGAGATGTAAGGGTAATTGGCTTTTAGAACACTCAGTTTCTTCACACTTTTAATTGCAGTCCTTGATTGTTTTGTTTCCACACTAGAGATATTCTTTCAAGTACACTGGTGCTGACAATCTTAACCAAAGTGCAAATATATTGTTCAGGAATATCACAAATCTGCCCTTTTGAAATGACAGCATGACCAAGTCTAAACTTGAAATTGTACCTTTGCAGATGATGGCGTGCGTACTCATTCAAACTTAGAAAATAGGTGCAGGAGGAGGCCATTTGGCTCTAAGAGCCTGCACCGTCATTCATTGTGATCATGGCTGATTATCCGCAATCAATAACCCGTGCCTGCTTTCTCCCCATACCTCTTGATTCTAGCCCGTAGAGCTCCATCTAACTCTCTTTTAAATTCATTCAGTGAATTGCCATAACTTAGCTGAACCCTGTAAGATAAGGCTTGATATAACTTATTCAGCTATTTCATTTACAGATAAGTAAATATACGGAACGATCTGTGCAGACAATTCTCACCTGAATTTAATGAGAAGGTACATTACAACAGATGTAAAACCCTGATATATTAATTAACTCATTAGCTAATAATTTCAAACTCACTCCATGCTTGAGATGGAAGGTTTACATTTTGAAGCCAAGATTCATTTTCAGACGAAGCTGATCACCTGACAATGTTCCTTTTGACCATTTGCTCTGCTCCAGTGAGAGGAGCTGGCACTTTGACTGCTTTGAGATTAGGTTTTGGTAATAGGCCTGTCCATAACACATGTTACTTTACCCACCGCTGAAGGGTATCAATTTAAAGAAAACATTGCCAATTTTCCGCAAAATGAATAGTATGCAATTTGGTAAAAAGGGTGCTAGGAATTATATATCATGCAAAAATATATCATTGGTTTCCAATTGTCTGCTCAAGGCACCCAGCTCTCTCACATCAACATTCATCCCACCTAACCTGCCACCAACCCTCACTAGATTGGCCTTCACTGACATTGAGTTCTGGTTAAGAAAATAATCTCCTCTGATTAAAAGTATAAAAGACTAAACACACATATTGTTCTAAATATCCAACATAGATACTGTTCCTAGGTTCCCCAGCCACCATATATACCTCCCTGTGCTAGCAAATGTGTGAAAGCTGAATTAGATTTATGAGGAGCAAGTATCATAAGACTGACACAACATGCTGGAGTAACTCAGCAGGACAGGCAGCGTCTTTGGAGAAAAAGAATGGGTGATGTTTCATGTCGAGACCCTTCATTCTGTCATTAAATTGTCATTGTGTGAATGCCTTATCATTGGAAAGGAAGTGTGTACTGTTAATATACTGCATCTGTGACTGAGATGAGTCAATGAGAAGCCCTACTGCCACGATGGACATAAAATACCTCAAAAGATTGTTTGCCCGCAAAGTTTCATACTGTGTGACCATTGTTTAGGATTTACATTGATTTATGTAATTATAGTTCCTAATTATTATTGTCCTTCTACAGGAAAGAACTGTTACAATTAGAAGACAGGCGATTGGTGGATTTGGACTGAGCATAAAGGTACTCTAAAAAAAAATTGTCATTACATATTTCAGAAACAATTTTAATTGCTATCAATTGTAATCAATATTTATTTTCTTTGCAAAAAAGCTGTTTCAGTTTCTCTCTGTTCATTAGAACATAGAACATAAAACAGTACAGCACAGGAACAGGCCCTTTGGCCCACAACATCCTTGCTGAACTTGATGCTAAGTTAATATCTCCAGGAACAAAGAACTGCAGATGCTACCAGAGACAGGCACAAAGTGCTGGAGTAACTCAGCAGGTCAAGCAGCTTATCTGGATAGGTGACGTTTAGTTCAGACTGAAGAAGGTAGCCGACACAAAACATCACCCATTCTTTTTCTCCATACATGTTGCCAGACCTGATGAGTTACTCCAGCACTTTGTGTCAATCTTTAAATTCATCTCTACTTGGATTTGAGCCGTATCCCTCCATTCCGTGCATATCTATGTACCTATCCAAAAGTCTCTTAAATGCCATTATTCAAAGAAACTAGTAGAGTTTTACTAACAAATAAAACCTCCCAGATACATGGCTTGCTCAACCTTAAAAGCAGGGGAGGGAATCTTCTTTCCAAAAAGGAAGCTAATTCTAAAAATAGCTTTGGGTGACTGTATGAAGCCCATCATTGCTTAAGATCTTAACTCTTAATAATGGAAATCAGGGTTTTAATCCTTTTCCTGGGACCCATTTGCATTTTTTTTTAAATATCTTTTTTTTGTAAGCTGCAGTGTCCTTGTATTTTCTACAGAAATATTATTAGTTTAACTAGTTATGCACCACAACCCTATCTACCACTACACCACACTCTATCATATTGGTCAGCATTGGAGAGAGCCAACCTTTCTCAGGATTAAAATATGCAATGTGTTCTGCCATGTGATCATAGGTTTCCCATCAGGGAGGATCAGATCTTAAAGTAGCTTTGAAATTTGGCTCTTAAAACAGATAGATAATCTACAATTCAGCTCTTTGCAAGTTAAAATGATTCATACAGAGCTTACAGAACAGGTTATCAAATGCATAATGCTAGTACTTATTACTACATGTTAAAAAATGTAATCTTTGAATCCAAATGATATCTTTAGTAATTCAAAGCAAAGTGAGTAGATTGGCACATGTTCAGGATTTCGAAGATTTTTAAGACCTCAGGGGGTTGTAACTGCTTGTGATGTTTAATGCAGCTTGAAACAGATGTAAGGATTTGCACATGACTCAATTAGCCTTCATCTTCCGTAAAGAGCAGAAATAACCATCTGGCATTCACCATTTTATATTGTGTGCCTGATGGCTATTTCTAGATCAGAAAAAATGTTTTTTTTTAAATAAGGAACTTGGTCCCCACTTTGAGTCAGTTGCTTACACAATTTTGCTTTATCTCAATAAAAGATTTGGGGAAACGAAGTGATGAGGTGGATGCAACTATGATAACAGACCAAATGGCAGTAAAAGTACCTTTCTATAGGAAATGCAAACATATAATAAATTATTTTCCATTGAAGAAAATATTTTCATGTTAATGGTACAATACAGGCAAGAGGAAAAGAGATGGCCACTTTTGCACCGTTTAGTTTAGTTTAGAGATACAGCTTGGAAACAGGCCCTTCGGACATCATGTCCGCACTGACCAACGATCCCTGTTCACCAACACTATCCAACACACACTTGGGACAATTTACAATTTTACCAATCCTATTAGCCTACAAACCTGTACTTCTTTGGAGTTTGGGAGGAATCTGTAGCTCCCGGAGAAAATCCATTCAGGTCATGGGGAGAATAGACAAACTCTTTACAGATAGCACTCAAAGTCAGGATCGAACCCGCGTCTCTGAAGGCAGTAACTCTACCACTGTGCTACTGTGTCACTCATTTGTTGGAAAAGAAAATAGCAGAGAATCTAAAAAAACATCGTCTGTTCTGGTTTCCTGCCCAATATGCATCTAAGTTCCATCAATTGCAAGATGACTGGATAGTTACTTCCAGTTACCAATGCAGGCAAAACAACATGCCAGTAGATGAAAAACAATCTAATTTTCTCACCATGTACTGTTTGCAACGCATCGGAAAATATATTGTATTTCAGTTTTAAACCTAGCGAACAGTTATTGTTCTTAATTTCGGCCAGTTCTACCAAATATGAAATGAGCAGTGTGCTGTGCGAGAGATGAACAAATAACAAAGTCAGTAATCATTTATGTGAAAATAAACTAGAAAAAAATCTAGATCACCAGCAAGAAATGAAAAACAATAAATCCACACAAAAATTGAAAAGAGCGTAAAAGAAAGGGATAAACGCCATTTTTGATTACCGATGTGTTGATTTGTCCTGCTGCATCTTGCTTCTGTTTCAAAGACATGATTCAGGGAGAGGCCAAAATGCGTAAGAGGTTCTCTGTTGAGTCCACATGTAAAATTATATTGTGACCGTATGGATCAGTAACATGGAGACACAGTGAGCTGCAGATGTTGGAATCTTGAGTGATATTATAGGTTAATGGCGAAGTTGGCAGAATCGATAGTACAACACATGCTAAATACCTGCCTTAGTTGGCATCTAAGGACCTTAGTGTTAAATATATCAAGAAGCAGAGTATGATTGTGGATGATCAGCCATGATCACAATGAATGGCATTGCTGGCTCGAAAGAGCACATGGTCTCCTCCAGCACCCATTTTCTATGTTTCTATGATTTGTTGCCAATTCATACATTCAGTGCAAACAACCAAATACAACTACCAGGGCAATATTTTATACTAGACTATGTGGGACCGGTTGGGTCCCAGACACACGGGAGGGCTGGTCCCCCAATGCAATATTTCACCTCTCCACCAATTCCAATGTTGGTGGCCATTGGGGGTGGGGGGGCTTTCTGGTGCGCTAGTATGGGTGTTGTGGGCTGAAGGGACTGTTTTCCAGAGGGCTAGTATGGACATTGTGGGCCGAATGGTTTCTTGGGCTGGCAGCTCAGTCACTCAAGCCTGTTGTGCTTGCAGGTCACTCATTCACGGCTGGTGGGCTGGCAGTTGACTCACGACTATTCCTTGAAATTCCATTTCAAGCAGGGTGCAAGGCCACCAAATTCAAGTGCAGTTTCTTACCACTTCAAGCAGGGTGCAAGGCCACAAAATTCAAGTGCAGTTTCATACCATTTCAAGCAGGGTGCAAGGCCACTAAAGACAATGAGTCATGACCTCTCCCTCCTCCATCTTGCAGAGACTGAGCCACGCCCACACTTCAGGGTTTTATAGTCCCCACCTCCCACCAGAAGAGGCGTGGCCTTCATGGCGTGATTGACAGGAGAGAGTATTTCAACATTTTTTAAACACTAATAACTCTTTTATTTTTCATCGATGGAAAAAATCCTCGGCACTTGATGAGTGGAGGGGGATTCTGAATAACATGGCCAAAAATCACGCCATACGTTTTTCTAAAATCAATATTTTTTTTCTATTATCTAAATTTAGGGTCGCACGGTGGTTTAGCGGTAGAGTTGCTGCCTTACAGCGCCAGAGACCTGGGTTCAATTCTGATTATGGGTGCTGTCTGTACGGAATTTGCACGTCCCCCCCGTGACAGCGTGAGTTTTCCCCGGGTACCCCGGTTTCCTCCCACACTCCAAAGACGTACAGGTTTGGAGGTTAATTAGCTTCGTAAAAATTGTAAATTGTCGCAAGTATGCAGGTTAGGGCTAGTGTATGGGGATCGCGGGTTGGCGCGGACTCAGTGGGCCGAAGGGCCTGTTTTCACTCTCTATCTCTAAACTAAACTCTAAATAATGAAACTGGTGGAGACTCAGTCGATGGAATCATGTCATAGTCATTGCTCCCTTTTATGTCTTCCTCCATTGTCCCATCAGCTAGTAGTCCTTGCCTTTCTGAAATAAAAGGAGTGGCGCAGCTGGAAGAACAGGTGTCTCATGCCTCTTGTTGCCCAATCCTATCCAAATCTCCAGTGATGTCTATGCAAAGTTTGCATGTCCTCCCTATGATCATATGGGTTTACCCCAAGTGTTCCGGTTTCCTCCAACATCACATATTGTGTGGGTTGATGGTTAATGGGCCACTGTAAATTGCCTCGATGTTAGAATCCAGGAGGAGCTGATGGGAATTTGGGAAGAATAAAAAGAATGAAATGTGAATTAAAGTAAATGGATGCTTGAAGGTTGACATGGACTTGATGGGCCATTGGGCCTGTTTGCATGTTATATGATTATACAGACACGTGGTTAAATTGTGAGGAGTGGGAAGCAAGAGCTGCATATTTACATCATCTTAAACTTGTTAATCAGGAAAAACCAATGTCGAGTTTATTTGCAAAGCAGAATTAGAGGTATTAGAAATCACCTAATTCACTGATCTTAATGTCGGCATGCACCACAGCTCATTTACAGCTCTGGAATACTGGGAGGTGAGCATCTACAAAGCTGGTTAAGGTGATGCATCCAAACTTAACTGTCCCCTGATGGTATGTGATTGCAGCCTGGTGAATGAAGCATGGTTCAACAGTTGAAATGTGATTTTGAGTGTTTGGAATAATGTATTAATGATGGAGCTGCATGTCCTATGAATGGAGATTATTGGAAGATGAATAATAATGAATATTGTTTGATGTCAGTATTACAATGTGTTATATAGCATTTATAAATTGAATAAAGATTGATATTTATGTGGCATTCCATTCAGCTCCAAAGTGCATTAATCTCCTCCTGCTCTCTTGGTAGTGGAGGACACACCATTCATTCGAGGACATCTCTTCATTTTGCCCCCTTGAACATTTTCAAAGCAGCAACAGAAAAGGCGTGGAGCACACCTGCTCCCATGCTGTGCCTTTATTGCTCAAATAAGTGGTCTGCTGCTGTGCCCACTCCTGACCACTAATTCCTTAATCAGTCCAGTCTGTGTCATTCGTAATTCTGAGTCATTCGTAACTGTCACTGTATGTCATGTTGTTACTTGTGGGCGGAGCACCAAGGCAAATTCCTTGTATGTGAATACTTGGCCAATAAACTTACTTACTTTCTTACTTACTTGAATTTAAACAAGAAATACCTTCGTATTGCGAGGTGTAGGCTAGCTTTAAGTAGTGCAGGCTAGCTTTAAGTAGTGCAGGCTAGCTTTAACTAGTTTTAGCTACTTCCAAAATTATGCTACCTTGAAAAAAAAATGTTGATCAGTATAACAACATCTTTAGCACTGGTACAGTACAATTAATAGTACAATTCTGTCAATTAGCAATGGACATTAGGTTTGAGTGTTGCCTGTTTATTACACATGATAATGTCATCTCTTATATCCAACAATGCCCAGTTTAACCCAAATATTTTTCTGTCACATCAGTTGTTTCTACTGTCATTAATAATCATATTTTTAGTAACCTTGACATACGACGGTAGTTGTATAGTAGTTTTAAGCTCTCGAGTATCAATTCCACTTTTTGTTTCTTTACAGCATGACAATTGTTTTGAACAGCTATCAAATTAGAGGCAGGCAAAATATGCAGTACATACTGGCGAGCTACCAAACTACCCACTTAAATTTCAACTGATAATACCATAAGAGCTGGCAATGAAGCATAAAGGCCTCTGATGGTTATTCCTACAATGACTTTCCATTTAGAAAGGCTTCTATAGCATTGACCTACATGGGCAAATGCACATTTATTCTGATTTTACAGAATAGCTTCCAAGATTAATGCTCATTGCATAACATTAGTGGGAAAATTTCTGTTGTGCCAACATACGATCTGTTCTTTCCCACACAAGGGTCAAATTATTTCATATCTACAGGCCTAAGTCAGTTTCAGGGGTTCCAGAGTTGGTGATAAAGCTGATCAGTGGAAAAATGTGATGTAAATAGTGCACAGTATTTGATTACAGTAATTTGAAGAATTATTCATAGGGAACACTGAGCCAACTTTGGAATAAACTGGTGGTAGAAGAGAACCGGGTGGCAGAGAAATGCAAAGGGACAAATAAAGGTAAATAGTACAATAAAACATTGTAAATATTTTTGAAATATCAAATAAGCTGTAAAGGCAAGGTATATAGAAAAGATAACGTGTAAAGGCACAACGTGTTGGAGTAACTCAGTAGGTCAGGCAGCATATGCTGAGGACATAGATTCATTCATTCATGAACTTAATCATTAATTTATTCATTGGTGACAATTCGGGTTAGTACACTTCTTCAGACTCTTCTTTTTCAGAAATGTGAAAGGAATTCCTATGTAGGCCTGCAGCTTTTTACAGCTAGAGAAATGGAGATGGTGTGAGCAAGTGTGCAAAATTAGAGCACATGGTATTGGGATAGGGTATTGACATGGATAAAGAACTGTTTGGCAGACAGGAAGGAAAGAGTATGAATTAATGGGTTATTTTCAGAATGGCAGGCAGTGACTAGTTGGGTGCCGCAAGGCTCATTCCTGGATCCCAGTTATTTACAATATATATTAACGATTTAGACAAGGGAACTAAATGTAACATCTCCAACATTGTGGATGACACAAAGCTGGGTGGCAATGTGAATTGCGATGAGGATGCTATGAGGCAGCAGGTGACGGATAGGTTGGATGTGGTCAGATGCACGGCAGATGCAATATAATATGGATAAATGTGGTTATCCACTTTGGTGGCAAGCACAGGAAGGCAGATTATTATCTGAATGGTGTCAGATTAGGAAAAGGGGAGGTGCAACAACACCTGGCTGTCCTTGTACATCAGTCACTGAAAGGGAGCATGCAGGTATAGCAGGCAGTGAAGAAAGCTAATGGCATGTTGGCCTTCATTGCAAGAGGATTTGAATTTAAGAGCAAGTAGGTCCTCCTGCAGTTGTACAGGGCCCTGATGAGACCACACCTGGAGTATTGTGTGCAGTTTTGGTCTCCTAATTTGAGGAAGGACATTCTTGCTATTGAGGTAGTGCAGCGTAGGTTCACCAGGTTAATTCCCGGGATGGCGGGACTGACATATGATGAAAGAATGGGTCGACTGGGCTTGTATTCACTGGAATTTAGAAGGATAGATAGATAGATAGATAGATAGATAGATAGATAGATAGATAGATAGATAGATAGATAGATAGATAGATAGATAGATAGATAGATAGATAGATAGATAGATCCTTTATTGTCATTGAACGAAATTATGTTGCCTGCAGTCATACACAGAATCAATAATAACAAAACATACAATAAACACAAACATCCACCACAGTGAGTTCACCAAGCACATCCTCACTGTAATGGAGGCAAAGTCTTAGTCTCCGTCTCTTCCTTCCTTGTTCTCCCTCTGCGCTAAGACGATTGATCCAGGCCGAAGATGCCGCTCTCCAGTCCAGCGGACCTCCGTGGTGATATCGCCGCCGCCGAAAGCCGGAATGCCGTCTCCGCTCTGAGACAGCCCGCCACAGCATCAGCTCCGGGCCGCCGCCCCAGCTCCAGGTCCCGCAGTCTCCGCTCCGGGCCGCCGCCCCACCCCCGGGTCCCGCAGTCTCCGCTCCGGGTCCCGCAGTCGCCACTCCGGGCCGCTGCCCCAGCTCCGGGCCGCCGCCCCAGCTCTGGGTCCCGCAGTCGCCGCTCCAGGTCCCACAGTCTCCGCTCCAGGAGTCGCCGCCCCAGCTCCGGGTCCCGCAGTCTCAGCTCTGAGCCCCGCTGCATCAGCTCCAGGCCACCGCCGAAAGCCAGAACGCCACACCAGCAAGTCGGGCCACCGCTGCCTTAGCCCCGAAGACGGCCAGCCTCTCGTTGGTAAGTCCTGGCTGGCTCTGCCTCCGGAGCCTCGGGGTCGGTCGCAGGTTGGAGGCCGCCAGCTCCGCCATTAGGCCTCAGCGCAGACGGAGGCAGAGAAGGCGGATACGCCACGAAAAAGTCGCATTCCCCCCGAAGGAAGAGACAGAGAACATGTTTCACCCCCTCTAACACAACCCAACAAACTAAAACTTAACCAAAACAAGACAAAAAAAACAACAGAAAAAAGTAAAGACAGACGGACTGCAGGTGAGCCGCAGCTGTTAACAGCACTGCCACTTCCAGATATAGGGGATCTTATAGAAACATATAAAATTCTTAAAGGATTGGGCAGGCTAGATGCAGGAAAAAAAAAACTTCCCGATGTTGAGGGAGTCCAGAACCAGGGGTCATAGTTTACGATAAGGAGTAAGCCATTTAGGACTGTGGAAACATTTTTTCACCCAGAGAGTTATGAATCTGTGGAATAATCTGCCACAGAAGGCAGTGGAGGACAATTCACTGGATATTTTCAAGAGAGAGTTAGATATACTGTAGCTCTTCGGGGCTAACAAAATCAAGGGGTATGGGGAGAAAGCAGGAACTGGGTACTGATTTTGGATGATCAGCCATGATCATATTGAATGGTGGTGCTGGCTCGAAGGGCTGAGTAGCCGACTGCTGCACCTATTTTCTCTGTTTTCTATGGTGCAGTATCTGGTAGAAACATTGTATCCCCTTTTATTGTAAGATATTTGAAGGAACAATCAAACAAATTTCAAAGTACAGCCATCTGTCTCTGCATGCACTGCCTGAATGTGTATAGATGCCAAAGCATCCCTGAGTTTGACAAGGAAAGAGATTGTCATTGGTAAGGGGGTCAGGCCCAAGGCTAATGGAAATTATAATTGGGTCATGATTATCCTGGCATAGCTTTCTCTACGTGGTGCCACAAAACCAGCTTTAATAAGTATGTCTCAAAAATACCATCCAATGTTACAGTTAGTCAGGCATGTATGTTATTGGTGAAATATTTGGAGTCTGTGGATTCATCTTTTTGAATGTGATTCCACCAGTCTCATTTCACCAGTCAATTTATTACTGATGGCAGGACGGAGAGCTTTTCCTGGGTTGTCAGATCAACCTGGTTTCACTTTGCCCTTTGTCCTGTAAACAATTCAGTCTGGAGGATGCCCAGTATGTGTCAGGAAAACATGTAAGCAGGTGCTAAAGCTCATGAAAATGTGTGGCAAAATCTCCCACTGTGATGCCTCTTGGCAATCACAGGCAGAAATCACTGTCTATGATAATAATGAATGGCGGACATGACTAAGAAATGCTCAGCTCTGCTGTTTGTATAGTGAGATGCACCAATGAATTATGAAGCAATTTGAAATAAATTTTAGCATCTGCACTCCTTGCGTGGAGTCCACCCACAAGCTAATAGAGCGGCAGAATTGGACAGCGATCCAAGAAAGCTTGGCATTTAACTTCAATTGAATGTGTGCTCGACCAGCACACAGACAAGAATGGAAAAGGAATGCTTCGAAGATTATTTTGGATACAAATCCTGTAACTTCCATCCTACATTGCCACTTTCATTTCACTGCACATCTCGTATGTGTATGTGACAAATAAACTTGACTTGACTTGACTTGACTAACAGCACAGTAAATTTGTAAGATATTTGAAGGAACAATCAAACAAATTA